>NC_133385.1:338269-573984 GCF_049309525.1 Garra rufa
CTTTTACACATATTTACACACACATTTACACATTTACGCACACATTTACACACACACATTTACACATACTTTTACACACACATTTACACATACTTTTACACACACATTTACACATACTTTTACACACACATTTACACATATTTACACACATTTACACACACATTTACACACACACACACACATTTACACACACATTTACACATATTTACACACACATTTGCACATATTTACACATTTACACACACATTTACACATACATTTACTCACACATTTACACATATTTACACACATTTACATGCACATTTACACATATTTTGTAAATGTGTGTGTAAATATGTGTACATGTATGTGTAAATATGTGTAAATGTGTGTGTAAATATGTGTAAATGTGTGTGTAAATATGTGTAAATGTGTGTGTAAATATGTGTAAATGTGTGTGTAAATATGTGAAAATGTGTCTGTAAAAATGTGTAAATGTGTGTGTAAATATGTGCAAATGTGTTTAGATGTGTGTGTGTAAATGTATGTGTAAATGTGTGTGTAAATATGTGTAAATGTGTGTGTGTAAATGTGTGTGTAAATATGTGTAAATGTGTGTGTAAATGTATGTGTAAATGTGTGTGTAAATATGTGTAAATGTGTGTAAAAGTATGTGTAAATGTGTGCAAATGTATGAGTAAATGTGTGTGTAAATGTGTAAATATGTGTAAATGTGTGTGTAAATATGTGTAAATGTGTGTGTAAATATGTGTAAATGTGTGTGTAAATATGTGTAAATGTGTGTGTAAATATGTGTAAATGTGTGTAAATATGTGAAAATGTGTCTGTAAAAATGTGTAAATGTGTGTGTAAATATGTGCAAATGTGTTTAGATGTGTGTGTGTGTGTGTGTGTGTGTGTGTGTGTGTGTGTGTGTGTATCTACCATCTTCAGTGAAAACATATAAACATTCTTGTGTAAAAGCATCTATGTTTAGGTGTTTTAATAGTAATTCCGAAATATTTTCACATTTGTCTGCAAATACACCAGATGTTGTTGTGATAAATGAGGAGCGTAGAGAGGTGCATGTTTTGGAGGTTGCATGTACCTTTGACTCTAGTATGGAGGAAGCTTTTATGGCCAAAGTCATTAAATATCAACCACTCTTAAATACTATTCTTGAGATAGGTTATCGATGTCGTCTGTTTGTCTTCATATTTGGCAGTTTAGGACATGCACATAGGCTGGTTGTAAGAGGGCTTCAACAACTTGGGATGCCCAAAAAGAGAGCTAAACGGCTAGCAAAGTTTTGTTCCTTGTCTGCTATTATAGGTAGTCACCAGATATGGCGGAGACGATGTTATTTATATCCATAATAACAAGGGGGTATGCTTAATGTTGTAAAGAACTGATGCATGACATTGCTCCACGTTTTTTCTGTACATGTATTTAATTGCATCTGTATTATTTATGTCCCTGTAAATGATTTCCTTTAAGTGGATTTAAATAAATGGGTAAAATGTGTGTGTGTGTGTGTAAATGTATGTGTAAATGTGTGTGTAAATGTGTGTGTAAATATGTGTAAATGTGTGTGTGTAAATCTATGTGTAAATGTGTGTGTAAATATGTGTAAATGTGTGTAAAAGTATGTGTAAATGTGTGCAAATGTATGAGTAAATGTGTGTGTAAATGTGTAAATATGTGTAAATGTGTGTGTAAATATGTGTAAATGTGTGTGTAAATATGTGTAAATGTGTGTGTAAATGTGTCTAAATGTGTGTAAAAGTATGTCTAAATGTGTGTAAATATGTGTAACTGTGTGTGTAAGTATGTGTAAACGTGTGTGTAAAAGTATGTGTAAATGTGTGTGTAAAAGTATGTGTAAATGTGTGCAAATGTATGAGTAAATGTGTGTGTAAATGTGTAAATATGTGTAAATGTGTGTGTAAATATGTGTAAATGTGTGTGTGTAAATGTATGTGTAAATGTGTGTGTAAATATGTGTAAATGTGTGTAAATATGTGTAAAAGTATGTGTAAATGTGTGTGTAAATATGTGTAAATGTGTGTGTAAATGTGTGTGTAAATGTGTCTGTAAAAATTTGTATATGTATGTGTAAATATGTGTAAATGTGTGTGTAAATGTGTGTGTGTAAATGTATGTGTAAAAGTATGTCTAAATGTGTGTGTAAATATGTGTAACTGTGTGTGTAAGTATGTGTAAACGTGCGTGTAAATATGTGTAAATGTGTGTGTAAATATGTGTAAAAGTGTGTGTGTAAATGTGTGTGTAAATGTGTCTGTAAAAATGTGTAAATGTACGTGTAAATATGTGTAAATGTGTGTGTAAATGTATGTGCAAACGTATGTGTAAATGTGCGTGTAAATGTATGTGTAAATGTGTGTAAATATGTGTAAAAGTGTGTGTAAATGTGTGTGTAAATGTGTGCAAATGTATGTGTAAATGTGTGTGTAAATGTATGTGTAAATGTGTGTGTAAATGTATGTGTAAATGTGTGTGTAAAAGTATATCTAAATGTGTGTGTAAGTATGTGTAAACGTGCGTGTAAATATGTGTAAATATGTGTGTAAATATGTGTAAAAGTGTGTGTGTAAATGTGTGTGTAAATGTGTCTGTAAAAATGTGTAAATGTACGTGTAAATATGTGTAAATGTGTGTGTAAATGTATGTGCAAACATATGTGTAAATGTGCGTGTAAATGTATGTGTAAATGTGTGTAAATATGTGTAAAAGTGTGTGTAAATGTGTGCAAATGAATGTGTAAATGTGTGTGTAAATGTATGTGTAAATGTGCGTGTAAATGTATGTGTAAATGTGTGTGTAAAAGTATGTCTAAATGTGTGTGTAAGTATGTGTAAACGTGCGTGTAAATATGTGTAAATGTGTGTGTAAATATGTGTAGATGTGTGTGTAAATATGTGTAAATGTGCAAAAGTGTGTGTAAATGTGTGTAAAAGTATGTCTAAATGTGTGTGTAAATATGTGTGTAAATGTGTGTGTAAATATGTGTAAATGTGTGTGTAAATATGTGTAAATGTGTGTGTAAATGTATGTGTAAATGTGTGTGTAAAACTATGTGTAAATGTGTGTAAATGTGTGTAAATAAGTGTAAAAGTATGTGTAAATGTATGTGTAAATGTGTGTGTAAATAAGTGTAAATGTATGTGTAAATGTGTGTGTAAATGTGTAAATATGTGTAAATGTGTGTGTAAAACTATGTGTAAATATGTGTAAATGTGTGTAAATAAGTGTAAAAGTATGTGTAAATGTATGTGTAAATGTGTGTGTAAATGTGTAAATATGTGTAAATGTGTGTGTAAAACTATGTGTAAATATGTGTAAATGTGTGTAAATAAGTGTAAAAGTATGTGTAAATGTATGTGTAAATGTGTGTGTAAATAAGTGTAAATGTATGTGTAAATGTGTGTGTGTAAATGTGTAAATATGTGTAAATGTGTGTGTAAATGTATGTGTAAATGTGTGTGTAAATAAGTGTAAATGTATGTGTAAATGTGTGTAAATATGTGTAAATGTGTGTGTAAATATGTGTAAATGTGTGTGTGTAAATGTGCGTGTAAATGTGTAAATGTGTGTTTAAATGTGTATAAATGTGTGTGTAAATGTGTCTGTAAATATGTGTAAATGTATGAATGTGTCTGTAAATGTGTGTAAATGTATGAATGTGTCTGTAAATGTGTGTGTAAATATGTGTAAATGTGTGTTTAAATGTGTGTAAATGTGTGTGTAAATATGTGTAAATGTGTGTTTAAATGTGTTTAAATGTGTGTGTAAATGTGTGTGTAAATGTGTTTAAATGTGTGTGTGTAAATGTGTTTAAATGTGTTTAAATGTGTGTGTGTAAATATGTGTAAATGTGTGTTTAAATGTGTGTGTAAATATGTGTAAATGTGTGTGTAAATATGTGTAAATGTGTGTAAAAGTATGTCTAAATGTGTGTATAAATATGTGTAAATGTGTGTAAAAGTATGTCTAAATGTGCGTGTAAATATGTGTAAATATGTGTAAATATGTGTAAATGTGTGTAAATGTGTGTGTAAATATGTGTAAATGTGTGTGTAAATATGTGTAAATATGTGTAAATGTGTGTGTAAATGTGTCTGTAAAAATGTGTATATGTGTAAATGTGTGTAAATGTATGTGCAAACGTATGTGTAAATGTGCGTGTAAATGTGTGTGTAAATATGTGTAAATGTATGTCTAAATGTGTGTGTAAATATGTGTAACTGTGTGTGTAAATGTGTGTAAACGTGTGTGTGTGTGTGTGTGTGTGTGTGTGTGTTTGTTTTTGTGACATATCAGGACACAAATGTGTGTAATAACATGGGTATGACATAGGTATTACAAGGAGAGGGTGACTTATGAGGACATTGCCCATGTCCCCACTTTTCAAAAGGCTTATAAATCATACAGAATACGTTTTTTTGAGAATGTAAAGATATGCACAGTCTCCTGTGAGGGCTAGGTTTAGGTGTAGGGAAGGTGTAGGGTGATAGCAAATATCGTTTGTACAGTATAAAAACCATTACGTCTATGGAATGTCCCCACAATTCACAAAAACAAACATGTGTGTGTGTGTGTGTGTGTGTGTGTGTAAATGTATGTGTAAATGTATGTGTAAATGTGTGTAAATGTGTGTGTAAATGTGTGTGCAAATATGTGTAAATGTGCAAAAGTGTGTGTAAATGTGTGTAAAAGTATGTCTAAATGTGCGTGTAAATATGTGTAAATGTGTTTAAATGTGTGTAAATGTGTAAATGTGTGTAAATGTGTGTGTAAATGTGTAAATGTGTGTGTAAATATTTGTAAATGTGTTTAAATGTGTGTGTGTAAATGTATGTGTAAATGTGTGTGTAAATGTGTAAATGTGTGTGTAAATGTGTAAATATGTGTGTAAATGTGCGTGTAAATGTGTAAATGTGTGTGTAAATATTTGTAAATGTGTTTAAATGTGTGTGTGTAAATGTATGTGTAAATGTGTAAATGTGTGTGTAAATGTGTAAATATGTGTGTAAATGTGTGTGTAAATGTGTGTGTAGATATGTGTAAATGTGTCTGTAAAAATGTATATGTATGTGTAAATGTAAGTGTAAATGTGTGTGTAAATGTATGTGTAAATGTGTGTGTAAATAAGTGTAAAAGTATGTGTAAATGTGTGTGTAAATGTGTGTGTAAATAAGTGTAAAAGTATGTGTAAATGTGTGTAAATGTGTGTGTAAATGTGTGCAAATATGTGTAAAAGTATGTGTAAAAGTATGTGTAAATAAGTGTAAAAGTATGTGTAAATGTGTGCGTAAATATGTCTAAATGTGCGTGTAAATGTGTGTGCAAATATGTGTAAATGTGCAAGTGTGTGTAAATGTGTGTAAAATGTCTAAATGTGTGTGTGTAAATGTGTGCGTTAATGTGTGTAAAAGTATGTCTAAATGTGTATGTAAATATGTGTAAATGTGTGTTTAAATGTGTTTAAATGTGTAAATATGTGTAAATGTGTCTAAATATGTGTAAATGTGTGTAAATGTGTCTAAATATGTGTAAATGTGTGTAAAAGTATGTCTAAATATGTGCAAATGTGTGTGTAAATATGTGTAAATGTATGTGTAAATATGTGTAAATGTGTGTGTAAATGTGTGTGTAAATGTATGTGTAAAAGTATGTGTAAATGTGTGTTTAAATGTGTGTAAATGTGTTTAAATGTGTGTAAATGTGTTTAAATGTGTGTAAATATGTGTAAATGTGTCTAAATATGTGTAAATGTGTGTGTAAATGTGTGTGTGTAAATGTGTGTAAAAGTATGTCTAAATGTGTGTGTAACTGTGTAAATATGTGTAAATGTGTGTGCAAATATGTGTAAATGTGCAAAAGTGTGTGTAAATGTGTGTAAAAGTATGTCTAAATGTGCGTGTAAATGTGTTTAAATGTGTGTAAATGTGTTTAAATGTGTGTAAATGTGTGTGTAAATGTGCGTGTAAATGTGTGTGTAAATGTGTTTAAATGTGTGTAAATGTGTGTGTAAATGTGTGTAAATGTGTCTGTAAAAATGTATAGGTATGTGTAAATATGTGTAAATGTGTGTGTAAATGTATGTGTAAATGTGTGCAAATATGTGTAAAAGTATGTTTAAATGTGTGTAAATGTGTGTGTAAATAAGTGTAAAAGCATGTCTAAATGTGCGTGTAAATGTGTGTGTAAATGTGTTTAAATGTGTGTAAATGTGTGTGTAAATGTGTGTAAATGTGTCTGTAAAAATGTATAGGTATGTGTAAATATGTGTAAATGTGTGTGTAAATGTATGTGTAAATGTGTGCAAATATGTGTAAAAGTATGTTTAAATGTGTGTAAATGTGTGTGTAAATAAGTGTAAAAGCATGTCTAAATGTGTGTGTAAATGTTTCTAAATGTGTGTAAATGTGTGTGTAAATGTGTGTAAATGTGTCTGTAAAAATGTATAGGTATGTGTAAATGTGTAAATGTGTGTGTAAATGTATGTGTAAATGTGTGCAAATATGTGTAAAAGTATGTTTAAATGTGTGTAAATGTGTGTGTAAATAAGTGTAAAAGCATGTCTAAATGTGTGTGTAAATGTTTCTAAATGTGTGTAAATGTGTGTGTAAATGTGTGTAAAAGTATGTGTAAATGTGTGTAAATGTGTCTAAATGTGTGTAAAAGTATGTCTAAATGTGCGTGTAAATGTGTGTAAATATGTGTAAATGTGTGTAAAAGTATGTCTAAATGTGCGTGTAAATGTGTGTAAATATGTGTAAATGTGTGTAAAAGTATGTCTAAATGTGCGTGTAAATGTGTGTAAATATGTGTAAATGTGTGTAAAAGTATGTGTAAATGTGTCTAAATGTGTGTAAAAGTATGTCTAAATGTGCGTGTAAATGTGTGCAAATATGTGTAAATGTGTTTAAATGTGTGTAAATGTGTGTGTAAAAGTATGTGTAAATGTGCGTAAATATGTCTAAATGTGCGTGTAAATGTGTGTAAATATGTGTAAATATGTGTAAATGTGTGTAAATGTGTCTGTAAAAATGTGTATGTGTGTAAATGTATGTGCAAACGTATGTGTAAATGTGCGTGTAAATGTGTGTGTAAATATGTGTAAATGTATGTCTAAATGTGTGTGTAAATATGTGTAACTGTGTGTGTAAATATGTGTAAACGTGTGTGTAAATGTGTGTGTGTGTGTGTGTGTGTGTAAATGTATGTGTAAATGTATGTGTAAATGTGTGTAAATGTGTGTGTAAATGTGTGTAAATGTGTGTGTAAATGTGCAAAAGTGTGTGTAAATGTGTGTAAAAGTATGTCTAAATGTGCGTGTAAATATGTGTAAATGTGTTTAAATGTGTGTAAATGTGTAAATGTGTGTAAATGTGTGTGTAAATGTGTAAATGTGTGTGTAAATATGTGTAAATGTGCAAAAGTGTGTGTAAATGTGTGTAAAAGTATGTCTAAATGTGCGTGTAAATATGTGTAAATGTGTTTAAATGTGTGTAAATGTGTAAATGTGTGTAAATGTGTGTGTAAATGTGTAAATGTGTGTGTAAATATGTGTAAATGTGCAAAAGTGTGTGTAAATGTGTGTAAAAGTATGTCTAAATGTGCGTGTAAATATGTGTAAATGTGTTTAAATGTGTGTAAATGTGTAAATGTGTGTAAATGTGTGTGTAAATGTGTAAATGTGTGTGCAAATATGTGTAAATGTGCAAAAGTGTGTGTAAATGTGTGTAAAAGTATGTCTAAATGTGCGTGTAAATATGTGTAAATGTGTTTAAATGTGTGTAAATGTGTAAATGTGTGTAAATGTGTGTGTAAATGTGTAAATGTGTGTGTAAATATTTGTAAATGTGTTTAAATGTGTGTGTGTAAATGTATGTGTAAATGTGTAAATGTGTGTGTAAATGTGTAAATATGTGTGTAAATGTGCGTGTAAATGTGTAAATGTGTGTGTAAATATTTGTAAATGTGTTTAAATGTGTGTGTGTAAATGTATGTGTAAATGTGTAAATGTGTGTGTAAATGTGTAAATATGTGTGTAAATGTGTGTGTAAATGTGTGTGTAGATATGTGTAAATGTGTCTGTAAAAATGTATATGTATGTGTAAATGTAAGTGTAAATGTGTGTGTGTAAATGTATGTGTAAATGTGTGTGTAAATAAGTGTAAAAGTATGTGTAAATGTGTGTGTAAATGTGTGTGTAAATAAGTGTAAAAGTATGTGTAAATGTGTGTAAATGTGTGTGTAAATGTGTGCAAATATGTGTAAAAGTATGTGTAAATGTGTGTGTAAATAAGTGTAAAAGTATGTGTAAATGTGTGCGTAAATATGTCTAAATGTGCGTGTAAATGTGTGTGCAAATATGTGTAAATGTGCAAGTGTGTGTAAATGTGTGTAAAATGTCTAAATGTGTGTGTGTAAATGTGTGCGTAAATGTGTGTAAAAGTATGTCTAAATGTGTATGTAAATATGTGTAAATGTGTGTTTAAATGTGTTTAAATGTGTAAATATGTGTAAATGTGTGTGTAAATAAGTGTAAAAGTATGTGTAAATGTGTGCGTAAATATGTCTAAATGTGCGTGTAAATGTGTGTGCAAATATGTGTAAATGTGCAAGTGTGTGTAAATGTGTGTAAAATGTCTAAATGTGTGTGTGTGTAAATGTGTAAATATGTGTGTAAATGTGTGTGTAAATGTGTGTGTAGATATGTGTAAATGTGTCTGTAAAAATGTGTAGGATTACAAATTTAAGAAATGTTGATCATATGTTCTGACATTGCATCACAGATAAATCTAAAGTGAAGTATATTCTATTTAGCTTCTAAAGGTACAGATGATGACATTCTAAGAAGATCAAATCAGGCAGCCCAGGTGTCTGAGACATTAACCTTTTGTTCTCAAGCTACAGCGATGCCTTTGTCTCTATGATAATGTGAAGGTATGGGCAATACTGTCAGACTGATTGGATTAGCACCTATGCCTTTGAATGACACTGTTATGATAATGAGATCAGGGCTGGGGAACTCTGGTAACGGGCTGATTCCTGTACTGCATTTGCATGCTTTGTTTAGATTGACTCCACCTCTATGTAATCCTCCCCCTGGAAATATATTTAAACTGTATTGTATCTGACATTAGTCAGACGACTTTTGATGACTGCAGCGAACGAACAGCTAGGATCTCAATAAAGAGAAACTTATGCTTCAAAGATATCCAAACGTCTCCTGGTCTCTGAGAAAAGTTCACAACAGTTTTGGGTGCCGTGACCCGGATAGAGTTCCAGCTTCTTCACCTGAATCCAGATTGGAACAGCAAGCTCAACAGAACATCTGCTTTCAAGACTGCATCTTTTGGAATCCAGAGCGAAACTTCCAGCTGAACAAAGATTTCCATGAATCTTCCTTTACAACCAAGGGTTGGTGAGTGCTACTCTATCCAAAAGAACTGCTAAAGACCAGTACATATAGTTATCCTCTGCGCCGTCAGAGAAGAGTTAACAGACAGCTGTAGGGTTTAGTTAACTAAGTTATCCTCTAAAGGTGTTCTTTTAGAGATGAAAAGTTACCCTCTGTTAATTCAGGGAAGTTTAGCATTACGTGCTAAAGTTGTTTATCCTCTGTTCACTCAGGGAAGATTAACATTACGTGTTAATATTTGTTATCCTCTGTTTATTCAGGGAAGGTTAACTACAGCTATTACAGTTTAGTTAACTAAGTTACCCTCTAAAGTTGTTCTTTTAGAGAAGAGTTGTTTATCCTCTGTTCACCCAAGGAAGTTTAGCATTACGTGCTAATATCTGTTATCCTCTGTTTTAAGCAGGGAAGTTTAGCATTAAAGTGCTAAAATTTGTTATCCTCTGTTTTGGCAGAGAAGTTTAGCATTAAGTGCTAGTAGTTTGTGTTGTCCTCTGTTAATTGTTATCCTCTGTTTTGGCAGAGAAGTTTAGCATTAAGTGCTAGTAGTTTGTGTTGTCCTCTGTTAATTCAGGGAAGGTTAACAATAGTTGATCTGTGTTAACAAGCGTACCCTCTGTTGATCAGAGAAGTTTTAGTGTTGTGATTGCGTGGTAGCAAGGAAACTCGCAAAATGGTTAGAAAGAATGCTAGGCTAATTCCAACCACAGAGAAAGGTGGACTAGCTACGCCATTATGGACAGACGATGAGTTTAAATCATTGTTAGGAGAGCATATGGACTCAATAGTGACTGAGTCAGTAAAATTTGATTTGACAAAGAAATTTGGTATTGATCCAGATAAAGTTTGGTCAATTGAAGAATGCAAAAAGGTACTCGGAACATGTATCCGAAAGAAAAACCTAAAAGGCATTATCTGCTGCCACAGAGAATTTACACTATCGTTAGCACAAGAACAGGCTCAGTGTATCACTAAGTTGAAAGAACAAAACCAACAGCTGCACAATAGATTGTCCCGTTTCACTAAAAAGGTGGGCTATAACCAGGCCTCAACCAAAAGTGATTCAAAAGACCAACAGTCAGATGAAAGCTATCCTGACTTACAGTCTTCATGTAGACCAGAAGACAGCGGCAATACTGTAACAATGGAGAAAGATGCAGTGAATTCAGTGAAGGTATGTGGTGCTAGGAGAAGAACTCAGGGAATTGAGAAAATTGAAGGTATTTCTCCAAACTCTTCTGTTGTCTCAGTACAAATGGTTGCCAAAGCGCTAAGACCTAAAGACATAGAGAGATTGTCCCAGAGCTTACCTTCAGCACGCACACATTTTTCAGAATTTAGAAGAACAATGAACAGCAAAATGCGTCTTTATGACATGTCGTTAGCAGAAGTCACACAGCTGATTTCACAAATTCTAACTGAATCTGAATTCAACAGTTTTGAGTCTGCTGTTACTTCTGAACTACAACATGCCAGTAAAGGCGATTTGAGAGAAGGGGTTTTAAAAATTCTAAAGAATATCATAGGACCCAAAACAGACTGGTCCAGAATCACTAACTGTGTGCAAAAGAAGGATGAAACTGTAAGTGAGTACACTGAAAGGTTTTGTCAGTCAGCTGCAGCATACAGTGGAATAGCTGACACTCCAGAGAAGGTGCTAGATGATAAAGGACCACTAGCTCGTACATGGTTTGATGGCCTTTTAATTGAATATAGAAATGCACTGCCTTTCTTAGATCTCACATGGTCCAATAGAACCCTGCAAAGCAACTTGGACAGGTTAGCTATTTGGGAAAGAAACTCTGATGTTAAAGCCAGAGTAAAGATTGCAGCAGCTTCCTTTAAGTTGAAAACAGAGAACCGACAGGAAAGTAAATGTCCTAAGAGAGAGGGTAGTTGTCATTACTGCGGTAAACCTGGACACTTGATGAAAGAATGCAGGAAAAACAAAAAATACGTAAAAGAAATGAACAATGTTAATCAGCTTTTACACAGTCTGCTAGCAATGCTAAAACAGCACCTCCCCACTACACCAAACTCACTGGGCAGCTTGCTGAGGTGCTAACCGTTAAGGCTGTGAATTCTTAATTACCCCAGTAATCTACAACAAAGATGAAAGACTCTTTGTTAACAGAACAAAGGGAAGTTATGATGTCTACCAGGACTGATGTTTAATTAGAGGACTGAAATGTAGTGATTGCATTGTTTTGGAAATACATGTATTTTTGTTCTGCATTAGGAACTTATGTCTCACACTATACAGTGTGCACAACACTTAAAGGGACAGATTAGGACACACAAACCAGTGAGGAGCCCAGGAAAGAACCGAAGTGCAATAAGCCTCGGGGGCCAATCCTGCGGTGAACATTTCCTGATAGGTTTTTCCCCTTTAGTACTTTTAATCCCCACCTCACTGGTCTATAGGTGTCAAATTAAGATTAGGTTAAGAAAAAAAAACACTATACGATCACTAGAATTTTAATGTAATAAATAAAACCACTATACGATCAACAGAAGTCTAAAAATGTCTATGCATGAATACTGCTGGTCTGCTGTTTCTTTGTTTTCTTGTGTTTCAGGTGTGTATGCCAATTCTTCTTCATAAGAGAAACCCTGGTGTGAAGCATCACTTCAGACATCGATGAACAAGCTTCATGAGGACAAAGAGTCATCTGAGTGAATCTACGTGGGAAACGGACTACAGAAAACAGACAGCTTCACAGCTATTCAGGCGCCATAGACTTCAAGACTTCCACTCTTACGCTACATGATTTTCTGTGACATCATGTAGTTTGTACGACATTTCACCATCCCTTGTCGTATGTGTCAACAGTTATGGTTCTGAAAAGAACTATTACACCTACGTAAATCTAGGACAAGACACAGAATAATGTTATATGTGCCTGTAACTTTTACAAGTTACATGACTGCAAGATGGGGCTTATGTTAACCAACATAGGCTACAGAATGGACTTATGGATGTTTTAATTTGTTTTATGTGAGAGTTATTAGAACTCTCAAAGAGGGGATTGTAGGATTACAAATTTAAGAAATGTTGATCCTATGTTCTGACATTGCATCACAGATAAATCTAAAGTGAAGTATATTCTATTTAGCTTCTAAAGGTACAGATGATGACATTCTAAGAAGATCAAATCAGGCAGCCCAGGTGTCTGAGACATTAACCTTTTGTTCTCAAGCTACAGCGATGCCTTTGTCTCTATGATAATGTGAAGGTATGGGCAATACTGTCAGACTGATTGGATTAGCACCTATGCCTTTGAATGACACTGTTATGATAATGAGATCAGGGCTGGGGAACTCTGGTAACGGGCTGATTCCTGTACTGCATTTGCATGCTTTGTTTAGATTGACTCCACCTCTATGTAATCCTCCCCCTGGAAATATATTTAAACTGTATTGTATCTGACATTAGTCAGACGACTTTTGATGACTGCAGCGAACGAACAGCTAGGATCTCAATAAAGAGAAACTTATGCTTCAAAGATATCCAAACGTCTCCTGGTCTCTGAGAAAAGTTCACAACAAATGTATATGTATGTGTAAATGTAAGTGTAAATGTGTGTGTAAATGTATGTGTAAATGTGTGTGTAAATAAGTGTAAAAGTATGTGTAAATGTGTGTGTAAATGTGTGTGTAAATAAGTGTAAAAGTATGTGTAAATGTGTGTAAATGTGTGTGTAAATGTGTGCAAATATGTGTAAAAGTATGTGTAAATGTGTGTGTAAATAAGTGTAAAAGTATGTGTAAATGTGTGCGTAAATATGTCTAAATGTGCGTGTAAATGTGTGTGCAAATATGTGTAAATGTGCAAGTGTGTGTAAATGTGTGTAAAATGTCTAAATGTGTGTGTGTAAATGTGTAAATATGTGTGTAAATGTGTGTGTAAATGTGTGTGTAGATATGTGTAAATGTGTCTGTAAAAATTTATATGTATGTGTAAATGTAAGTGTAAATGTGTGTGTAAATGTATGTGTAAATGTGTGTGTAAATAAGTGTAAAAGTATGTGTAAATGTGTGTGTAAATGTGTGTGTAAATAAGTGTAAAAGTATGTGTAAATGTGTGTAAATGTGTGTGTAAATGTGTGCAAATATGTGTAAAAGTATGTGTAAATGTGTGTGTAAATAAGTGTAAAAGTATGTGTAAATGTGTGCGTAAATATGTCTAAATGTGCGTGTAAATGTGTGTGCAAATATGTGTAAATGTGCAAGTGTGTGTAAATGTGTGTAAAATGTCTAAATGTGTGTGTGTAAATGTGTAAATATGTGTGTAAATGTGTGTGTAAATGTGTGTGTAGATATGTGTAAATGTGTCTGTAAAAATGTATATGTATGTGTAAATGTAAGTGTAAATGTGTGTGTAAATGTATGTGTAAATGTGTGTGTAAATAAGTGTAAAAGTATGTGTAAATGTGTGTGTAAATGTGTGTGTAAATAAGTGTAAAAGTATGTGTAAATGTGTGTAAATGTGTGTGTAAATGTGTGCAAATATGTGTAAAAGTATGTGTAAATGTGTGTGTAAATAAGTGTAAAAGTATGTGTAAATGTGTGCGTAAATATGTCTAAATGTGCGTGTAAATGTGTGTGCAAATATGTGTAAATGTGCAAGTGTGTGTAAATGTGTGTAAAATGTCTAAATGTGTGTGTAAATGTGTAAATATGTGTGTAAATGTGTGTGTAAATGTGTGTGTAGATATGTGTAAATGTGTCTGTAAAAATGTATATGTATGTGTAAATGTAAGTGTAAATGTGTGTGTAAATGTGTGTGTAAATGTGTGTAAATATGTGTAAAAGTATGTGTAAATGTGTGTGTAAATAAGTGTAAAAGTATGTGTAAATGTGTGCGTAAATATGTCTAAATGTGCGTGTAAATGTGTGTGCAAATATGTGTAAATGTGCAAGTGTGTGTAAATGTGTGTAAAATGTCTAAATGTGTGTGTGTAAATGTGTGCGTAAATGTGTGTAAAAGTATGTCTAAATGTGTATGTAAATATGTGTAAATGTGTGTGTAAATGTGTCTAAATATGTGTAAATGTGTGTAAAAGTATGTCTAAATATGTGCAAATGTGTGTGTAAATATGTGTAAATGTATGTGTAAATATGTGTAAATGTGTGTTTAAATGTGTGTAAATGTGTTTAAATGTGTGTAAATGTGTTTAAATGTGTGTAAATATGTGTAAATGTGTCTAAATATGTGTAAATGTGTGTGTAAATGTGTGTAAAAGTATGTCTAAATGTGTGTGTAACTGTGTAAATATGTGTAAATGTGTGTGCAAATGTGTAAATGTGCAAAAGTGTGTGTAAATGTGTGTAAAAGTATGTCTAAATGTGCGTGTAAATGTGTTTAAATGTGTGTAAATGTGTTTAAATGTGTGTAAATGTGTGTGTAAATGTGTTTAAATGTGTCTGTAAAAATGTATAGGTATGTGTAAATATGTGTAAATGTGTGTGTGTAAATGTATGTGTAAATGTGTGCAAATATGTGTAAAAGTATGTTTAAATGTGTGTAAATGTGTGTGTAAATAAGTGTAAAAGCATGTCTAAATGTGTGTAAATGTTTCTAAATGTGTGTAAATGTGTGTGTAAATGTGTGTAAATGTGTCTGTAAAAATGTATAGGTATGTGTAAATGTGTGTGTAAATGTATGTGTAAATGTGTGCAAATATGTGTAAAAGTATGTTTAAATGTGTGTGTAAATAAGTGTAAAAGCATGTCTAAATGTGTGTGTAAATGTTTCTAAATGTGTGTAAATGTGTCTAAATGTGTGTAAAAGTATGTCTAAATGTGCGTGTAAATGTGTGCAAATATGTGTAAATGTGTTTAAATGTGTGTGTAAAAGTATGTGTAAATGTGCGTAAATATGTCTAAATGTGCGTGTAAATGTGTGTAAATATGTGTAAATGTGTGTAAATGTGTCTGTAAAAATGTGTATGTGTGTAAATGTATGTGCAAACATATGTGTAAATGTGCGTGTAAATGTGTGTGTAAATATGTGTAACTGTGTGTGTAAATATGCGTAAATGTGTGTAAATATGTGTAAATGTGTCTGTAAATATGTGCAATGTGTGTGTAAATGTGCGTATGAGATTCTCAAGCTTCACCGTTTATAGCATACTGTTAAGTTTTTTCTAAGTATTTGAAGTATTTGTCAATAGAAATATCAGAATGACAGATGTGAGTCTGATCTGGTCTGGTCTGTGCAGGTTGTGGTTCTGCGGCGTCTCGTCGGGAGTCTCTCGTCTCAGGATCTCAGAGGAGCAGGAGTTCAGACGCTGCCGGATCTCGTCGTCTCCTTCACAAACATGAGGACGCACAGAACCGCTTCAACCAAGTCTTTTTATTAATGCAGTTCAAGTACTCCAAAAAAATTACATCTCTTTGCACAATACGTTCTGAAATGTTACGTAAAAATGTTCAAAGTGAACAAAAATTTAGGTACTGTATAAAACACAGTGAACATTAACAGACAGCAGTATTAACCTTTTTTTTTTTGTTCTGGTTTTTCATTCGTTTCTCAATTTTAGTGTTCGGCCTATTTTCACCTACGACATCTGGACTCGATTAAGACGTTTTTTTCAGTGCACTTTTCCTCTATGAAGTTTCACCAAGACTACGTAAAAATGAAAAAAAGTCAAATACAGGCAAATATTCAGATCTCCTTCGGTCCAGACCGCCGCAAAACCACCGAAGCGGGTGTGTTCTTCCTCACAGATGGCGGTACGGTGAAGAAGAGCCCGTGTTCGGTCGGCCTGGACTCGCAAACGCTAAAACAAAAGAACAGTATCAAAACGTAGCGTCAAATCAAACAGAAGTCCTCCAGTTACTGTACAGAGTTCACATGAGAGGAAGTGGACAGTCTCCAGCATCATGACCACGACAATGATGACGACGATGATGAAGGTGTGTTTCTGTCAGAGTCTGTAAACTAAACATGTTAATGTGACCGTTAGTACCAATCCTTCACTGGGAACCGAGCGCTTTCCCATGATGCTCAGTTACGGCAGTCTTCTGAAATGATCGCACCTTTCTCAAGGTTTCTTCATGATCGTACTGTTAAACACACATTAAACTCAAGTTTGCGCTGCCCTTCATGCACACGTTCCTCATTGGTGGAGTGCGGTGAATGTGAGTGTATGGCAAGCCTCTTTAACATTTAATCCTCAAAACATACTAGCATCCACTCTCATACCGCTAGCACTTGTTCTTTAGCTACTAGTGCTCAACTTTAGCTTTTAGTACCTTTTTACAATATAACAGTACCTATAACAGACACTACTGCTTATTATTCGTTCCAAATGTTACTGGTAAGATTTTTTTATTGACTTGTAAAGTGGCCAAAAAACATCACTATTAAGGTAAGAACAGCAGAGACAGACAGTTGTGAAGTATTTTTACTCTGCTTTAAAAGTACCTTTCAAGTGTCTGTACTTTTGCTGAGTGTTTTTCTTTAGAAAACTTGACTTAACTACATTCCGAAGCATAATAGTGTACTTTTACTGCACTACATTTCATAAAAAAAATTTTTTTTAACCTTCTTAATACTTAAGAACATTAAAAATCTAGTACTTTTTTGTACTCCGGTAAATCTGTGAAGAAAAACACTCAGATAAAGATAAAGTACAGACACTTGAAAGGTACTTTTAAAGCAGAGTGTTTTGTTTTGTTTTTTCCAAAGCATAATGTTGTACTTTTTACTGCACTACATTTCATATTAAATATCATTTAATACTTCATTACATTAGACAATCTAGTACTTTTTTTGTTTTACTCAAGTAAAAGTAATTCACAGATTTACAGAGTATAAAAAATTATAGATTTTTAATGTTCTTAAGTATTAAAGGTATTTTTTTTTATGAAATGTAGTGCAGTCAAAAGCAAAATAATATACTTTGGAATGTAGTGACACATTTTTTTCTAAGAAAAACACTACGATACAGCACTTTTTAAATTAGTTAAAACACTTCACTACCGTCCGCCTCTGGAACAACTACTAGTAACAATTACAAAACACACCAGTCTAAAAAAACAAGTACCATATGTACTAGCATACTAGTCAGAACTGAATAGCTAATATCTGAAAGACAGATCCCATATTAGTCAAAGGCAAAAAATATGCTACTAGGACCAACATAACAGTTACTAGTCACTACTGAATGTACCATTATTTGTAAAAGTTAGCTACAGAATAAGCAGTAGAAGCTAATGATTAAGACGTAGTAGCTAGTAATAAGCACCAGTAGCTCCAGAAGTTTCCGGGGTTAAACGTTAAACAGTCTTGCCATAGAGGTGTGGAGCTATATACAAACAAACACGAACGCAGACAGAATGAAGCATGTAAACGGCGGACTGAGGCCGGGCCGCCACCTTCGTTAGCGTTTGAGTCCTGAGTGTTGTCAACAAAACTGCAACTGTAAATCTCTTATCGACAGTAGAAGAAATAATCTGTTCTCACATATAATACAGCTAATATCGTTTCTCTATACAGCCGCGAGCCTGCGGAAAAGGGAAGGCGTAACGTTTCTGCTCGTACAAAATAAAAGTCCTTTTCCGCGCGCGGCGACAGCCGGAGCTCCGCACCAATCCTTAAAAAGATGTTTGATATCAAACCGCGAGTCTGGAGAGGAGTTTATGAAGGACAAGGAGACGCTCTATCTACAAATACCCCGGTAAACCTTGGCACTCGAGGGCAAAACAACCATCAGAAATAATGAAAGACGAGTGGATGGCAGGTCTGAGGAAGCATTATGGACTCTGGACGTATTCCTGTGAAGCGCCGCACGCGGGACTGTGGTGGAGGAGCTCGGACCGAACGGAGCACTCTGGGGCAAACGGAGGAAGAGGAGGAGGAGGGGGATGGAGGTGGTTCTGGGAGCAGGCTCTCAGCGTCTCATCTGACCCATCTGGTAGTTCTCGCGGGGCTGCCGGTGGTGGCGCTGAGGCTGTGGCTGGCGCTGGGCCTGACGGGGAGCCGGCCGCTGGTTCTGGTGTCCGTGAGCGTGAGGGTGCTGGTTCTGGTTGTGGTGCTGATGGTGCTGCTGCTGCTGCTGCTGCTGACTGGCCTGTTGAGCTCGTCGTCTCTTCAGCGTACCTGACACACACACACACACACACACACACACACACACACACACACACACACAGAGAACAGCTCTTCAGCATCACACACTAACACACACACATAGCCTTAAAGAGATAGTTCACCCAAAAATGAAGATGTGATGTTTATTTGCTTACCCCCAGGGCATCCAAGATGTAGGTGACTTTGTTTCTTCAGCAGAACACAAACCAAGATTTTTAATGAAAACCGAAATAACCAAATAATGGCAGTGGATGGGAACCAGACCTTTAAAAGTAAACAAAATCATGCACAGACAAATCCAAATTACACCCTGCGGCTCGTGACGATACACTGATGTCTTAAGACACGAAACGATCGGTTTTTGTGAGAAACTGAACAGTATTTATATCATTTTTTACCTTTGATACACAGCCACGTCCATCTGTAATGTGCACGAGTTTAGTATCAGGCACGTTAGATGTGTAGCGCTCTGGAGTAGTAAATGTAAACGCCGGAAGGGGAAATCGGTGAAAAGTCCCGGATGAGTTTGTGCAAGCAAACGTAATCTTTTAGCTTTGAATCGGTTTGAACAATCGGGATACGCGCAAGTAATTACCATTTTGAATAGCTGCTATACCCACAATCTCTGTGCTCTGTGTAAACAATGAGTGTCGTATTCATGCGACAGATCGCTTCCAGTGTTTGTGTATTCTACGCTAGAGCGCATTCACATGTATTGAGTCGGATGATGAGCACATGCTCATAACAGATGGACGTGGCTGTGTATCAAAGGTAAAAAATGATATAAATACTGTTCAGTTTCTCACAAAAAACAATCGTTTCGTGTCTCAGGACATCAGTGTATCATCACGAGCCGCAGGGTGTCAGTTGGATTTGTCTGTGTATGATTTTGTTTACTTTTAAAGGTCTGGTGCCCATCCACTGCCATTATATGACTGACAGACTGCACCAGTTTGAGTTAAAAATCTTCGTTTGTGTTCTTCTGAGGAAACCTACATCCTGGATGCCCTGGGGGTTAGCAGATAAACATCACATTTTCATTTTTGGGTGAACTATCCCTTTAACAGTCACCACCATCCTCCAGGGTAGGGCTGCAACAACTCATCCATAAAATGGATTATTATTGGACAACGATTGTCATTATGGATTAATGGGGTCCGCCCACAGTACACCTACAACTTCAGAGGGTCATGTCAAATTACTGCACTGAATGAAGCATTTCTATGGACAAAATGCATCTAAAAATAGTGGAGGAAACAGAAAGAGATGCTGCAGGAGAGTTATGTGATCCAAGCTGCCCAAAACATCAGAATTCTTTATTTTAAACTTTAAGATAATAGCATAATGGCTTGCCCTGTGAGATTTATCATCTGTGACATTTACGGAAAAGGATATGACTGTAAACAAATTCACACAAGCATTTCCATTTTTGCATAAAAGTCCATCCAGACAGTCTGTGTTAATGGAGTAGCTCACTTTCAGAACAAAAATGTGCAGATAATGTACTCACCTCCTTGTCATCCAAGATGTTCATGTCTTTCTTTCTTCAGTCGTAAAGAAATTATGTTTTTTGAGGAAAAAATTTCAGGATTTCTCTCTATATAACGGATATGTATCGCACCCTGAAGTTTGAGCTTCCAAAATGCAGTTTAAATGCAGCTTTAAAAGTCTCTAAATGATCCCAGCCGAGGAAGAAAAGTCTCATCTGGTGAAAAGATTGGTTATTTTCTAATCAAATTGACAATTTATATACTTTTTAACCTCAAATGCTGGTCTTTGCTTATCTCTGCAATGCGCATGCGTAGTCTGTTTGATATCCGGGTCGAGACCGTTAGGGTATGTCTAAAAACTCCCATCTCATTTTCTTCCCCAACTTCAAAATCACCCTACATTGCTGCAGTTTACAAAGTGATTATAGAAAGCACAAACGCCCTTCACAAGGTAAAACAGCATTGTAGGGCGATTTTGATGTTGAAGATAAAAACGAGATGGGAGTTTTTGGACATACCCTAACTGTCTCGACCCGGATCAAACAGACTGCGCATCGCAGAGACGAGACAAGACGAGCATTTGAGGTAAAAAAGTATATAAATTGGTTATTTTCTAAACAAATTGACAATCGTTTTACTAGATAAGACTCTTCTTCCTCGGCTGGGATCATTTAGAGTCCTTTGAAGCTGCATTTAAGCTGCATTTTGGAAGTTCAAACTCAGGGCACCACAGAAGTCCACCATATGGAGAGAAATCCTGAAATGTTTTACTCAAAAAAAACAATTTCTTTACGACTGAAGAAAGAAAGACATGAACATCTTGGATGACAAGAGGGTGAGTACATTATCTGTACATTTTTGTTCTGAAAGTGAACTACTCTAAGTTTAAATCTTCAGTGAATGAGCGTCAGACAGCCGGAACACAGAGAGAGAGACATTAATACTCAGAGCAAAAACATTCATTGTGCTGAAATATCGTTGAATGTTAAATTTAGGTTTGAAAGACAACATGTAGTGCACATATTTATGGAGAGTAGGAACTGTAAAGGGATAACAGCGTGTAATTAGCCGCCTTTTATATAAAGAAATGACAGTAAAAGTGAACGTGTGTTCCTGCAGAACATTCCTCTCATCTGTTGGTTAACACTGAGTTTGATTTTATTCGTCTTTATTATCTGTATTAGGCTATTCTTTTTATTGTTTAATGTAGAGATTTAAACTTTGTTCACTTTATACAGCGCTTAACAAATTTAATAAAACAAATGTATGTAAGGTGTTTAACAAATGATGTGAGGTTTGTGCCACTGCTGCTCCAATTTTTGCTATAATTTTTGCGGTTATCTATGAAAAAAATAGTCAAGTACTTTATAGTGTTTTTCTTCAGATATTTTATATTAGGTTGTCTTATAAATTGTTTTCATAACATTCAGTTCTGAAGTTATCAGCACATTTGTTTGAAGGACATTAGGCATAGTGTGATTTGTCAATAAAATACAAAAAAAAAAATTGATTTTTAAGGCAATTAATCGAAAAAATAAAATAAAATAATCGACCAACTAATTGATTATCAAAACAATTGTTAGTTGCAGCCCTACTCCAGGGTTTCTACACATATGAACAAATGAAATTGAACTTGACTATTTAAGACCTTTTCAATACCACCTTACATGAAATGTAAAACCTAAACCTGTGATGGAAATACTTGTTATATTACATACATATGTGTTTAATGTAAAAAAATCTCAATTGTTCTAATAGAGTTTAAATACTTTTATTTACCTCTATAAAACTTTTTTAATGTATGCATCACCTTTCTTGTCAAATTATTACAATAAAATCTGTTTTATTTAAAAAAAAAAATTCCATTACCCTTTTTCTATACTATGTTTTAATGATTAAATATATATATATATTTTAATCAAAAAGCCTGGCTAATTGAGTTTTATGGTTTTATTTTTTACTAAATTCTTTTCCATTACTTTCTGGATTCCATTTTAATGGCTCCATTAAAATTTGATAATCAAAAACATCTCCAATTAATTTATTTTATTAAAAATCAAATGTTCTCAAGTAAAACTAGTGTCTAAGATGGCTTGACACTGAGTAAATAATGAGCTAATTTTAATTTTTGGTTGAACATTCCCTTTAAAAGTTTCATTTCATAAGTTTCTGACAACTGTTTTACAAACGCGTCTCACTACAAATCTACTTTCATGAAAGCGTGAAATGCTGTAATCATTTGTCCACAAACATGTTGGGAATTGTGCAAAACTGTTCTGCTGCATTGACAAAATGCATGTTAAAGAATTAGTTCACTTCAAGAACAAAAATGTACAGATCATTTTCTCACCCTCTTGTCATCCAAGATGTTCATGTCTTTCTTTCTTCAGTCGTAAAGAAATTAAGTTTTTTGACGAAAACATTTCAGGATTATCTCCATATAGTGGACTTCTATGGTGCCCTGAGTTTGAACTTCCAAAATGCAGTTTAAATGCAGCTTCACAGGACTCTAAAGGATCGTTTTGCTAGATAAGACCCTTCTTCCTCGGCTGGGATCATTTATTTTCTAAACAAATTGACAATAAACGCTGGTCTGTCTAGTTCTGTGATGCACATACTCTGTGTATTCCGGTTCAAGGCAGTTAGGGTAGGGCTGCTCGATTTTGGCAAAAATCATAATCAATTATTTTGGTCAATTATCATTGTAATCACGATTATTTAACATGATTATGACTGGGTCCAAAACTTTATATTAGTGATTCATTTAAAGATAGCAACACAGCAGAAAAGCACTCTAACAATGCTACAGAAATTGAATGTAATTATTTGAATGTCAAATAAAACCATGTCTTTACTGTAACAGTTCATACATATTTTGTTTCTTATTAAAACTACAAAAGTCCTTCATTCAAGAGCAGTGAGTGATTTCTCTCTGTATTTTTACGTTTTATTCATATTAAGCACAGAGACGGCAGAAGGAATATCATTTGTTGCCGCTTTAAGAGCCACACGGATCTAATATACTGCTACACACGTGTTTTCATTCTCAACTGTTTACGTTCATTTAAGACAGAACTGACAAAGATTTACATGAATAATCACCAAGTTCCCTGATTTGAAATATTTTAGTGTGTATTTGAGCGTTTAGGCGCACTTTGAGCTAATAACTTTCTGTGTATGTCTCTGAGCGCATACACAGAACAGCGCAAGTTCTTTCTCACTTTTAAAAACACAACAGCAAAGATACATTCATAAATCAAGCACTCCATGTTTTATGAAAGTCACATTACATGATTTTGCTGATTTTCATGTGAAATTAGACTTTTATGGAGGAGCGAAAGCGCACCACTGGAAAGGGGGTGGAATGGGGCGCAATAATCGTTTAATCTCCATTACTGCATTTTCATGATCGTTTGAAGCAGAAATCGAAACTGAATTTTGATTAATCAGCCCTATTTTAGGGTATGTCAAAAAACTCCCATTTCATTTTCTCCTCCAACTTCGTAATCGTCCTCCATCGCTGCAGAAGTACAGACCCAGTGTTTACAAAGTGAAGATGCAAAGAAGACCAAATGTACTCGGGGCACCATAGAAGTCCACTGTATGGAGAGAAATCCTAAAGTGTTTTCCTCAAAAAACATAATTTCTTTACGACTGAAGAAAGAAAGACATAAACATCTTGGATGACAAGGGGGTGAGTACATTATCTGCACATTTTTGTTCTGAAAGTGAACTAACCTTTAACCTCGTAGCACATGCAGAGATTGAGTTTGCTGCTGACAACACTGGATATAAACACTTCATTCTGAAACATTGTTAGTGAATGAAAACACTCTGGAGGAGAGAGGAAACACTGAGAGAGGAGGTGCTTTACCTGGCAGTGGTTTAGGAGGAGGCAGTTTGGGGTTGCTGCTGGGCGTGTGGACGCTGCAGATCTTAATGAATCCGGCCATCAGCATGATGAGAGCGATCCCCATCAGCAGAACCGCCCACCAGTGAGCCTGAGACACAGACACAGACACAGAATGAACACACGCTCCCACAGGCAAACACAGACCAGACCAGACCGGAGCGGACACTCACCACGATCCACTCGGCGATGTTCTCGTACAGCTCCGGGTTGAAGATGGCCTTCTTCAGGCGCGCCAGAGGACCGTCGGCGTCCACCAGGCGACACTTCATGAACACGTCGCAGTAGCCCTTGAAGTCGTTGCAGGGCGAGCCGGCCTGGAGAGTGGTGACCTTCTTATTGAAGAAGTGAGCGAGACGCTCGGAGCCTGTGCTGCTGCAGGTGCTGGGGTTCACTGCCCAACACAAACACCACAGACACATCAGTGACAACATAAAACTCACACACACAACACACTAACACTGTGGACACGGTAGGATTCAGACCATTCATTACCAGAGCCTGCTGCTGCTCAGATCAGGAATGATCACACTGAGATCAGGATAACTGTGACTTTAATGAGGGTTAAACACCAAGCGATCTTCACAATATAGATTTGCATTGTGAGAACACTTTCTGATTTAAACTAATGTGAGTACTGGATTAATAGTTATCTTAAATTAAAGTAATTAAGTGGTGTTTATAACATGGCTCTTTATGATAAGTGGTTTTACAATTATTTCAAACAAACGTGTCTGGCACAATCTTGCGTTTCATTTAGTACTTGCACAAAAATGGTATAAATGAAGGCAAATTGCAGTTTATATCCTTGCCCTGCTGAAAAAAAAACCCAGCTAAAACCAGCGTAGATGGTTTAAGCTGGAAGTAGCTGGTTTTAGCTGGTTTCCCAGCCTGAGCAGCTAAGGCCAGCCTGGGAAAATGTCTAAACCCCTCTAAAACCAGCCTGTTGACCAGCTAAGACCAGCCTACATTTTTGTTATTATTCTTCTTAGACTAAATCTGTGAACACTACTCCTCCTAGAGCTTTCAAACTCAGCCCAGCTCTTCAGACTGATCTCACTTATAGTTTAAGTATAAAAATCATCAAAATCTCATAGACTTACATTGAGGGAATGTTCAAATGATCAACACTATTCAAACTCCAAATGACAAAACTCCCAGAATCAAGCTTCCCTTCTATAAACTATTTCTAATCCATTCAAACTTCCATTCTATTTAATATTTCTAATCCATTTAACTATCTAGCCTAGCCTAGCAGCTACAATCATGCTAGCAACTTGTCAGTCATGTTAATAACTTGCTAGTCACATGCTAGCAACTTGGTAATCAGCAATTTCTTTCTTCAGTCGTAGAGAAATTGTTTTTTGAGGAAAACATTTCAGGAGTGTTCTCCATATAGTGGACTTCTACGGTGCCTTGAGCTTGATCTTCCAAAATGCAGTTTAAAGGCAGCTTCACAGGACT
This sequence comes from Garra rufa, assembly GCF_049309525.1. Lineage (NCBI taxonomy): Eukaryota > Metazoa > Chordata > Actinopteri > Cypriniformes > Cyprinidae > Garra > Garra rufa. Next base: position 363,664 of record NC_133385.1, read on the forward strand.
CTAAACGATCCCAGCCGAGGAAGAAGAGTCTTATCTAGAGAAACGTTTATTTTTTATTATTATTATTACAGTTAGGTTACATTTTTTTGAACCTCAAATGCTCATCTTGTCTTTAGAGCCCTTGAAGCTTTAACTTTAGCTTTAAACGGCATTTTGGAAGTTTAAACTCACAGGCACCATTGTCCACTATATGGAGAGAAATCCTAAAAAAAAATGTTTTCCTCCAAAAATAATTTCTTTATGACTGAAGAAAGAAAGGCATGAACATCTTGGATAACAAGGGGGTGAGTATCTGTATGCATTATCTGTACATTTCTGTCCTTTAAAGGGATGAATTAAGGAAAAAACGAGATGAAAACTATGAGAAAGATACGAGTTTCTGACATTCTGCTCTGATGTAAGAGCTTTAGGGCCTTATTGTCTGAAAGGGTTTACGACCTGCAGGAGCCCTGCCCTATTTTTTGCATAATCTGAAGTGACACAGGAAGTGTACTCACTCTTCTCCATGCAGCACACGTGGCAGAGCTCGGTCTCGTCTTTGCCGTCCACACTGGCGCAGGTGCACACCTCCAGACCGTACTTCTCACAGATGGAGCCGGAGCAGCCCTGAAACACAGAGACCACGTGAAATGTCGCATAAGTTCTGTTTTATCGCAAAGGTTTCTGCAGGATTTTCAAATCTTATTTAATGCCTTTTAATGCCCTTTTTAATGCGATTTCTAACGTTTTTAATGCCATACGCAACCAATAACTTAACACGGCTGTGTACGAATGCGTGAATATTATAATGCATTTTTTTCATGCGGTCTTACAATGAGGCAACAATGAACATACATTACTCTGCTGAACATAATTAGAAATGGATCAGGAGACAGCTTAAAATGTCAGCGTTTATTTGCGGAGTTCAAACTTTCAAATATCAATTCTGAACAGAAAAATTTCAGAAACTTTGAACTCTTAACTCTTAAAACTGGCCGTTCTTAAAAAGTCTGTCACACAATTTTGGACCGGCCAGAAGCGATTACCAAACTGCTTCCGTGTTTATCATACTTCGCGACAGTGAATCAAAGTTAATAACTATACAGGCTAGGGCTGGGTATTGTGACCAATTCGGCGATTCGATTCGATTCTTATTTTTATGGTTTCGATTCAATTCGATTCCGATTTCGATTCGATTCGATTCGATATCGATTAGCTATCAATATTTCATTTAAAATGTTAGTTTTGCAGACATGGGATCCATATTTTGATATAAATGCTGGTAACTGAAACTCTCCTACTTACACATACATTAATAATAGGGTGCACACAGTTGTTTATTTTAGATGAACACTGTAACAAGAAGTCATAAATATGTGCATCCATTGTACACCATGTAAACAAACTGCAAAATGCACATTACTGTAAGAAAATAAAAAGACTGTAAATGTGCAACAGTGAAATCAATTAAGAACTTCAAACATGTTTAAGAAATAAAACATTTTTCTAAATTCAAAACGTTCAAAACAGGCCCATTATAAAGCCCTTGTCTGCGTATACAAAGCATTCTAACTGTCCATAAAACTAACAGTTCTTAACTACAGCCTTATTTTTGATAACCAGATTTTTCTGCAAAAAAAAAGCAGCTGATCAACATGTTCTGATCTGATCTAAGGCAGCTCCTTTGCGCTGTGATTAGATCACCGGCGGTTGAGAAAACTCTCTCAGCAGGAACACTAGTGACACCTTCAGGACGAGAGGTGAATATTCATATCCTCTTACGTGAAGCATGTGCATTAAGAATCGATTCGGGGATTTCCCGAATCGATATCGTTGCGTTAAACTGAAGATCGATTAAAATCGGAAAATCGATATTTTTTACCCAGCCCTAATACAGGCTACATTCAAGATAAATTGGTAATATTTGTTTCTTCAACACTATCTAAAGTTTTAATGCCTGTATAAAACAATTTAATGCTTTTTAATGCCCCGCGGAAACCCATTCATAATTTCACCTATTGCGCAAATTACATAGCAGCCTCTTCTTCATCCATTTGAAACAAAACTTATGAATCAAACACTTTTTAAATAGACTGCAGCAATTAATATTTTGCTTAGTTTGGAGTTGCAGGGAAATCGTGATCTCTATTTGATCTCTAAAAAACTAAAACTGAAACTAAACTATATAAAAACGAAACAGAAATGTGTTCAAAAAAACTACATGTTATTGCAAATGTGAAAACGATATTAAAATCAAAGTACTGGCGTGTGGTGCGGCTCACTCACCCCGTTGAGGCAGACCTGCGTGTCTCCGTGGCAGGCGGTGAAGTTGGCTTTGGGATCAGAGGTGGGGCACTGGGCCGAGGCTCCGTTACACATGCCCTGATGAGCGCACTCCGACTCCTCGCGACACTTCTCGTTCCGGCTCTTGTAGGAGCACTCCGGCGTACAGCAGGGACCCTGACTCGGACTGCAATCACACAACACATCACAGCAGTCAACACCTGGAACTAGACACCTGACAGAGACCACGATGGAGAAACACTCTGTACCTGCAGACTTTATTAGGCTTGAGTTTGCACTTCCTGTTGTCCGGCTGATTGGCGTCGTAGCAGCACTCGTCTTTACACTGATCGCTGTAGCCGCAGTCACACTCCTCGCCCGGCTCCACCAGACCGTTCCCACAGATGGGCTGACCGGACTCTGTCTCAGAAACACACAGGTGTCAGTGCTCCAGCTGAACATCAGGACCATCTCTGTGGTATCGCTCTGAGACTCACCCACGAAACAGCTCCCGCGCTTCTTCTCCAGCACCTGGCTGATGTTCTTGATGCTGCACACGGAGAACTTGTTGTTGTTCAGCTTGTCTCCGGATGTGGCTCGAGCATACATGATGTAGTTCCCTCGCTCCTTCTTATCCTGGCTCTTGGACTCGCCTGGAGTGCACTCCGACCCCGAGTCATGCTGGGGATCACCATCATCATTAATATCACAATCATACTCAACACCATCACCATCATCGACAACATCCCACTGCTCTTCACACACTGAAATAAAATATAATCTTGAATTTATTCAAACTTACATCAACAGGATTTCTGTGGGTTTTATGAAAGTAAATAAGGGAAGGAGTAAATTGAATGGAACACAATATGTTTGTGCAATGAGTTGTATAGACCAGTTCAGAGTAGACGTCACAGTTACATCCAGGGCCTAAAATGAACACCTGCCAAGTGCCAAATGCCAGTGAACATCTGCTTTGGTGAGTGTATATAACAGTGTGAGTCGCCAGTTGGCGAAATCTAACAATGCAATGTAGTAAAACAACAGCCACATTTTAAAGAGAGTCGCTGTTTCTGACGTAAGCTAAAATAATCTTTTGAAGACAAGATCATGGTGATCAGCTGTTCTGTCATAAGAATCAAGAGCAAATGTAATAATAGAATACAAATGGGCAGATAAGGTCAGAGCAGTGTGATGGCCAGCTCGTGTCTAGACAAGGATCTAATAACTTTCATTTGAGAAGATATTGCTGCTTCATTTCAGAAGATTAACTTTTCCTTTCTTTATTCTTTATAACCCGAGAATGTGTCAACATACCTGGAGTTACGCTGCCTAAACACTGCAGAGAAGTATAGTTTGAACGGTGCGTGTTCGACAGTGCACCAGTAGCGCTTTCCACGGATGAAAACACAATTATGTCAAAATGCATGCTTTTGGCGAGTTACCTCATAACTGTGGTCTAAAATGAGCTCTAAAGTCTTTAATGACCGTAAACAGTTTAGAGAAAATCCCATGCGTGTCAGATCCGTGTCATGTGCATCAGGTTTGAAAGAGACCGCGCTGATTTTAAAGTGAAACCTGCTGAAGTCTGTCATTGATCAAAGAACAAAAGAAAAAGAGAAATCACTGGACTGCTCTTGTCGCTGATTAATTTTTCTAGCTTGAATAAAGATGTATATCTATGCATATACAATTTATAGTTTATGGTGAAGGTTGTTTTAAAATCATTTAAATTAAAAGTTATATATTTCAGAGCCTATTAAATGTTAAAAACAATGGCTTTCATCTATATACTGTAATGTTGAATGGCTATAATTAATAATTAAGGAAACTCAGGCATTTAATAGAGACACCAGTACCAGGACAAAAAATATAATTGTAATTTAATGTTTAGTCATTGAAGTAGTAATAACTGTCTGTTTTTGCGCAAAGAATTTCACGGCCAGTAAAAAAATAAAATAAAATCATGTCACCGTCCATTGGCAGGTGTGGCAAAAAGTTAGTTCTAGGCCCTGGTTATGTCACTTGCAGCTGCAGAAAAACACTGGTTACAAGTGGAGATAAACAAGTAAAATCCATGTAATAAGAGAGATTTTTTGTTGTTGTGCCTTTTAATGTCAAAATTGAAATGCAAATAATTTTTATAGAATACCGTCATCAAAGATAACATTTGAAGCTAAACGCAGACAGTTAAATAGACAGACTTTGGATGAAAACTGCTATGATTACTCTACTTTTAAAGGAGAAATTTGATTAAACAGGTCTACAGCAGAGGTCTTCAACCCTGTTCCTGGGACCCACTATCCTGAAGAGTTTAGTTACAACCCTAAGCTCAAGACTGCTTGAAAATTGCAGACAGGTGTGATGGTTGAAAATAACATTTCCAGGAGCAGGCAAGACCTCTGGTCTCCATAATATCCACATATAGGTGCAATCAAAATTATTCAACCTCCTTGACCTGCAAGACATTTTGCTGCAGAGAACACAATTCTGTGAAAACAACTCAACAAAGGCATCAGTCCACTATTAGAGAAATGTATTAATACACATTTGAGTCATTCTGAAAACGTAAGCTGATGAATAATGGAAAAAAAAAATCAAACTGGCTCTAAATGTTCATGTTCAAAATTATTCAACCCCTAAAAGTCAAATTTGGTGCAGAATCTTTTATTCCTTAAAACCGCCAATAAACGCTGCCTGGAAGTGCTTTGAAGCTTCTGTCAGCTCTCTACTGCAATCTTGGCCCATTCCTCGCCTGGAAAAGCTTTTAGACCACTGATAATCTTTGGTCTTCACTTTGCCACTGCTTTCTTCAGATTCAACCAAATGTTTTCAATGAAAATTAAACCTGGAAAATACTTTGAGATGACTGTCCTGCAGGAAAGTCCACTGTTCATCAACTTCGGTCTTTCCACCAAAAACATCACAACTCTTGCCAAAATGGCCTGATACTTCAAAGAATCGATGATGTCCTTCATACGGTCATGATTTCCACTTACTGCTACAATTAAACACCCCTCTAACAGGACTAGTCCACCTCAAAGTCTGATGATGAAGATGGTGTTCTTCTGCTCATAAGCTCTGCCTTTTCTGCAGCAGACACACCACTGATCCATGGGTCCAAATAGTTCCAGTTTGGTCAGATCACTCTATAAAACATTCTTCCAGAACTCCACATCTATCTAAATTAATTTTTGGTCAAGAGTGGTATTCGGCAAGATGTCTCAACAGGAAGGCCATAATTGTCTAGTGTTCTTCTTATACACTGCACTGAAATGTTTTTCCTCCTTTCGTTGGGTCATCTTACAAGTCTTTGGTTGTACATTGCAAGTTTTTCCTCAATTGTTCTGATCAAATATTTTATGATATTGTGCTTTTTTGTTCTACACCTTCAAAGGTTTTCTGGTACAACACATTTTAAACTAACGAATAAGGCTGTCAGCTGTGTCTCTGGGAACCTTTAATGCCTTGGAAATCTTCATATAGCCTTATTTTCTAAAGTAATACAAGTATTTATTCTCTGTAGCATCTCTATAGCTTTTGTGAGAGCTCTTTTGACTTTGTCATATTAGTTACTAAAACCTTAGCATATGCATGGGCTGTATGTTTGTGTAACAGCACAAGCTCATTCTCATTTGTAATAGAGTTTATAAAGCCTTAATTATGTTTTAGGACAATTTTGTTCCCCACCATACAAATAAGTGACTGAAAACCAGCAATGTTGAAGAGGGGTTGAATAATTATGACATAGCTGTGTTATTAAAAAAATCCTAGAACTCAAAAATATTACATTATATGTTGACACTATCACTGTTAATATGCCAGTAATCATTATCATTTATAGATGCAATTTTTATAAAGTCCTGGCTCTTCAGAAAAAAAATTATTGGTAAAGTACAGTCTCTCAAATAATTTTGATTGCAACTGTATGCTGTTCATAGGGGACATATTGTATTAGTCCTACAGTTACAGCAGTGAATATTATTTAAACCTATTACTACTCACATTTGTACATCACATTTATTTTATCTCACAATTCTGACTTTTTCTCACAAATGCAAATTTCCATCTCCTCACTCTAATTTTATAACTCGATTTAATTTATTATAGTGAGTTTTCTGCCACCAAAAAACCCATCATCCCTGTTTCAGATCTGTAAGACTATCCCACTATCCAACGTCAATTTAGTTGAATATGTGGAGAACATTTTAAAAATGACATCTAATCAATATAATCTATAATGTTTTTGTATCGTATCCGTGAGGCTATCTCTCCAGGGTTTTCTGCAACCGTGATGTTTACTAACCTATAACTGGTCTATTAGGTAAACTTCTAAAGTTTGAAATACAGTTTTCCATTATCTTTTTATCAATTCACAAAAACATCTTAAGTCTTGAAAATCTCTGCTCAGAAACACTAGAATATAGATATAACTTAAACTATTCCTTCTGAACAAACAAATGCCGTTCTCAATATTTTTGTCCTGTTTTCTAATGTAAATGTCCAAAAACACTTAAATCAAGATACATCGACTGGAGATGAAAAATGACACGTTTTGTTTTTTGAAAAGTTGGATTAAGATTACAAGTAAAACAAGAAAAAAATGTCAATTGACTTAACTTCTGTCAAAAATCAGCTCAATTCAAAGAGAAACAAGTTTTCACCCCCTATTGACAGATGTTTGTTCTTGTGTTAAGCAAAAACTCACTACATTTTGTTAAATTTCTCAAAAACAAACAAAAAAGACTTTATATGTCCATTCTGTATCTTCAGTAAATGTATCTTAATTTAAGATGTTTATAAATTTGTACTGGAAAACAAGACTAAAAAAGGTGATTTTTTTTTTATGAATGCATTAATGCCAACAGAAACCCTTAATAAAAGCAATAAATTGTGAATTAATTCTGTTAAAGCTGTTTGAAGTCATCACTGCATCTATTTTTAAGCCCTGCATGTTGCTCTCACACAAAGACTAGCAGACGTGAAATAAGCCAAATGAAAGTAGATCTGAGCTGGACCTTCATCAGGGTGTCTGCTGGATCTGGAGCGTCACTCACCGGGGAACCGAAGTTGTGTCCGACCTCGTGAGCGAAGGTGATGTGTGAGACTTTAGGAGGCACGTGAGAGGCGTAGTTCTGCACCGTGATGATCCCGGTGTTCAGAGACTTCTTCTTCCCATCAGAGTACAACTTGTTCTTCTCACAGATGCCACCAGAGCTCCCTGAGAAACACACGGCACCATCAGAACCATCAGACAAACCCTTCCTCTCAATAAGTGTGGTATGAAGCTCTTACCGGCTGGAGCCCCGACCCAGGCCAGACCCAACACGCCGTCGTCAAAGTCTCTGTCGGTGAAGACGTACGCCAGACAGTAATCGTCGTGATTCTGCTCCGAGTTCAGCTCCAGAAACTTCTCCACGCCGATATTAGCGAAGCGGAAGGGGTTGGAGCGATCCCGCTCGTCGCTGGTGGTGTTGATCTGAGACCAGTACAATAACACAGTTATTAACACAGTTATTAACAACTACAAACACCAAAGAACAGCTGAGAATTAGGTAACACTTTCTATGAAGCCCGTATTTATAATACATTATAAGGGTATTCTTAAGGCATTATAATGAAAGCATAATGCATTATAAAAAACCTTATAATATGTTATATCATCTCATGAGTATTCATAACAACAGTTTCAAAGTATTAAAATTTGTACTTATTTGTGGTTATAGCTTTTAAGAGTATGATTCCTTCCTCATAGCTATAACATCTCATATCTTGCCATGTTACTCATGTCACTTTACTTAAAGCATACAAAGACCACTTATAAGTAATTATAATAATATTTCCCAGAGAACCCTAAGATCAGGCATCAGATCAGATGAATGTGTAATATATGATCAGTTTGATTATTTTGATGGTACCCTTTAGACAGCTTTTGATAAGTAACTCTGCAACTCCATGTCAGCTAGCAGTAATTATTATTATTAGTATGCTAAATATATGCTAACACTGAATTTTGATGTTTCCCCAAAAGACAAACTATTATAACTAAAAGTAACTTGTAAAGTACATGAACCTTCTACCGAGCCTAACCTTAGCCTAAGTCTACTCATACTCTAAGGAGTGTTAGTGGACATGTAGTTGGAAAGTTTAAGCTTATAGTCAATAGACTTAGTGGACCATACAAATAAAACGTAACATAATGTAAAAAAATAAATGTAATATGATATAGTCCATTATAAATTAAGTAGATTGAAAATGTTGTCCATTGTGTGTTATAAATAATCATAATCTTAATAGTTATAACCTGAAATACTTAAGCATTATAATTGTTGTTCTGATTATGATTTCTTAGAAATACCCTTATAATGTATTATAAATAGGGGCTTCATAGAAAGTGTTACCGAAAACATTTCTGCACAAGAATAAAACATCAATATCGTAATTATGACATTTGGGCCCAATTTCACATCTTAAGCCAGGACTAGGCCTAAAACGACATTTTAGCAGCTTTTATAAAAATGCTTTAGAACTCTGTAAAAAAATGCTTTTCTTACTTAAATTCTGTCTTGTTTCCAGACAAAATACCTAAAATTTCATAAATCAAGAAGGATTTTCTAGACAAGTAAAACTTATTTTCTTGAAAAAACAAGTTGAGTGAGTTTTGAGCAAAATAATCTGCCAATTTGGTAAAAAAAGATTTTGTTTTCTGTTTTAACCATGCTAATTATGCTAATCATACTAATAACAGTAAGGTTAGGTTTAAACTGCTTTAAACTTCAAACCATTTCCGACTGAAAACGTCAAACTTGAAACTTTCCAAACTTTCCGGTCAAGATTTCTCAAAGTTAGTCTTGACAAATGTTTTTATCTAGGTCCAATAACAGTGTGTGAATGATAGTCTGGATCTGTCAGGGTGTTTCTATCTCTTGCTGGACGTATGAAGATGAATCACCCGTATCCTCTTGACCATGAAGCTGATGTTGCGGATGCCCATGAAGTCTGTGCCCTGATAGATGGCATCGATGGCCTTCACGTGACTGGAGATCTGAGCAGGAACACAGAGTGTCATCATCATCATCATCATCATCATCATCATCATCATCATCTTCATCATCTTCATCATTAATCCAGGACATACCTGAGCGATGACGGCCTCTCTGGTCTTGTAGTACTTGTAGAAGAGGTGATCAGTCTGGATGAAGAGCTGGCAGGTGTTCTTCTCCACCTGAGTCATCCTCTTCTTCCTCAGCAACACGTGATCATCCTCAGGTTTGCTCTCCAGACTGTCCTCCTGAAGGGAAACACAGACGCCTGGTCATGTGACCGTCATACAGCTGCAGTCTCTCTCAATGAAGATGAAGCAGATGTCTGACCTTGGCCGCTTCCTCCAGCGCAGACGCCTGATATTTCTTCATTCGCTCGAACACAGATGAATCCGCACAGCCGCCTTCCGGCCCGTATTTGTGAGGATAATCTGGATCACGTGACACAGAGGGACAAAGAACATAAAAACACCGTCGGCACATTACGGTCAACGACTTGAAACCCAATCAAACCACAGGGTAGAGCTGCACCATCTATCGGCACTGAAACGGAATCGCGATGGTTAACTTGACAGAAATATTACTTTATGTAATGATACTACTACTCCAAATACAAATATTAATCAAAACAATGTTTACCCGAAAAAATATTTACCAGAAATTATAAATAAATAAATCTTTATAAAAACTAATTCTTTATTAATTAATTAGACATGCTTTTGAGTATAAAAAAAAAATGTATGAAACTATTAAAACAGAATGCAGAAAATCAACAGAAAACAGATTCACGGAATTTGATCAAAACAAAACTGAATTTGAGAAAAATAATAAAACATTTTACAGGGCCTTATAGGGTTAAACTTTTAACAAATGGCTGTTAAATCGTGTACGTTTCATGATTTCAATTAATTAGACATGCTTTTCAATTCATATTATTTAACGTAACCATTAAAATAGAGTTTAGAAAAATTAAAAATGGAAAAAATGGAATGCAGAAACATTTCAATAAATTTGGAAAAATTCAAACGGAATTTGTGAATAAAACTAACTTCATAGGGCCCTATTTATTTCATTTGTGTCTTTGTTATATTGTATTTGTCCTTTTATTTTGTTACTTGCATCCATGTTCTTATTATTAATAATGAAGATGAAAAAACAAAAATGGACTGTATCATGATATAGAAATAGTTATTGTGAAATATCATGAAATATCCTTTTATCATTTTAGCTCTAATCAAAGTTGCAAAGACCTCTCCAGTTTGGCAAAAACAGGTTTTTCAGAGGAAGACCAGTAGATTAGAATGACGCTTCTTCAAAAAACACGACTAAAGACATTGAAATAGTTATTTTCAGATGTTCAATCATTAAGTGCTGAAGGACGGTTAAAGGAGTAGTTCACTTTCAGAACAAAAATGTACAGATAATGTACTCACCTCCTTGTCATCCAAGATGTTCATGTCTTTCTTTCTTCAGTCGTAAAGAAATTATGTTTCTTGAGCAAAACATTTCAGGGTTTCTCTCCATATAGTGGACTTCTATGGTGCCCTGAGTTTGATCTTCCAAAATGCAGTTTAAATGCAGCTTCAAAGGACTCTAAACGATCCCAGCTGAGGAAGAAGAGTCTTATCTAGCGAAACGATTGATCATTTTCTCCTCCAACTTCAAAATCATCCTACATCACATTTTACCTTTTTTTATTTTTGTAAAGGCCATTTGATCTTTGCACGTTCACTTTGTAAACACTGGGTCTGTTCTTCTGCAGCGATGGAGGATGATTCTGAAGTTGGAGGAGAAAATGAGATGTTTTTCCACATACCCTAACTGTCCTGAACAGGAGAACACAGAGTACAGACAGAGCTAGAGAAGACCAACTTTTGAGGTTAAAAAGTATAGAAATTGTGGATTTGTTTTGAAAATGACCAATCGTTTGGCTAGATAAGACTCTTTTTCCTCGGCTGGGATCATTTAGAGTCCTTTGAAGCTGCATTTTGAAAACATAGAAGTCCACTATATGGAGAGAAATCCTATTTGTTTCCGACTGAATAAAGTGTAGTTTGGTGTTTGGTGAAGCGTCACTCACGGATGTCGTCCTCGTGGTAGATGACGGAGTGGAACGGGACGTTCTTATCCTGCAGGTATCTCTCGACCGGCTCCACGAAATACATCCCTCGATGGGTCTGAATGAAGCCCTCGAACTTGCCGTCCACCACCGATCCGTGAGTCAGAGTGCCGTGTTCACCTGAGGAGACACGGATCGGATCAGACCTCACTGACTCACAGAGAACAGCCTGATCTCCACAAGACAATCAGCCAATAACACCACAGACAAATCAACCAGACTCAATCCGCTTCAGAAGATCTGTTCATGACCTCTGCTCACCAAGGCTGCATTCATTTGATCCTAAAATAATATAACAATTTAAAACAGCAGATTTCAAACTGAATAAGTGTTAAACTGTAACTGATTGCTGTGATCAAAGCTTCAGAGTCACATGATCCTTCAGAAACCATTCTAATATTCTGATGTATTACTTTTATTATCAATGTTGGAAACAGTTGTGCTGCTTAATATTATTTTGGAACCTGTCATTTTTTTCAGGATTCACAGATAAATAAGTGAAAAAGAACAGCATTTATTCAAAATAAGTCTTTGCTATCTCTTTTTGTCAATTTAACACATCCTTGCTAAATAAAAGCATTCATTTCTTTCATAGAGAGAAAGAAAGAGAAAAATGACTGACCCCAAACTTTCAACAAAGTGTTTACTTTTAAAAAAAAAAGTTTTCTGTTTTACATAAACGCTGTTCTTTTCAACCTTTTATTGAACAAAGGATCCTGAAAAAAGTGTCAGGTTACAAAAATATATATTGAGCAGCACAACTCACAACATTGATAATAAATCAGCATATCAGAATGATGAAAAATTCAGCTTTGCATCAAAGAAATTATATTTTAAATTATATTAAAATAGAAAAACACTATGTTAAATTGCATTCAATATTAGTTTTTTTTAGTATTTTTAATCAAATAAATGCAGCCTTGATGAGCAGAAAAGTTTCCTTTAAAAAGCATTAAACACTGTACTGATCCCAAACTTTTAAACACTTTTTGTTTAATAATTTATATGATATAAAAATATTACCATTTTACATGTATATCTAACATATTTTTCCTTAATATATACATGTATTTGTATATACTGTATATATATATATATATATATATGCACATAATCAATATACACAGTACACACACATATAGTACATAAACGAGCCTTTTTTTAATTGATTAATCACGGTTAATTGATTTGCAGCTCTAGAAACATTTCTAATTATTATCAGCGTTAAAAACAGTTGTGCTGCACAATATTTTTTGTGGAAACTGTCATACATTTTATTTTTCAGGATTCACAGATGAACAGAAAATTTAAAAGAACAGCATTTATTTAAAATAGAAATCTTCTGTAACACTATAAATGTTTTGATCAGTTTAAAGCATCCTTGATGAATGGAAGAATTCATTTATCAGCAGTATAAATACAGTAGGAATGATCTGAAGCTCTTCTAAAGGTCCTGAGGGCTGCGCTCACCGTATATTTCTCCGGTGTAGATGTGCGAGGTGTCGTAGTCCAGCTCCTGTCCGGACATCTCCAGCTTAAAGTCGTCTGAAAACAGTTTGGTGTCTCGCTTCATTCTGAGGTTGAAATGTCTGAGAGATGGAAACAAACATTAGAAACAAGCGGCAAGAAAACCTGAGCTGTCCGACTGTCCCATCATGACTGCAGAACACTCAAAAACACTGCTGCTTCAAAGTTTAAGGAGGATTTTCTATCATTTTTAAATTATCTTCTGCTCATCAAGGCTGCATTTATTTGATCAAAAAATACTGAAAAAAAACTGTGATATTGTAAAATGTTATTACAATGTAAAATAATGGTTTTTATTTGAACATATTTCAAAATATAATTTATTCCTGTGGTCAAAGCTGCATTTTCAGCATCATTACTCCATCAGTGTCACATGATCCTTCAGAAATCATTCTAATACACTGATTTATTATTAGAATTATCAATATTGGAAACTGGCCTTTTTCCTCAGGATTCTTTGATGAATTACAAGTTAAAAAGAACAGCATTTATTGAAAATATAAATCTTTTGAAAAATAAATCTATGCTATGACTTTTTATTAATTTAGCACATCATTGTTGAATAAAAGTATTATTTCTTAAAAAAAGAAAAAGAAAGAGTAATTATTTACTGACCCCAAAGTATTAGAATAACGTTTGTATTTTAAATAAATGCTGTTCTTTTTAACTTTTTTTTGGATCAAAGAATCCTGAAAAAAACTATCACAGGCAGCACAACTGTTTCCAACATTGATAATTATAACAAATCAGTATATAAGAATGATTTCTGAAGGATCATGTGACGCTGAAGACTGTGGTAATGATGCTGAAAATGCAGATTTGATCACAGTAAATAAATTACATTTTAAAATATATTCACATAGAAAAGTAACTTTAAACTGAAATAATATTTGACAATATTACAGTTCTTTCTGTATTTTTAATCAAATTAAAGGATGAGTTCACTTTGATAACAACAATGCACAGATAATGTAGTCACCCCCTTGTCATCCCAGATGTTCATGTCTTTCTTTCCTCAGTCGTAAAGAAATTGATTTTTGAGGAAAACATTTGAGGATTTCTCTCTTTATAATGGATATGGATGGAGCCCCGAAGTTTGAGCTTCCCAAATGCAGTTTAAATGCAGCTTCAAAAGACTCTAAACGATCCCAGTCGAGGAGGAAGGGTCTTATCTAGCCAAACCATCCGTTATTTTCTAAACAAATTGACAATTTATCTACTTTTTAACCTCAAATGCTGGTCTTGTCTCGTCTCTGTGCAGCTCATGTGAAGTCTGTGTGATTGGGGTAAATACAGTTAGGGTTCGTCTAAAAACTCCCATCTCTTTTTCTTCCCTAACTTCAAAAATCGCCTTAGATCGCTGCAAAAGTACCGACACAGTGTTTACAAAGTGAACATACAAAGAAACTCAAACGCCCTTCACAAAAAAAAGGTAAAAACAGCATTATAGGACGATTTTGACATTGAAGACATAAACGAGATGGGAGTTTTTAGACGAACCCCAACTGTATTGACCCGGATTATACTGACTACACATTCACTGCGCACAGACCAGACAAGACCAGCGTTTGAGGTTAAAAAGTAGATAAATTTTCAATTGGTTTTGAACATAACGGATGGTTTGGCTAGATAAGACCCTTCCTCCTCGACTGGGATCGTTTAGAGTCTTTTGAAGCTGCATTTAAACTGCATTTGGGAAGTTCAAACTTCGGGGCTCCATCCATATCCATTATAAAGAGAGAAATCCTCAAATGTTTTCCTCAAAAATCAATTTCTTTACGACTGAGGAAAGAAAGACATGAACATCTTGGATGACAAGGGGGTGACTACATTATCTGTGCATTGTTGTTATCAAAGTGAACTCATCCTTTAATGCAGCCTGGATGAGCAGAAGAGACGTCTTTAAAAACAATCCTAAAAACAAAAATTCTACTCAAAGTTTTCAGTGTCAGTGTATATACATTTGAACTTTTTCTGAAAAAGACTTTGAGCTGCACATTATGAAAGAATAAAGTTAATTAGTAATATTTCAAGCAGCGTGAGCATCACTGGACTCAGGAAACATGAACCATGAGCCGTTCTCATCTGGTGTGAATAACTGGTGTCACAGACACACCACACTGGAGGTGTTACAGAGGAATAAGTGTACCGTCCGTGAGCGTGGAAGTCCAGCCGCAGCACTCGCTCCTCGTGGGACAGCGCTCTCTTGGCTCTCTGGTGCTGGATGTGCAGCAGCTCCGCGTCGTACGACAGACCCTCGTAGTGCCGGATGTACTTGTTCAGCGGGTTGCCATAGTAACCTGCCACAACACAACACACTGAGCACGGCTGTGATTGGCCCTCGCTGATCACGTGACTCATTATTCAGTACAACACTCACAACTAGATAAAAACATTCGTCAAGATAAACTTTAGGTTGGCCTGGAGAGTTTAAAGCAGCTGTAGAAGCTTAAAGTTTTGACCTTTATATAGGTAGATTAGATGATTAGCATGTCGCTAGCGTATCATCAGCGAGTTTCTAACATGAACACGCTGCTAGCACGTTTCTAAGATGTTTCTATCATAAGTAAGTTGCTAACATGTTACTAGCATGATTGTGAAGCCAAGCCCAGCAACTACAGTTCATTAGATGATAAATATTAGAATGTGAGTTTGATTGGATTGGATATAGTACACAGAAGGGCAGTTTGATTGGGTCTCAAGGGATTGTGGGAGTGTTCTCAGTGTGAGTTTGAATAGTGTTGATCATTTGAACATTCCCTCAATGGAAGTCTATGGGGTTTTGATTATTTTTAATCTTCAATTTGATTTGGCTTTCTCTAGCCTAATGACTGCTGAGAGCTGATACAGTGACAGCCTCGCCGTTTTCTCCAACATTACATAAGTATTTAAACTATTTCAATTTAAAATAATCTCTACATTATGATCTCAAATGAAGATTTGAGATATTATCCGTCAGTCACTCCCCGTCTCTGACACTGCGCTCCGCTGAACTCGGAACCGGACTTTCTTTCTCTCTCTCTCTCTCTCTCTCTCTCTCTCTCTCAACCAAACTCTGTTCCGGATCTGCACAAACTGCATTGCTATCAGGGGTGTGTGATATGACGGACAATTACAATTTTGTGGACAATTAAAAGGTCTTTACAATCTGCTTGAAGAAATATACTATATTTCGTGCTACAGCCCACAGTCTGTCAGATGCAATACTGTACGATGCGGCATTCATTCACATCAGATGATAACTCAGCGGCAGAGTTCCACTCACAGAGTAATTTCCACTGAAGACACGCTTTTCAAAATCCCGTTGGTGTCCACCCACTTTCAGATGGTTTTGTTAAAGTAATCTCTTGTATTGTAGAATGCAGGCTCTACGCCGCCGAGAGTTTTGCGCGATCGTTAAAACGAAACCAAAAGTAAAACGCGCATTCAAAAGCAATTTATACCTCACCTTGAGAGAGAGCGACTCCTCAATGCACGCAAAGTAGGCTACATAACATATCTAGGCTGTTATTAGTATGTGAGCAGATAATCAGTTGTGTAGATAGCTCTGTATCATGCTTGAAAGATTCTGTCTCTATTTGCACTTTGAACGTTAAAAGAGTAGCCTGCTTTGATTATGGCTGTATTTGTCTACACCACTGAGAAGAACTGTGTTGTTTAATTTTTGTCAAAAATGCAGTGGTTGCCTCTAATTGAAATGGCTCTAACTATAATAGAGAAAATAAACATATTGTTCATGTACTCGTGTTTTCATTCATTCTTGTTCCTTGCTTAAGGCGTAAAATAAATATACATAAAAAAGGCTTTCCGAATCAGCCCATTTGCTTATAAAATATTGACAATCAGAATCGGCCATGAAGAATCAAGATCAGCGCATTACTAAAAAGAAATTGGGTGCTCTTAATTTTTTTTTGAGAGTTTCTGTTCTGGTGCTCCCAAGTAAAAAAGTTAATTTCGAGCCCTGAGTCAGATCAGTCTGAAGAGCTGAACTGAGTTTGGAGTTTGTGGAGTTAAACTCTAGGAGTAGCAGCGTTCACAAATGCAGTCGAAGAAGAATAAAAAGCTTGAGAATCAGCTCATCTTTCTGAGTCAAGCTGATAAACAGCTGGCTTCACACATAAAGAGTCAGATATTCACAGCTTCAGTGACGTTAATGGAATATTTAGCACATCAGCTCAAACCGAGGGCAAACGTGAGCATCACAGGATAAGAACTACTGCAGCAGAGGAATATAGACAAATGAATTTAATCTCAAACCAACATGAGGAGGATTCTTACTATTCATCGTCAGTCTTTATTCTGTCAGTCTACAGCGGGAGTCAGACCTACATACAGCCGGATGCAGTCCTACGGTTCTCATAATAACACGTGTTTCAGACAGAATATCATATGTTTAACGGCTGATTCTGATATCTAGAGAGCAGAGTTTTAATCATAAAAAACATTACATATTAAAAACAATAAAACCCACTTTGTTACTTGTAAAATGAACGGAAATAAACTGAAAGAAAAAAAATCTTGATAGTTACCAAAGCAAATGTTCTAATTCTCATTAAGTTTAAGTTGAAATAATAAACTAAAACTATAAAATTGAAAAGATTTTAACAACGAATGTATTTAAATAAACAAAAAATAAAACTTTGAAATGAACATTCTAAAAATGTAATATTTAAAAAAAAATCTACATATTAAAAACAACTAATAAAATGACAAATACTAAAACTTTAAAGTGAAAATTCTACATTTAAAGGTTGTATCAGCAATTTCTAGCCTGAAACATAAAGTGTCAATTTCAGCTGACCTTTCTTCACGATCCGCTCGCTGCCTGCCCCATAAATTGTCTGTGAAAAACCGCGTCTCTCTGGTCAGCCTAGGGTCCGAGATATGCCAAAAAAAAACCAATCGGCACTACCAACCTTTCCACAGGAAAACAAACCGTGTTCCAACCAATCAGCGTCAGGGGTTTGGTGTTGTGGACTTTCCTACTGGTGCAGGGATGTGAGGGAGGTGGAGCGAAAGTCCACAACACCAAACCCCTGACGCTGATTGGTTGGAACACGGTTTGTTTTCCTGTGGAAAGGTTGGTAGTGCCGATTGGTTTTTTTGCCATATCTCGGACCCTAGGCTGACCAGAGAGACGCGTTTTTCACAGACAATTTATGGGGCAGGCAGCGAGCGGATCGTGATGAAAGGTCAGCTGAATTTGACACTTTATGTTTCAGGCTAGAAATCGCTGATACCTTTCAAATTTAAAGTCTACAATTAATAATTTATTTTAAAAATGTACACATTAAACATAATAATAAAAATGACAAAAAAACTAAAACTTTTAAATTAAATTTCTAAAAATAATAATAAATGTATTTAACGAAATCTAGATAATGAAAAATAAAATTGACAAAAATACACAAAAAACACGAAAACTTTCAAATTAAAATTCAACAATGAATAATATATATACAGCAGGGGAAATAAGTATTTGACACATCCGCATTTTTATCAGTAAGAGTGTTTCTAAGTGGGCTATTGACACAACATTTCCACCAGATGTAGTCATCAAGACAAATATTGAAATCATACAAAGAAATCAGAATCAGAACATTTAAATATACAAGTTGAGTCATAATAAATAAAGTGAAATGACACAGGGAATAAGTATTGAACACACTTTATTTAATCCTTTGTAGAAAAGCCTTTGTTGGTGATTTCAGCTTCTAGATGCCTCTTGTATGGAGAGACCAGTCGTCTGCGTTGCTCAGGAGTGATTCTGGCCCATTCTTCCACACAAACGCTCTTTAAACGCTCGTTCCTTGGGCCTCTTTTATGAACTTTGATCTTCAGTTCTCTCCAGAGATTTTCTATGGGATTTAGGTCAGGTGATTGACTGGGCCATTCAAGCAACTTGAGTTTCTTTCTTTGAAACCACTTCATTGTTTCCTTGGCCTAGTGTTTGGGATCATTGTCTTGCTGAAATGTCCATCCTCTTTTCATTTTCAGCTTTCTGGTAGATGGCAGCAGATTTTTATCCAGAATGTCCCGGTACATGTCTCCATTCATCCTGCCTTCAATAATATGAAGTCTGCCAGTACCCCTTGCTGAAAAGCAGCCCCAAACCATGATGCTTCCACCTCCAAACTTAACTGTTGGTATGGTGTTCTTGGGGTGGTGGACAGTGCCATTTCTTCTCCAAACATGGTGTGTAGAATGACTGCCAAAAAATTCAATTTTGCTTTCATCTGACCATACTATAGTCTCCCAATAATCCACAAACTTTAACCGAGCCTCAACATGCTTTTTGTTCAGCAGTGGAGTCTTGTGTGGACAGCCTGCATGGATGCCACAGCGGTTCAGTGCATTGCTTATAGTTTTCTTTGAAACAACAGTACCTGCTGATGCAAGGTCTTCCTGAAGTGGTTCTTGGAGAACTCTCCTGATTTTTCTTTGGACTGCTCGGACAGGTATCTTACGTGGAGCACCTGATCGTGGCCGGTTTATGGTGAGCTGATGCTCTTTCCACTTCCGGATAATGGCCCCCACAGTGCTCACAGGAACATTCAGCATTCTGGAAATGTACCTATAACCATTCCCATCAAAATGCTTTTCAACAATAAGAATACAAAGCTCTTGAGAGAGTTCTGCTTTTGCACCTTGTTATCTTCATGTGTTCAATACTTATTCCCTGTGTCATTTCACTTTATTTATTATGACTCAACTTGTATACTTAAATGTTCTGATTACTGATAAAAATGCTGATGTGTCAAATACTTAATTTTCCCCACTGTATATATATTTTAAATCTACACATTAAATAAAAATAAAAATGACAAATACACAAAAATACTAAAACTTTCAAATTAAAATTCTACAATGAATAATCTTTTTTTTTTTAAATCTACACATTAAATAAAATAACAATTACAAAAATACTAAACTTTAAAATTAAAATTCTAAAATGAATAATGAATGCATTTAAAAAAAATCTAGATATTAAAAAAACTAATGAAATTACAAAAATACAACAACTTTAAAATGCACATTCTACAATTAATAATAAAAATGTATTTTAAAATCTGGATATTAAAAAATAATAGATGATAGAAGTACACAAAAAATAAATAAAAACAAATTTAAAATGAAAATTCTAAAAAATAATAATAATGAATGTATTTTTAAAAAAGTTCTATACTAAATAATAAAACTCACAAAAATACTATAGTTTTAAAAATAAAATTCTAAAAAAGTATTACTATTAATACTACCGTGAACAGTTTTCCTCTCAGTATTGCTGCACAACAATGCAATACATGTTTGTCTTTGAGTTTGGTGCATTTCTTTTGTTCTGTTATGTCTACTTTCAGCTAAAAAAATCGAACAAGACAAACACATAATTGCTAAAATAATAAACCAATTTTAACAAACGAATTCGCACATTTATTTGTCTTTGCAAAGCACAGAAATGTCCAGGAGACATTGTCAATGCTGTGAGTCTGAAAGGGACACAGAATGCTGCTTATCTCAGATACTGCTCAATATATGGCTGCATGACTGATAAAGAGCTCATATCTGTGAGACAGACACATATATATATATATATATATACATATATATATGAGTGAGATGAGGATGAGGATGAGGCCTGATGGTGATCTGGAGGAGCTCCAGAGATGCTGAGCATCAAACCCATGGAGCTGATGAAGAACACCATCCAGCCTCAGCAGCTCTCTGTCAGTCATTATATGGAGGATACAGATCGATTATTGACAGACATATATTAATCAGACTCATCAGAAACGCCTGTCCGTGATGTGTTTATGGTACTGATGGTAAACCATGGTCTCATCCATCCATCATCCATCTTCAGCTGGATGTGTGTTCGCTCATATGTCAACAATCCTGTAATCACTGCATCATTTGACACATTTCACCTCAGAGAAGCGTTCGAGACCCAATCCGCCCGAATATCGATGAGAAATATCGTGAATATTGCGGGAGCATCGGAATAACGGTCGCGTTAGCTTTAGCCGAGCTGCTATCGCGCAGCATCCCTGAATCCGAGCCGAAGCGGGTCCAAACAGTCGCTCACACACACTCACACTCACCTCGAGCCGACCTGAGGGAGCACAGGAGGACCAGCAGCACCGACAACACGGCCGTCATCGCGGACAGAGGCATGTTTAGCGCATGGATGATGGACGGGTTGGGTTTTATTGTTTACAGCTTCAGTCTCGGGTTTGGGGCTTTGCGTGCTGACGTCAGACGCACAGAGACCGTCAGCGCCGGAGCCCCTCCCCCCACGCAGATATCCCGCAAACACAGATTTAACGTTACAGTAACAATCATGTCGACAACGGGTACATCACATACATAAAAGTAAGTCCTCTATAAATAGTTTTTACTATGAATGTAAAAAATACACAGAATCTTTAAAACACTTATCCAAAGGAAATCAACCCCTTGGTGAATTGTATAAAACCATGCATGAGTCTCTTTCCTTTTAAGAATGGTAATATTTTGTCTATTTTTTAATTTATTTGTTTATTTTCTTTGAAACCCCACAAAATGTTTATTTTGTTTGTTTGTTGTTTATTGTGTGGAGATTTATATATAAGTAAGAACAGGTATGAAGGTTGACTATGTGCACCCAATGGTTCAGACATTGTACTCTGAAGGTGGTGCCATGTATCAGGATGGTAATGCACCAGTACACACAGCAAGACAGGTGACAGAGTGGTTTGATGAACATGAAAGTGAAGTTGGACATCTCCCATAGGTCTGCATAGTCACCAGATCTGAATATTATTGTGCCACTTTGGGGTGTTTTGGAGGAGGGAGTCAGATAACGTTTTCCTACACCAGTATCATGTAGTGACCTGACCCCTGATCTGCAAGAGGAGAATGGCTCAAAATGCCTTTGGCTACTGTGCAGGACTTGTATTTGTCATTCCAAAGACAAAATGCTCTATTGGCCACAAAAGGAGGTTTCATTGTCCAACCCCTATATACACACACACATACATACAGTATCTCTATCTCTATCTCTCTCTCTCTCTCTCTATATATATATATATATATATATATATACACAGTATATCTATCTCTATCTATCTCTATCTATATATCAACACTTAACAGTTGGACAAACAGATCAAACAGAGAAATTATTAGAGAGATAGAGCTCTTAAAAGAGCTGTTGGGTTCGTTATATAGCCTATGAAGAAAGAAAGAAAGGTGCATTAGTTGGTGTCATCTAACTGTATGTACAGTATGTGTAACAGCTCAAGCTCATTCTGTTTTTAAATAGTGTTTCTAAAGGCTTTATTGTGTTTTAAGACAATTTTGTTCCCCACCATAAAAATAACTGACTAAAAAACAGCAATGTTGAACAGGGGTTGAATAATTTTGAACATGACCATTTAGAGCCAATTTAATTTTCTTTCATTAGTCATCAACTTACATTCTCAAAATTACTCAAATGTGTATGAATAAACTTTCTCTAATAGTGGACTGATGCCTTTGTTGAACT
The DNA here is from genome assembly GCF_049309525.1 of Garra rufa. NCBI lineage: Eukaryota > Metazoa > Chordata > Actinopteri > Cypriniformes > Cyprinidae > Garra > Garra rufa. The sequence goes on from NC_133385.1 coordinate 386,138, forward strand.
GTTTTCACAAAATGTTGTTCTCTGCAGGGTTGAATAATTTTGATCGCAACTGTACAATATATAGGGTTGGGGAAAGTTACTTTTAAAAGTAAAGCAATTAATTGTACTAATTACGTTACTTAGTTACTTTTTATAGAAAGTAATGCATTATTGTTGTGTTCTTTTTTAAATCTGGGAGAAATGAATAAGCCTAAGACTGAAGGAAAAGTAAATTGACGTCTGTACGGTAGAACTGTAAAAGGAAGTGCAACACTCTTCAGCAATGAAGCACAAATGTTAGTTAATCTAAAGTAAGTTTTGCTTATTAGTGTGGTTGAATTGGTCAGCAGCAAAGACATTGGCTAATAAAAAGTAACTCAGATATTTTCTTGTAAATTAAAAAGTAATGTTTTTAGTAGTTACTTGAAAAAAGTAATCTGATTACGTAACTCTTGCTACTTGTAATGCGTTACCCCCATATCTGTGAGACAGACACATATATATATAGGCATGTTTTCTTTTACAGATAAAATGAGCCAGAAAAAGAGATTAATCTCAGACTGAAGTCGAAAACTATGAAATGCCCATGAGAAAGATGCAATACTGGAATTTGCAAAGTTAAGGCATGACCACCGGACAGAAAAAAAACACAGCAAAAAACAGCATGGTCAGAAAAAAAGAAGAAAATATGCATGTTAACTGCAAAAAAAAAGTGAGAAATACAATTACAAATATGAACAAAACTATAATAGTATCTCAATAATACCTAAATAACACTGCCATTAAGAACCTTATTTGTAAGGTTTTTTAGATTCAAGATGTGTTTGACATAGCTTAGGTGCGGACAGAACAGCATACACACATCATTGAAAAAATCATGTTATTAATGAATGCATTCATTTATTATGCTTTAATATTTCATATGTCTTATGCATATTCATCATAGTTTAATCTTATGATTGTGTTGTTGGATGTGTTCATCTGAAGACTATTCAATAAACAATAAAAAGAACATGTTCATTATTAATTTATTATCCACAGCAGAAAGATACACTATATACACAGAAACAGGAAGATATGATCTCTGCAGATCATCAGATATATCAGTATGTTTGTAACTCATGTCAATAGCAGTAAGTGGAGTGTTATTAGACTGTTTAATATCTGCTGACACTTGATTATGATGGACATTGTACTGATTATAAGTGGTTTTGTAAGTACAACGGTGTCTAATAACCATAATCTAACAGTCTACTAATACTCTAATAAGAGCTAGTTGGCATGTAGTTAATTATTGTTATATAATGTCTAAAGTGCACTATCGATATATAAAGTGTTACCCTTTAAGTTTTAATTTATTTGCAAATTATAGAATTGAGTCTGTAACTTTTTTATTTTGTATCTTTGAGCCCTCATGTAGTTTTTTATTTGTGTTGTGATGTTTGTATGTGAAAGTCTTATTGTGACTGAACTCATCTACATGGATAAAGTCAATCTTTCCATGGAATCAGATCTGGGAAATCCTTCATCAGGTGGAAGCGGACCTTTGAGGGAAAAAAACAATCACATCATTGTCAGAATTCCCCTATACATATATATATATATATATATATATATATATATATATATTTAAAATGATCTGGGCTGCGTTTCCCAAAAGCATCGTAAGCTTAAGTTGATCGTAGCTCCATTGGTTTCAATGGGTCTACGATGTACTTAAGCTTACGATGCTTTTGGGAAACGCAGCCCAGCTCTGTCAGTGTCTGTCGTGTAAATAGGCCTATGTGTAATTTATTTCTCAATCTTTAGCTAACAATAAAATGTCACATGTTTTTATTAGAAACATAAGCAATGCTTTAATGTTGAAACCGGATTACAGCAGATGGAAACTTAAAAAGTTTGTTAAAACTTAAATTAAAAAGACTAACTTTGAAGTTGGCTTGAGAAAGCTGGATGGACCAGAAAGTTTGGAAAAGTTTGAACAGTTTAAAAAAAGAGTTTAAAAAGATTTCCAAGTTTTGAAAGTCTTAAGTGGGAAGGTTTTCAGTCTGAAAAAGTTTGAACTTTAGACTATTTTTAAAACCTTTTTTTTTGATAGATAGATGTTTGTAACATGATTAACACGTTGCTAGCATGTTGTTGCAATGATTAGCATGTTGCTAGCATGATTATAGCATGTTTACCAAGTTGTTTAACATGCTTCTAGAATGATTAGCATGCTACTAGCATTATTAGTAAGTCACTAGCATGTTGCTAGCATGATTGGCACATTTCTATCATGATTAGCATGCTACTAGCATGTTAACATAATTAGCTTGAATGTATTAGCAATAGTCAGATCAGTCTGGAGTTTGTCAGAAACATCAGTTCTAATTATAGAATAATAATAAGTTTAAATACTAAATAGCATTTCTTTCTTTCTCAAGCCAATTTATTAAAAGTCATACCTCCAGGAAAGAACAGATAAATGTTTCATTTTATCAAACAATGTTCACTCTGTAGTGATGTTAGAGAAATGACAGTGTTAATAACTCATATAAACATTTATGATTATTGTAAAAGTCATCATACCTCCTCCTCCAACTGTTTTCAGTATGACGAAAAGAAGAGACATGTGTTGAATCTTGTAGAAGCCAAGTGTCTTACTGTCATCCAGCTCTTGAGATGCAAATATCAACCTAAGATCATTTGGGTCTGACAGAAAAGAGAAAAACAAACACTTTTAAATGAGTGAAATACAATGAAAAGGTGAAAATAAAAGCAATGATTTCATTAGGAGTCATTTCCAATCTATCATTTCATCCGGAAGAGCATAAGATGCATATTGTTTAAATGTTTCTGGCATTTCAAAGACACATGTAGCCTTACCTGATTTCCCACAAATGTCCTTACTTATTTTTTCCTTTAACTCTCTAATAGTGGTTTTCTGAAAAGCTTCTGCAGTGGTCGCCACAAGTATTTGATGAATACGATCACTATCAAAATTGTAGCGAATCTGAAAGGCCATCTTGTCTGTTGTGCTGAAGGTCGAACAAATGATCATTTGTGGCTTTGAACAAATCACTTTCAGTTTGAATCGCTGCTCAAATGCTCAGGACGGGTGTGGCCTTGTTTTTAGATTTTACATTTACTAAAACCAATGTTCTTAAGCATATTTAAACATTTGAAATTAAAAAAAAAAAATGTTTAGTCAAGACTGTAATGGAGAAATATTTAGTTTGTAAAATCATGCCCTCTGCTCTGCTCTTTCATGTTTGTACATCAAATACAATGAAAGCCAATTCTGAGTTTTCAGTTATTGGTTATTGATTGATTGATATTGACAGATAAATGTGCTTGATTTCTCCTGCAGGAATCAGTTTACATGTGATTGTTTTTGTAGCTTTAGTATTCGGTTTGACCATGAAGTACACGGTTCACAATGTGGTCAAACAGGACAAACGTGTTTCCTCACACTCTGCTAAAAGTACATTTCTGAACAAAGACAGACACACACTACATATTTTCAGTCCATATTCCAGTTGACAGTTCTGTCAGATCATTTACATTTTAATCTTTCATGTGGATGAGACGTTAAGCCTCTGACTGGCTGAAATTGTTGTATCTTTAACTGGGCATTTCTTCAACTAGGGGCACTTTTAGCCTTGTGAAGTTCAAAAGTCACATAACACAGTCTCATAAGTTTAAATAATTTGTCTAGTTTTAAGGTCTGTAAGACAACAAGATTACAAGAGAAATGGTTCATATTTTACTTTGTTTTCGACCTGCAATGAACAAATGTGCATCTCAATATACAGCTGTTATTTAAAAACAGAATAACTTTAGTTTTTATATTAAGTAGAGCATGATTCATTAATTGTGGATACATTTTTAATGTGTGGTGAGAACTTTTCAAATATTTTTTAAAAATGTGTGTGTGGTGGAAATGACACGAAATTAAGGTAAATGTTAGGAAGCTTCGTCCCAATGCTGGAACAGGACTGTTTCTGTCATGCAAATCTACTCTCACGATCCGTATCAATTGTACTTTGTAACCATGAATGTCATTTCCATGATGTTGATCAACATTTCAATAGAAAACACCTAAAAAATCTTTCACACAAACTTTTTAAAGATGCAATCGTGGTGGAAATGACAGCAATACTGTGCGACAGCTATATTTTGTATAAAAAGTAATATTGATAGAGGTCTCACATTAAATACTATAATGTATTTTAATTATTTTACTAGATCTTAATTCAGGTGCATTAATAGATGCCAGAAAAGTCATATTTTTAAACTGTATTTTATCTATAAGGAGGTTGAAAAGTATGAAAAATCATAATAGAAAGGTAGTAAAAAGTTTTAAGGGTGGTTTTATTAATAGCTTGACAAAGAAAGAGGAATTTGTCCAAAATGATATGTATTTTTAAAAATAAAAAACTATGCATTATGCTGTTAAATCTGCACTCATTTTCAGACATTTCCAGAAAATACATCTGAAGACTGGATAAAGCAGGATCTAAATTCATGTTTGATTTTGTTCACATATTTAAAGTTTTTTACTTTCAAATCCTAACTGATCTATGGCCTAGTCCTGGCTTAAGCTAAGCCCTGTCTGTGAAACTGGGCTTCATGTTCTGGTATGGGTGACTGCTTTTTTCTTTTTAATTAAATGTTTAAACGTGTATAAATGAGCACTGCATGTTAAATTAGCTATAAATCATGTTTAGTGATGTTCTTACCAGGTGGACAAGTCATAAGGATACACTGAGTAACAGTAAGGACTTTTTAAAAATCTAAACTATGGCATGATTTGCTCAATAATTAATTGAATTAGTCACAAAAGAAAAAAAACTGTAAATGCCCCAAATAAACACGTAAAAGATTAATTGTTGTTACAGACAGGGATGTTGAAGAGACAACACAAAAACTGGCCTTTCAAACAGTTAATGTTGTATGTTGCAAACAAGCCAGCACTGGTCCTTTACGGGCCCACTTAGGGCTAGCCTTAGGGCCCCCAGCGGGCTGCCAGCGCAGGGCCCATGAGAATTTGCTCATTGGCAAAACGTTGGCCCCTTAGCGCTGGTCCTCCACGGGCAGCCCTCATTTAGCCCCCAGGAAGCCCTCACTAAGCCCACACAGGGCCCGCACTATTAATCTACAACAATACATCTGTTTCACTACTTTTCAGCTACTATAACTTATTCTATTCATCTGAACTGGATGCAGTCACCACATAACTAATGTCTGAATTGTCAAAAAATGTACAGTAGTCAAAGGGATTTCAAATCAATGTATTTATTAATTACAAAATATAAAACATTCAATTCAGGTTAATACAGGTTAATAAAGCTAATTTAACACTCTGAAAGGGACTAAAAATTCTCTATACAAATATAAAATAATAAATAAACAAAAATAAAAAATACTGGTAACACTTTATAATAACGTTCAGTTCTCCATACCACAATTTTGACTTTGGTACAATACTAGGATCTAATACCTTGGTATCGATTTAGGTAAAAAAAAAAAAAAAAAAAAAAAAAAGGACACAGGCACATATAGGTGAATTGAAAACTCTATGAACAACTGTGCAAAGAAATTGTTACAAAAAATAATGATAAAAACTACAGTTTTGATTTTAGAAGAAACAAAACTGAAGAGATCTAATTAAAATAAAGTAATCTCTTAATATATGTGACCCTGGAGCACAAAACCTGTCTTAAGGTGCTGGGGTATATTTGTAGCAATAGCCAAAAATACATTGTATGGGTCAAAATTATTGATTTTTTTTTTTTTTTTTTTTTTGCCAAAAATCGTTAGGAAATTAAGTAAAGATCATGTTCCAGGAAGATTTTTTGTAAAATTCCTACTATAAATATATCAAAATGTATTTTTTTATTAGTAATATGCATTGTTAAGAACTTAATTTGGACAACTTTAAAGGTGATTTTCTCAGTATTTAGATTTTTTTTTTTTGCATCCTCAGATTCCAGATTTTCAAATAGTTGTATCTCGGACAAATATTGTCCTATCCTAACAAACCAAACATCAATAGAAAGCTTATTTATTCAGCTTTCATGTGATATATACACCTCCGTTTTGTAAAATGTAAGCTTATGACTGGTTTTGTGGTCCAGGGTCACATTTTTTCAGTCTTTATCACAAAGAAAATGTGAATGCAACAACAACAAAAAACCCAACAGAGTAGAGGATACAGGTTGGATTGTGATTTTGGGACTGAATAAAATGGGTTCACATATACATATCTTTTCAGTCTTCATTTTTTTGCTAGCTCCTTTGACCTGTGTTATCCATTGCAGTTTGTCTGTTATCACGCTTGCAGGTTTTACACCAGTTTGCGGAACACTGCCACATAGTGGCGAAAATCGCAACAGCGGATCAAAAACCGAACTGAGCAAACTTTTGATATTGTACTGTTAAAAAAAAAAATAAACCCGGTATTTCCACAGTACCGGTATACCGCACATCCCTAGTTGTAAGTCATGTAAGTGGTTAGTTAATGATGAACTAATCATCTACAAAACATTCATAAATGATTAGCAAGTGATATACTAACATTTTCGAATGCTTTGTAAATTCCATTACAAGTCATTTACTAGTGATTAGTAAACGATTAACTAATTATTTATGAAACATGACTATGCGTTCATGATTAAAAAGTGATATGTTAATTATTGTATGTTTTGTAGATTCAGGTACAAGTCATTTACATTTGATTAGTTAATGATTAGCTAATCAAAGCATGAATATGCGTTTCATAAATGTTTAGTAAATTGTTATTTTTTTGTATGTATGTAGCAATTAGAGGGAGCAGAAAGTGTTGTAAATGACTTAAATACACTTACAGATCATTTGTAACAGGTAAGTAACAGTTATCAACACAATGATGTGTAAACGCATGAATAAATCATTTACAACACTTTCTGCATCCTCTAGTGTAAACTATTCATCACTTGTAAATATGTTACACATCATTCGTAGATTACCACTTCAAGAATCAATAAGGCATAAGATCAACGAATCGTACCCATGAATGATGTGTAACACATTTACAAGTGATGAACAGTTAACACTTTAGATTAGGGGATGCAGAAAGTGTTGTAAATGATTTATTCATGCATTTACACATCATCTATAACAGGCATTGAACAGTGTAGAGTGTGTACTGCAGGGTATAGACAGCTGTCTTCTCTGAAACACATGGAGTCTTTAACCACTGTGCACCTGATGTGAGCAAAACATACACAAAAATGTAACAATTTATTAAACATTTATGAAACGCAGTCATGTTTTGTAAATGATTAGTAATCATTAACTAATCAAATGTACTGTATGTGACATAACTGAATCGAAAAAACATACATAAAATAATGAACATATCCCATAGCCACAGAGTGGCTCCAAGGATGCTATTTCCTTGAGCTTTGGAATTATGGTCCCTTCCAATTTCCGGATAAACATGTCTTCTTTCCTATCTGTGAGCTTGGAAAATTCAATGTCCATCAATGCAAAAAACAACAACAGAAACAAATAAATATCAGTATTACAATCATGAATTACACGTTTGTGTAAAGTTCTCTCTTAGTTGAGCATGTCTAATACCAAGGCAGGCATGTCAAGAAATCTGGGATATTCCCTGAAGATTTCAGCAACAGTTTGGGATTTTGTGGCTATCCGTCTCGTTCGGTAACTGAAGGTTTGGTCAATTGCAGTCTTTATTGATGATGAATTCTCTGGTGACGGTCGCATCCTCTTTATCAGGGTCGACCACTCACTTGGCACGGTTTCTTCTGGACTTGGCAAAGAAGGTTGCGGTGTACAATGGCGACGTTTCAAACTGTACATCCGCTGGTTCTGTGGAAGCTTCCGTCTGATGTTCCTCAGTCTCATTTCTATGATGCCACCGTGTGATGGCTCATCAAAAATATGCTCCTGACATGAGTAATGCAAAAATAGAATTAAGCTGGATTCAAATATACTTGAGCAGTTTATATTCACATTGCTAAGTAATTCATTTTATATTGGCAACATGATAAACTACATAAATACAGTATACATCGCCCTTTGACTGTAAGCAAAATAAATATATACATTTTATTTCAATATGTAGCCTGCTGCTTGAATGTATTTAACACAATCAGTTACGCATAATATTTACACACAATGTGTCTGTAGTAACACAAAATGTGTTTTGAATTGTTTAACACATATTTTGTGTAAATATTTAACACATCATTTTTAAGAGTGTACACTTGCGCATAGTTTTTTCAGGTAGCTTCGCAGGAAGGTTTCTTCAAGCATCTCGGAGACGTTTTCTCTATAACGTCAATATAGTATAAACTCGATAGCATTGAATGCTCTCCTAATTCTCATAAGTTAATAACAAAAGATAGCCCATAAATGACATGAAATATAGTACTATGCCGTTATCCAAAGAGCGCTCAATCTCAATCTCGGCAGACATTTTCCTTGTAAATATTTTAAAAATGAATGTATAGCCTGAAAGTTATATTTATAATCTCTGATGTTGTTTTGAGTGTTGTAGACAATGGTGTGAAAGCAACTATAATGAATAACATTTATTTGACTTGACTGAGGTGTTAGTAATGTGAACTTGTCTTTTCTTTCAGTTTAATGTAATTTTTATTGTTGAAAATGTTTAGCTATATTAGAATGATATAAATGGCATTAGGCCTATACGTCTATGGGAAATTGTATAAAAACAGGCAAAAAGAAGAGAGAAGTTTGGATATCATAATAACTAGTTATAACTTCTTCATATCTCTGTACCATCAATAACTTTACATTTTGACCTTCTCAAATAAATTAAAAGCCTATTGTTTTATTCCTGATATGCAGGATTCAAATTTTTTTTTAAATTATTAGGCAGCCAGATTTTTACCACCAATTGCATGGTACACTGTTCATTTTGGATTACATTACAAACATCATATCCAGTAAAAAATAATAGTCTTTTTAAAGTAATATCTGTTCCTAGAGTTTTTAAGGGATCATGCGTTGTCTTGTAGACACAATCCAATGCAAATAACAGATTTTTTCTTTTTATTCCTTCTAAGCAGAGTTATAAATGGAAGGTCTTATTGAATTTCACATTCAATTTTAAAAAGCAGCCAAAACGTAATGAAAGTGGGCTACCTAAACAAAACCTGCATGGGCCCAAAGGTACAAAAGCACTAGCCCACTGTGCCCACAAAAAGCCAGCATGGGCCCCGCAGGGGTATGTTTGCAGGATCTTCTGTCTGTATGACTCTTTAAATGGACAGTCCACCAAAAAATGACTTGCTTCCATAAGACCAGAGGTGGGTAGTAACGAATTACATTTACTTCGTTTACTTGAGTGAATTTTTGGGGTAACTAGTACTTTTAATATAGGTATTTTTATAGTGAAAAAAACTTTACTTTTACTTCGCTACATTTGATGGCGTTCCTCCGTTACTGACAAAAAAAAAAAGATGTCATTGAAGAAATATGAACGCTGCACTTTTCAAAGACAAAATGTGGCACAGATGTCTTTATATGAACGTATCTGAAGGGCACCGACTGTCGTTGGCATTTTCATTTCCTGCCTGATAAAACTGCGTTAATGCTGCTGTGTGTTCAGCTGTTACTGGGGAAACCGTAATATTTCAGCTCCTAAAGCGCCCCCTCGTGACTGAATGCATTTTTAATTTCCAATACATTTTTTTAGCTGTTTATGGTCAAATGATTGCAATTATCGACCCATATTTTTATGCAAATGTAAAGAGTTAAGGTGCCTTCTAAAAATCTAAACAAGTACAGTAAAATTTATGTTTTAAATAAATATAATAAATTATATACTCAATGTATCCCTTTTAATGGTATTAAAAATAAAGTGCCATAGTGTAAGATATTGTGTTTTTGTGTGAAACTATATCTGAATTTTAAATCATGCCATTTTATGGCTTAATATTCTACTTTACATTGTCCAATCACATTAATGTTTATTTTATTTTACTTATCTTAAAAAGGGTCACGAATTGTTTTAAATTAATATTAAAAAATTCTGCAGATACACTAAATGAAATAGATATAATGAAATAAAATTCATTTCTTGATGTTTGTTTATATTTGTGTATTAAAAACATGTGATTAGACTCCTATCTGATTTTCTATAAATTACACACACACACACACACACACACACACACACACACACACACACACACACACACACACACACACACACACACACACACATGTTGGGTTTACATGTTTTATGGGGACATTCCATAGGCGTAATGGTTTTTATACTGTACAAACCGTACTTTCTATGGCCCTACACCTACCCTACACCTAAACCTAGCCCTCACAGGAGATTGTGCACACTTTTACTTCCTCAAAAAAACTCATTGTGCATGATTTATAAGCCTGTTTCCTCATGGGGACCTGAGAAATGTCCCCACAAGGTCAAAATCTACTGGTATTCCTATCCTTGTGGGGACATTTGGTCCCCACAACGTGATGAATACCAGGTACACACACACACACACACACACACACACACACACACACACACACACACACACACACACACACACACACACACACACACACACACACATTTATATACACACTTTACTTCAGCCTATGTTTTCAAGGAGAGGTGTGTGGAAGCTTTCCAAACTGTTTGAAATTCAGGGTCTTCACTTCATATCAATCAGATCAGAAGTAACTAGTAACTAGATACTTGAGTACTTTTTTCATTGGATACTTTTTTACTCTTACTCAAGTATTAAGATTGTTACTTTTACTCTTACTTGAGTAAATATTTCCATAAGTACTTGTACTTTTACTTGAGTACAGATTTTGGGTACTCTACCCACCTCTGCATAAAACTTGCTTTGCATATCTTTAGTTGAAAAAACACAAGTACACTGGACCACTTTGAACAGTCATGTTTTAATATGAATATGTTTTAGACATGGCTGTCATTTGGCTTGAGAAGACACTGATTCATCAACAGGGTTTGTATGGGTTTCTCTCATCTTTACGGTGTAGTTGTGTTTTTAAAGTGCTATCTTTGGACATCCTGTACAACTGCATTATATGCAGAGAGTTTTGTGTTCATCTGAATAAATAAAGTCATATCCATATGGAGTGGCATGAGGGCAAAGGATGGAGCATTCATTTAAGGGCTGTTTTTTGTGTTCCACTTTGCTGCATTTAATTGTTTTGTCTCTTTGTAATTGTCTTTTACTCAAGTATGTTTTTGGCCAGATACTTTTACTTTTATTCTGAAAAATTTAGTGAGTAAAAATTATACTTGTGTGATGTACATATTCTCTGCCAGATATCGTTTTTTTTAAACTTACAGTTATTATTATTCTTCTGAAACCAGAGCTTTTAACTCTCTAAACTCCAAACTCAGTCCAGATCTTCAGACTGATCTGACTCCAGCTGCTGGATCTTTTTGAACTGATTGGACTCACGGTTTTCCTAAAAATACCAATTAAAACTGGGAAAAATCCCATAGACTTCCATTGAGGAAATGTTCAAATGATCAACACTATTCAAACTCCAACTGACAAAACTCCCACAATCCCTTGAGACTCAATCAAACTGACCTTCTATCAACTAGATTTATAATACATTCAAACTAACATGCTAATCATGCTAACAACATGCTAGCAACTTCTTAATCATGTTAGAAACATGTTAGTTGCTAGCTAATCATGCTAACTAAATGTTGAACACATGATAGCTACTTGTGAATCATGCTAGAAACATGCTAGCAACTTCTTACTCGTGCTGGAAAAATGCTAGAAACATGTTAACAACTTGTTAATCATCATGCTATAATCATACTAGCTAATCAACTTGCTAATCATGTTGAAAACATGCTGGAAACCTGCTAGCAACTTGGTATTCATGCTATAGTCATGCTGCCCTGCTGAAAAAAACAGCATATGCTGGTTAGGTATGTTTTGGTGCTGGGATGTTGGTTTTAGCTGGTTTATGCTGGTTTATGCTGGTCATGTTGCTGGTCAAGGACCAGCATAAACCAGCTAAAACCAGCATCCCAGCACCAAAACATACCTAATCAGCATATGCTGTTTTTTTCAGCAGGATAGCAACTTGTTACTCATGCTGGATACATGCCAATCATGCTAAAAACATGCTAATCATGCTAGACACATGCTAGTAACTTCTTAATCATGCTAGTAATCTATTTCTATCAGACATTAAGCTTTCTTTACATTAAACTTATTTAAACTCTAAACAATTTCAGACTGAAAACAGTCAAATGTAAAACTTTTTGAAATTCTTAAACTTTTTTAAACTGTTCAAATTGTTTAATACTTTTCAAACTTTCTGGCCCAGCTTTCTTAAGCCAACTTCAAAGTTTGTCTGGACAAACTTTATCTACTTTTTTTATTTCTATTATGCACTCTAATGTGCCAAAATCTAATAATTTAAATACTCAAGTAGTTGAGTATTTAAATTATTTAAATTAAACTCAAGCAATCAACTCCATCAGTTTGGATCATCGATGTGACCTGAATCTAATCCAACAAAATTTTCTCAGCTTTAGTTCAAAATGTTTCTTTATATGAAACATACGTAAGTGTTGATTCAAAAAGAATGCAGTGAGCTAGAATAAAACATTTTTTAAATGAAAGGTTTGTGAAAATGATCACACACACACACACACACACACACACACACACACACACACACACACACACACACACACACACACACACACACACACACACACACACACACACACACACACACACACAAGTGGGGACATGGGCAATGTCCTCATAAGTCACCCTCTCCTTGTAATACCTATGTCATACCCATGTTGTTACACCAATTTGTGTCCTGATATGTCACAAACACACAAACACACACACACACACACACACACACACACACACACACACACACACACACACACACACACACACACACACACACACACACACACACACTAATGTCATTTTTCAGATGTACCTTAATGTCTTAAAGCGCTTGAACCCCGGTAATCATTGCTTGCAGTTATATTTTATGTCATTTATACAAGTCAACAAAAAGCCAAAAGAGCTGCTATCTGAGCATTTAATGGGCAAATAAATGTGGGTGTCACCAACTTTCAGTTAATACGTTTTTTCTTTGATATTTTTGATTATTTTACTAAATATTAATCTCTAAATCATGCACAATTATCATCTGCAAGACCATGGTGTAACCACTAGATGGCTGTACAGCCCTATATATATATATATATATATATATATATATATATATATATATATATATATATAAATAATCACTGCTTCACAACAAGGAGGACAAACCGTTCAGGAAACTCCTGAAAAATAACCTGAAAGAACATAAATTATTAAATGTAGATAATCCCAAAAAAACCTTCTTAAATGGCTAACGATTATTAATGATTGCATGATTATATGATTATGCATGAATACAAACAGGTGAGTAAAACACAAAAAGCATGATTGCTCTCTTGACCTTTCGATGCGTTGTCTGACTCGCTGCTGCGCTCACATGATTTCATGCATCTAGAGTCCAGATCATGGGCTGTTATAATGCATCATTGCTGTAGTGGTTTTATATTGTTATATTTACCTTTTAGGAAACAGGAGGTTAGTGCTGTAATGTCAAACTTTGCCTTTCGTTCAAATTAAATGCTGCCCAGAAACCAGGACAAAACAAGTGTTTAAACATCTACACACAATAAAAGAAAACAACCAGGGTTAGAAATAAAACTGCCATCGACCAAATAACAGAATTTAGCTGAATTTGCCAATGCATTCCTGCTCTTTTTCTACATATGATATAACTATCTAAACCAGACAGTAAAAGACTAAAAGCTGCTGTTTTGAAGATCAAAGCTCTAAGATTAATGCTGATTGTTGAACAGATATCAAATCAACACACACAACTCTGTATAGATATGTTTGTGAGGACATACAGTGACACAATGCGATCTCTAGCTCCTTACCCTAAACCTAACCTTCACCCAATTAGAACCTGATCCCTAAAAACCAGGTCTTGACCCCTTAAACAAATTGGTAATGTAACGAATGCTTTTAAAATGTATATTTCTAAGCATTAGTTACATTGTAACTCAGACAGAATCAATTCGGACATGAAGTTATGCATTAATTCATGCAAATAAATAGCGTGCTTCTGTTCATTCTGTTTTAATACAGTAAAGAGGAATCATTTTCATTGACTCTGAATGAGACGAAGCTTGTGTTCAGGGGTTACTCACACAGATGAGCAGGTTTGGACAGCAGAGGGCATGAGAGGATCACAATCAGAGAGAAGGAAACACATCTGGAAGCTTTGGTAATGTTAATTAACATATACTGATGTATTAAGCAATGATAGTATTATTTTGAAATTGTGTGCATTATATTAAATAATTGTTTTTCTACTTTTGTCCTCAGGAAAGCCGTCATCTGTAATGTAAGACAGTGCCAAACCACATATGACCATATCAACACCCAGATGTGTTTGAGAACGTGAGGATGAAATTTAATGTAGTAAACAAAGCTACTGATGGCCAGGCCAGCTGCTGCTTTTGATATCTGTCCTCCCTTTGTCCAAGGAGTCATTACTCCAATTGTTGTTGTTTCAGTTGTTTCATTTGTTGAAGCATTTTATGTGCATACAAATATTTACACATCAATACATTTGCTGGAAATAAAAACAGTTGAAAGTGTGAGGATGTTTTTTGTTTATATACAGTACTGGTCAAAAATTTAGACAAAGTACTTTTTTAAAATGAAAAACACAATAATGTGATACAAAAGTATCTTATGTTCATCAACCCTGCATTTTTTTGAGCAAACTAATACTGTGAAATATTATTACAATTTTAAATAAAGGATTTTTATTTTCATGTACTTCATTTTTTTGTGATGCAAAGCTGAATTAGCATCAGCCTTTACACCAGTCTTCAGTGTCACATGATTATTTGTGTATGTATTCATGTACACGAATGTTATATACTTTTAAATCATTTAATGCCTTAAAAGTGCACTTATCCCGCATTCACACCAATCCATCAACAGCCAAGTGCAGATGCACCAGTTAAGTTTAGCTATCTGTCTTGTGGGTTTGCTGAGTATTCTGCCCTCCAAAGGCAAAGTGCAGTAACTACGCCAACACTGAAACTGAGAAAAATGCCTTTAAAGTTTTTACGCCAACTAGTCAAACATGTTGACACTCATTTCTCTGGGACAAAACTGAACCAGGAGATTTTGCCACAAGACAAAACAGTTGTCACAAAGTCCATTTTCAGCCTTAACTCAATTTTGACCAAATGCGTGCCCTTATAAAGACTGTAACTACTTCACTTTCAAAGCTCACAAGGAACAGAACTGGAAGAGATTCAAATCAGAAATCATTGGTCTTGATTACATAAGCCCTGACAGTAATGCTGCACAAGAGCAGATATCACATGCTGATGATATAGAAGAGCTAGATGAAGAGGCCAGGAATCATGATCTTCCTGATTTAAAACAGCTTGAGCACAACTTGACATCTATCTGTTAAAGATGCAAAGTGTTCTGCACATATCAGAGAGAGTACCAGAGAAAACAGCTTTGTCAAATTCATTAACTATCACTGCCACTTTTGCACAACAGAGTCAGGGCTGTGTTAAGTAAATATGCTGACATGGATGAGATGGTTGTAAGAGAGTGTGTAAGAAAGTGATGAGTTTTTTGGCCAAAGATGGACCCTTAGGAACTGCTAAAAGCAGAGCAGCCTATGTACGCCGTGAGTTTCCACTGGTTAACCCCATTGAATATGTTGTGGAAAAAGGTCAAAAAACACTTGCATATGACCCAATCTGTGGATGGACACTACTTTAATGAGAGCTATCTTCTTACAAGAGACGAATTCACAATTGCTTTGGGACTTTACATTGATGACTTTGAAATTGCCAACCCTCTAGAAACATCAAAGCTGAAACACTAAATGTGTGCTGTGTATTGGTCATTGCCACCATACAGTTGTGTTCAAAATATAGCAGTCCATCATCACTAACCAGATCAATCACTGTGTTTGGTAGAAATTATATTTCTACATGGCAAAAACTTTACTAGTAGGTGTACTAGAGTAATAGAAAACTAACAGCCCCAACAGTCATGATATGCATGCTGCTGATTCTGTGTAATTCAATCATTAATTGAAAAGGGCATGTTCAAAATAATAGCAGTGTGGAGTTCAGTTGGAGAGGAAAATCATTCTGTGAAAAACTGGTGTCAAACAAGCTGCGCCTACTTAAGGATGAAGACTGCAAATGTTGTACTGTGCATTTCTCTCTGAAAATCTCTGTAAAATGGTCGATTGTTCAGACATTGTTCAGAAGAACAGCGACTTTGATTAAAAAGTTAATAAGAAAGGACAAAACATATTAAGAAGTGCAGAAAATGATAGGCTGCTCAGTTAAAATGATATCAAATGTTTTAAAATGGCAACCAAAACCAGAAAGGCGTGGAAGAAAACTAAAAGCGACCATTCGATTAGATTGAAGAATAGCCAATAGGCAAAGACTCAGCCAATGATCAGCTCCAGGGTGATCAGAGAAAATCTTCATTTACCTGTGAGTGCTGTAACAATTAGAAGACGCCTATGTGAAGACAAGCTATCGGCAATACGTCTCCGCAAAGTCCCATTGTTGAAATAAAGACAGGTGCTGAAGAGGTTGCTATTTGCCAAAGAACACATTGACTCGCCTAAAGAGAAATGGCACAATATTTTGTGGACTGATTGTTCTTTTTGGGTTTAGGAGCCACAGACATTTTGTCAGGTGACCCACAAACACTGAATTCAAGCCACAGTACACTGAAGACAGTGAAGCATGAATTCTCATACCATGGTGCTGGGTCTATTTCTCACATTCCAGCGACCGTGGATCAGTTTGAGTACATCAAAATACTCAAAAAGGTCATGTTGGCTTAGGCTGAAGAGGAAATGCCCTTGAAATGGGTGTTTCAACAAGACAACGACCCAAACACACCAGTAATGAGCAGCATCTTGGTTCCAGACCAACAAGATTAATGTTATGGGGTGTCTAGCCCAATCCCTGGGCCTTAATGCCATAGAAAACCTGTGGGGTCACATCGAAAATGCTGTTTAAGAGGCAAAACCAAGAAATGCAGGGGAATTGTGGTGTGGAGTACAATGGTTCTGGGATGGAATAGCTGTTCACCGGTGCCAGAAGTGGATCGACTTCTTCTCAAGAAAGCAAAATCTACAAGTCTCAAAATCTCAGTTTATACAGTAAATGTTTGACTTGCAAATGAAATGCAGACACTGCTATTTTTTTGAGCAGCCTAATATTTATAATTCTTCACTTTCAGTAAAGTAATGACAGATTTGATACACTTTTCTTCATGCTTTGATTTAGATGAGAATTTGCAGTGTTGCCAATGCATTTGTGTGTATTGAAATAAAAGTTATTATAACAATTTTGAGCTTTGCTCACTTTTTTAGACACACTGCTATTATTTTAAACAAAACTTTACCTGCAAAATATAGGTCAACCCTCAACTCAATCCAGACTGCTTTACTGTGCAATACATCTACAGTCAAAAAGTGCAGTTATGCAGAAGTTCTGCAACCTCTTATTTTTGATCTGATGATGTTGGAGCAAAATGGTGTTTACGTGGAAAAACTCAAACTGTGAGAGGTACAGTATTATTTGTTGCAGCTGATAATCTGGGTGCCCACTCTCTTTTGCAGGATTCCTGGAGAGCTTCTCTGTTGAAAAGTTCTGCAGATTCTGTATGGCAGACAGGGGTGATGCTCAGCCGCAAGAGGTATGTTCTGGTTTCTATCAGCTTAGAGACAAAAGCTCCCATGAAAAATAGGTGCTGGAAGTGTGCAAGGACTCAGAATTGAGATGAGCTTATGGTGTGAAAGGTGCCTGTATATTGACTGAGAATCTCCATCACTTTCATGCGGTCACTGGGTACCCTCCTGACGTCAAGCATGATATCTTAGAAGGTATTGTTCCAATGGAGTGGAAATGTGCATGAGAACTGGTGTCCCATTCGGCTTCTTCCATTTCTCATTGGCAGCTACGTCCCAGAGGGTGACAACACTTGGGAAGTTCTCATGCTTCTCAAAGACATTATTGAGCTAGCTGTGGCACTAAGGCATACTGAAGACTGCTGCAGTCAACATTTCCAGATTCATTTAAAGCCAAAAAACACCACTATTTAGAACACTACCCTCAGCTAATAAGGATATTTGGGCCCCTGTGTGAAGTCTGGACAATGCGCTTTGAGGGGAAGCATAAGTTCTTTAAAAGGGCCATTCGCAATCAGTGATGGGAATAACGGCGCTATAAATAAACGGCGTTACTAACGGCGATACTTTTTTCAGTAACGGGTAATCAAACGAATTACTGTTTCCCCCGTTACAACGCCATTACCGTTACTGACAAAAAAAATTTGCGTTACTATAACTGAGAACACTGAAGCGGTTTTCCTGCAAGCAGCATCTCTCAGCCACGGCCTCGCTTTCTCTGGGGTGTGTGTGTGTGTTTGTTTGGGGCCGGGGCGGGACATATAACCAGTGATGATGATTGGTGTGTTTGTTAACGTGGTGTAACTGAGAACGCGATGATTGGCTTAGATTGAGTAAATTTCCATTGTTTGTCAATCAGAGGCAGAGTAGTACGAGTGTTCACACACAAGCGCGCGCACGGTTAGTCGCACACACACATATTCCACAACATCACAACGATGGTAAGTCCAACAAGTTCAAAGGTAGCTTTTGCAAACTGGAAGTATAAGCACTATTTTCCCTCCCTGAGGTGAAAGGCAAAATTATTTAAGTAACGTGCAATTTATGCCCAGTTAAAAAGAGTCTCTCTGCGTCGGTGACAAGTAATACAAATCTATAGAAGCACCTCGTCACGTGCCGCCACAAAATTAGTGGCTAAGAACGCAGTTGATAACGATATTTAAAGTTCTAAATCATCTATTGTGCTTTATAGTTCCACTATAGTAATGATAATATATATAATAATATGTTGAATTTGATAGTCTCTCACGTTGTCCCAAAACAACATTAATATAGTGTAGACTAGTGTACAATGTTTTATATTTATTTTACAGTTATATTAAATTATATTTTTTTAAGTAACGCAATAGTTACTTTGCCTGGTAATTAGTTACTTTTATAATGATGTAACTCAGTTACTAACTCAGTTACTATTTGTGAGAAGTAACTAGTAACTGTAACTAATTACTTTTTTAAAGGTATGTGCCCAACACTGTTCGCAATGCACAGAATCTCAAAAATGTTGTCACTTGCTACCAAACACCAGAAAGCAGTCAGTTACCATCTTGACTGTAGCTCATTTTTCGAACCATAAGTCGAGATCTCAAAGGTCACCCCAGTTTTGCTTGCCTTGAATGTTCAGTTTAATCACTCAAAACGCTCTGGATCAGTTCTTGTTGGGTCGTCTGTCTGTTTAGATGGAATCAAGTATCATCCAGGCATGATTCTCTGTACTGTCTCATGCTCAGGTCTTTCTGAATTTGCCCAGATTGAGAATATTGTTACTGCGAACATTGAAATTTGTCTGTCACAAAATGAGCACCTGAGATCTTACCGACTCAATGCGTGTGGTCAGAATTTCAGAGTTGAGTGATGTCTTCCCATTATCTGCATGCAATTGAACTTATGAAATTCTTATGATATAAGAAAAATAACTGACTAGACGGCCTGACAGACTTGTAGATTTGACTGGGGGGCTTAAAAGCACTCTCCAAACAAACTACAGCTTCTCTTTACAGCGCAAATGCTACATTTGAATGTTCTCTGAACGTTCTGAAACAACTAATTTTTTTTTTTTAAATCCTTATATAAATAATATAATAGTCCGAGTATAATTATATTTTTGTGCTAACATTGAGAACATTAAATACCAAATAACTTAACTAAATTAATGTTTTATTAATGCTACTGGAAAAAGGTTTGTTCATAACTTTGAGAGAACCTTGTCAGAACATTCTGATCTTTTTCTTTCTTTCTGTGCATTGTGCTTTGGATTCTGAATTTCATTTTTTTTTTTGTATGTTGTCGCCATCTGCTGAATGTGGCGTATAAATGTAGAAATAATGTATAATATAATAAAATATAATGTTTAGTAATATAATAAATAATAATACTACAAAATAATAAACAACAACAACAACAACAATAATAATAATAATATAACACAAAATAAATGTACTATATTTGGAGAGTTCATTTGCAAAATGAAAATTTTTTTTTAATCATGTTTTTTTAAATATTCAGCATTCCAAATAATATCAAACTGCAGTTGGTTTGTTTTGATTAAATAATAATAATAATAATAATAATAATAATAATAATAATAATAATAATAATAATAATAATAATAGAGCCAACTAACACAAAAATATGAAAATGAATAAAAACTAGTCTGTTTTGCTGAATTAAATATTTAAAAAATATATATTTTTGCAACAACAACAAATAAAATAATGTAAAATAATGTATAATATTTGAAGAGTTCATTTGCAAAAACAGATAACTAGAATTTTTAATTTTTGTATATTCAGCATTTCAAGTAACAAATGAAACTGAACAATTATCTTTGTAATAATAATAATAATAATAATAATAATAATAATAATAACAATAATAATAATAATAATAATAATATCCTTTTCTGACTATGTAGTGAGCTCAAATTCAGCAATTTTACAGTAGCCATGGGGTGAACAAAAGGGAAAAAGGATACAAAATTATAAAGAAACTTTAAAAAAATTAAATAAAGCAAATAAATACATACAAAATAATTATATGAAAACATGGAAATGTTTACATACATTAACACACTTAACAGCTTTCTTGTTCATCAGATTGTTAATAAATTTTAGGTATTGCTGTATTTCTGATTTCAGAATGAGAAACAATGGTTTATAATATTTATTGGCAAACTTGCATTTATGTATACTAAACTTTGCCAACAAAAGTAACAGATTAATCAAATAATATTTCTTATGGAATGACATGTCAGAAGTGAAAAAAAAAAAAAACATTTTCAAAACATAGTTGAAAGCTGGGCATGATATGATCTCTTACAAATGTGCAGAAATCTGACCAAAAATTGGTTGATTAAGGACAACTCCAAAATAAATGAAAAAAATGTTTCTGTATGTAGACCACAAAATGTACATAGTGCATGCATCAACATAGTGCTTCTTGATTGAAAAGTTGGCTCACCAAAACTATATCATTAGAAAATCAGTTTTCTAACACGGGTTTATTGCTGATTCTGCTGGACTCGCTGTTCGGGATGGAGATGAAGATCGCTGGATAAAATCTTGACTTTGGGTCTGGTCCTCACAAATCGTATGGATTCTGAAGATCTGGGTTACAGCACACAAATAAAATAGTTTCATTTTGTAATTACTATGAGTGTTTGGTGTATTTTATGGTTCTATTGTTAGACACATCATGTCAGAGAAAACGCCTTTTGTGTCCCACCAAGTTAATATTACATGAATGGCTAAACGATTGCAGAAATGTTATTTATTTTAAGGGTTTAAAGTGTAGTCCTGATAACATTATGTAGACCTATTCTTGAAACGAGCTGGCAACAGAAATCACACAGAACAGAATGAAATGTTATGATTAAGTATTTGTTAAACGTTTAGATGTGGTAAATACTTATATTTATATATAACGTCTTAAGTCACATGATGACGTCAACATGACGCATGATGTCCAGATCACATTCATACTCAAAGAGATTCGGCTGGAGACTGTAGAGCATCAAATGTAAGTTATGCACTGGAGAAACATGACTCAAGGCCACACACATCCGTCAAAGCATCTGACAGGGCAAACCATAAACAATATGTGTTTATTGAAAAATTTTCTCTGCTCCTTTCAAATTTTGTGCTCTGTGTGTGACTCAAACAATCCTATCTACTTATAAAAGCTGCTGCTTTGGTGATACTTTACTCACCGTTGATATAATTAGAAGTAATAATCACAAATAGAATAATTACTGCTTGACTTCAGTTTCTTGTGCACACAGACAGCATTCAGACACTATTGTAAGCAGCTGTGTGTTGAGAACATTCAGACTCACATCTGAGAGTAAATGCGGTTGTTACTCTCCAACAGTGACCCTGTGAACATAATCTCTAATGACTCTTAGGTAGGCTTAGTTTTTCTCTCACACAAACCGCTTCTTCAGGACTTCAGCTGCAGACCGGTTTGATCAAGCACAGACTGGTCCAGTCTCTAGAGGATCTGGAGCCCAAAGCAGCTGCTAAACTACGGCCCTACGTGAGTCAGAGAGAAAGCAAACAGCAGAAACTCTCAGGACTCCAGTCAGCAGACCTCAGTTTACAAATCAAAGTGTGGTCTGGATCTTTTAATCAGATGGCTGAAAGGTCTACATCCATTAGTGTTTTCACTTTAAGGCTTGAAAGCATAACGCTGTGATAATCTGCAAGACAAGAAGTGTTTTGAATGGATGTCGATGGAGGAGAGACTTCAGTTCACTGAATCTACTGCTTATTTAATGAATCCACATCCTATCGGTTCATCTTCAACATGTTTGCCATTAAACACTGGTTTTGGAGCAAAAGATCACAGTTTACTAAGAGACGTAATGGACATTAATTTCTCCACAAACAGAGATTGACAGGTCAAAGTCAGAAAGTGATGGAGTGACTCAAGGCTGTAATGTGATTGGTTGACGAGACTCAGCTGATCCACGTTGAGCGTTTGTCTTTCTCCAATGGCAGAGCTTTGATCTCCTTATTTAAGAAGATCTGGAGGAATTAGAGCTGGAACAACAGCGGCGTTCAGGTGAGTCTCTGATCTGAGTCAAACAACAGAGAATCTGCTGCTTTCCGATTGTGAAGAAATAAATTCATGCTTTATTAGGATGATCACTGACCTTTATGATTGGATGTTGATTGATTTAAGACATTTAAATCAAATTTCAGTTCAGATCTTGCTTGTGGACTCCAGCGAGTGTTCAAAAAAGATTCAATCACAATCGAACAGGGATTGCCAAAAAAAGTATATGATTATAATGTATTTATTTGATTTAATCTTTCTCCTGTGCCTTTGCTGATACCAGAATTATTTGTCACATGTATGCCATGTTCTGCTGATGAAACACTGCTTGCATTTATATTAGAGAGATAAAAGCATGAGCTATGGAGAATTAGCAATATCAATGAGGAGAAGATCTCATTTACGTCAAAACTGAAACTAAGTCGTTCACACAGAACAAATGTGAAAAGGGTCAAATATGGTCAAGTGTGTGAAAGCTTGTGCTGTTCCTGTCTGACTCACATCTTTCTCCTCCCTTTTCTTTCTCTCTGTCAGATTCAGTGTGAGGGTACGGATTGGGGAGGAGCTGTACTCAATGGGGGGTTCAAATTCTAAAAAGAAGGCCAGTGAGGCGGCGGCCCAAAAGGCCCTGGATGCCATCCGGGAGATGGAGAAGGAACAGGTGAGAGACGCACAGAACACGTCGGGACATCGATCATCTTTCGTGTCTCACACAAGAGACGCATGTTTAGAAAACCATGTAAAATAATGCAAGTTCAACTTTTAAAAAAAAAGCTTATCATGTTTTTAAATGAAAAAAGTTCTCTGTGTGATTGGCTTTCAGTCCTTTATATTAAACTCCTACATGCACACAACATTTCAATATATATATATATATATATTCTTTCATATAGTATGGGCTAGGGTTTGCATTAGTTGATACATTTTTTTGGCCATTAAAATGTCCAAGTTCAAAGGAAGACAAAAATGACGATTATCAGTGAATTGACATTAGAGCCCCTCATTTAGTCTGATGACAGAGAGAGAAACAGGAAGCTCTAGCAACATGGAGATTGAGAATCAGTCGTAGAATTCAAAGAGTCTCCACTCAGACAGAAACTCAGTTTGAGCTCCGCGTTTCTCTCTGCTCCTGTGATGTTCAGCTGATATGATCCCCAGAGTTTGTTTGTTTTGTAGAGCGCTTTTCACAATACAAACCAAAATCACAATACTAATTAAAGTTCCTACATTTTATTTAGGAGTAGATTATCAGTGGTGACTATGTCAAGGTGATGTCCATATGGCAGAAACACACAGTAAATATCCTGCCGTTAGTTTTTTGATGTTGGACAATTACAAGGTCTTTACAATCTGCTTTTGAAGAAATATACTATATTTCGTGCTACAGCCCACAGTCTGTCAGATGCAATACTGTTCAACGCGGCATTCATTCACATCAGATGATAACTCAGCGGCAGAGTTCCACTCACAGAGTCATTTCCACTGAAGACACACTTTTCAAAATCCCGTTGGTGTCCACACACTTTCAGATGGTTTTGTTAAAGTAATCTCTTGTATTGTAGAATGCAGGCTCTACGCCACCGAGAGTTTCGCGCGATAGTTAAAACGAAACCAAAAGTAAAACGCGCATTCAAAAGCAATTTTAATATCCTACGTTTAGAGAGAGACTCCCCAATGCACGCAAATTAGGCTACATAACATATCTAGGCTGTTATTAGTATGTGGGCTATAATTAGTTGTGTAGATAGCTCTGTATCATGCTTGGAAAATTCGGTCTCTATTTGCACTTTGAACATTGAAAGAGTAGTACTTTGATCGTGCCAGATTTATGGACCAGCAGAGCAATGGAAACATTATGAGCATGACGATCCATTACCCCTTAACTGTTACTGCCATTTTTGAACAGAGATGTGAAAATGAAGAATTGAAACTTACATCTTTAGAATTCATGGACAAAAACATTTTGTATTATGATTTTGATGTACATTGTCCATGTTAATGCAATGTCTGATTTTAAAATGGCTTTCAAAGGATGAATTTTGAAGTTAAGTTTTCATCTGATATATAATTTTCTTATTATTTCTAAAGTGTAATGGGGGAAGAGGCAACAAGGAAGTCTGTTTATGAAAAAGGTCAGAACTCCTGTTATGAAGTAGATTTTTTGAGGTGCACTCTTGTCAAATTAGTTTTCCTGCATAATTTGTAACACAAAAAAAGTCAAATATCTCTTTAGGAGCCTTAGACCTTTCCAACGATAAATGGTTTGTCATGATTAGATTAGGATTTATTTGTAAAATGGTGAAGTAAACTTGGGCATCCCACAGAGTAAACAGTGACAGCCATAAAGTGTTGATAGACTGGTGTTTCTAGCTAAGAATCTTTAACTCGCTTTACTCTGACATAATACCTTCGTGTTTATTTTTTAATGTTTAATGGTGATTTTGTTTCTTTACATTATTACATTATTTTTCATTGCATCTTATTTTACTGCTGTTTGATAACCTAATGTTCAGGAGTAAATCTTAAAAATAAAAAAAGTTCTCCAGAATCGTGATCTTTATTCTAAGCAAAAAAATGTGATTCTCATTTTATTCAGAATCGTGCAGCTCTACAACAGTTCAAACAACACGGAGAAGTGAGTTTAGTATCCGATGACCCCTTTAATAATGTGCATGTTGGCACATTCTGCTGCTAAATGCGGCTAAAGTAAACATCATGTCTCAGGCAGAGAGGGGCGGGGCGAGCAGAGCTCATTTGCATTTAAAGGGAAATGAGTAAAATGAGTTTATTTTGCAGAGCTGATTTTGACAAGGTAAAAGTGTGTTTTTTACACTACTATTGAGATTTTTTAACCAAAGTATATTATAGACTTTTATTAAGACCCTAAAGAATCATATGAACTTGTGGAAAATGGACATCTGATGACCCCTTTATAGCAAAATCCAGGAAACAAGACAATATCTTACATAATTTTGCTTTCTAGTAAATGCATCTCGATTTAAGAATCTTTAGATATTTTGAGTAGAAACCAGACAAAAATACTAAGTAAGGCTAGGTTTGTCCTAAGGTTTCAAACATTTATTCCCATCTGCTTCATTTTCTGTGTCACATGATCTAAAGGAGAGGTTTTTTTCTGTCCTACAGAGACAGAGAGACCCAGAAAAAGACAGTAAGGGCTGCTTAACAGCCTTGATAATGACCCCTTCTTTGGCCTGCAGGGATACGCTAGAGCTCATGGGGAGGATTTAATTGAGGAAATCAAGGTTTTAATCAATCAAATCAATTAGTTGTCGGTAGACGCTCGTTCCTCCCCATGAGCTCCTCCAGCAGACCGCTGGCCAGAGAGGAGGCAGCCCTGGCTTTCATCATCTGAGAAGAGGAGAGAGAGCAGAGGACCAACCCTCAGGTACACACACACACACACACACACACACACACACACACACAGAATCTCTGAATCTGCTGTCAGAAACACATTTCACACTTAAACTCCATTCCTTTCTCCATTAACACCTGATCTGTGATGTTCACAGCCATCAACCAGCGGATCCTCACCCAGCATAGACACAGTAAGATTATTATCGTCATTTCATTCAGCAGACTCTTGTTGGCCAAAGTAGAAACCGTGAGTCTGTCTGTAGTTTAGAGTTTGTCCTGTGAGTCACTTAAAGATCTGCTTCTGTGCAAATGATTCACTCCAGTTTCTGTTTCCGTTTAATTTTCCGGTGGAGGTAAATGGCAGGTACGTGACGTAAACGCAAGGTTTTTTAGCGGTCATTGGCTACGTGGCTTGTACAGCACCTATTTACCTCATCGGGTTGACGCCCCCTTTTTAGCATTATTAATGAGCAGTGTAACGTTATATGACAAAAGACTCATCTAATCCAATCTCCAATCTGAAGCTTCATTCCTTTCCACATTAACACGTCATCTCTGATGTTCACAGCCGTCCATGAGCAGCTCCTGAGTGCTGAACACTTCCTAAAGTAAGATTCCTATTATCATGTTGTCTGCACAGGATTAATAAAGTGCGAGCACATATTGTAACAACACCACAAACAACATACAGTGGTGTGAAAAAGTCTTGGCCCCCTTCCTGATTTTTTTGCATGTTTGTCACACTTTAATGTTTCAGATCAAACTAATTTAAATATTAATCAAAGATAACATGAGTAAACACAACATGCAAGTTTTTGAATGAAGTTTTTTATTATGAAGGGAAAACAAAATCCAAACCCACATGGCCCTGTGTGAAAAAGTGTTTGCCCCCTAAACGTAATAACTGGTTGGGCCGCCCTTAGCAGCAACAACTGCAATCAAGTGTTTGCCATAACTTGCAATGAGTCTGTTACAGCGCTGTGCAGGAGTATTAGCCCACTCATCTTGGCAGAATTGTTGTAATTCAGCCATATTGGAGGGTTTTCCAGCATGAAGTGCCTTTTTAAGGTTATGCCACAGCATCTCAATAGGATTCAGCTCAGGACTTTAATAATAGATTATTTGTAATGCGCCTTTCTTACACTCAAGGCACTACAATAATGAAAACAACAATAAAAACACACTACCCCATAATAAAATCACAATAACAATAACAACTGTAAGATAACTTAAAAAACTTCACTAAAAATATAAGTTAAGTAATTTCTTAAAGCAGACAAACGATGGAGCATTCCTAATAGAAGGAGGTAGAGAATTCCACAACCTAGGAGCAATGCAAGAAAATGACCTCCCACCCATAGTTTTGAGTCTACAGCGAGGTTGATATAGAGTAAGACAACCAGCAGAACGGAGAGACCGAGATGGCGCAGACACTGTGAGCAAATTACAAAAATACTCTGGGGCCAGCCCATGTACTGCTTTATAAGTTAAAATAAGAACTTTAAAATCAATACGTGACTGAACCGGAAGCCAGTGTAATTGCGAAAGTACAGGAGTAATATGACTGCGAGATGGTGTGTAAGTTAAAACACGAGCAGCTGAATTTTGCACATATTGCAACCTCTTAATCAAATTCGCAAACCCCGCAAATAGTGAATTGCAATAATCCAGCCTTGATGTTATAAAGGCCTGGATAAACCTTTCTGCATCAGGCATAGAAAGAAATGGTCTTATACGTGCAATATTCCGTAGATGATAGAAAGCTACTTTGGTAACATTCTTAAAATGAGCGTTAAAAGTCAGCTGAGCATCAAAAATCACACCCAAGTTCCGTACCTGCACAGAAGGGATGATCTGACAATCATCTCCTATACATTTGAAATTATTACATTTGTCTACAGCAGTTGAAGTGCCAATCAGTAAAACTTTAGTTTTTGAACAATTTAATTGTAGGAAGTTCTGTTTCATCCAGGCTTTTATCTCCAACAAACAAGCAGATAAAGTTGAAAGTGCTGATGCAACATCAGGTTGAGTACTAATGTAAATCTGGGTATCATCTGCGTAGCAATGATAACCCAGACCATACTTTTGAATAATCTGCCCAAGAGGGAGCATATAAATGCTAAAATGAGTAGGACCCAACACTGACCCCTGAGGAACTCCCCGCTGCAATGGAGCAGTCTGAGATCTGAGATCAAGTGAAGTGTTAACAATCGCCTTAATATGAGGAATAATAACTGGCAAACACTTTTTCAAGACACTAGTAGGAAGTGGATCCAATATAGAAGAAGAATTCATTTCTGAGACAAATTTTAAAATAAAATCAGAACTAACAGCAGTAAAATTGAAAGCAGAGGAGAAGAATTAAAAGGGTCCAAGTCTAATAATTCAGATGGAGCAGCGTTTGATGCAATAGTATTATAAATTTCCTCAATTTTACATGAGAAATATTTAAGAAAATCATTGCACTGCTCTGTGGTAAGGCAGTTAACCTTAGTAATCGGTTGAGTTAGATTATTAATTGTATTAAACAAAACTCATGGATTGGAAACCCCACTGCTAATAATCGTTGAATAATATGCTGTTTTTGCCAGTTTTCAGCGAATTATGGTACTCAATCTGGTGTTGTTCATACATAAGTTTGTGAACTGTCAGGCCAGATTTTCTATATTGTCGCTCCAACCGACGACCAACTGCTTTAAGCTCACGAAGCTCAGGAAGCTCAGGCGTATACCATGGTGAAGACCTCTTAAAAGAAACAACACGTTTCTTCACAGGGGCAAACTTATCCAAGATAGATGTAAAAGCAGCATTGTACTGATCAATGGAGGTAACAACTGGTAGCTCGCCGACATTTTGTGTAAAAGAATCTAGATCGATGTCTCTGATTTTTCTAAAGCAAATGTCATGCTCCTTGTTTGTCTGCAGAGGAGATGGAAACACACTAAAGGTAATAAGCTTATGATCACTTATACATGATACATCGGTACACTCAAGCTGATCAATATTCACACCTGTAGTACAAACCAAGTCTAATATAAGACCATACTTATGTGTTGGAAAATTGACATATTGAGTGAGATTAAAACAATCCAATGTTTCCATAAAACAAACCGTGTTATTGCAATTTTGATTGTCCACGTGAACATTAAAATCACCAGTTAAAACAATCGCTGAAAACAAATTGCACTGGCAAGTGTCAAAAGTTCAGTCAATTCCGGAAAAAAACCCGCAAAATTAGGTTTTGGAGGACGGTAGACATTTAAAACAATAATTGGTGAAACACTATTCAATTTGAACGCCAAACATTCAAATGAAGAAAAACACGGTAACGTAACTTCAGTGACAGAGACATCAGATCTATAAAGCACAGCAAGACCGCCACCTTTACTGGTAGTTCGTGGTTGATCAATATAAGTGTAGCCTGGTAAGACACACATATTAAGATTCAGACAAACAAAGAAAGTCTACATTCTTATCCACAATAATGTCGCAAATTAAAGCCGCTTTATTGTTTATAGAGTGAATGTTCAAATGCGCAAATCTTACTTCTTCAAAGCGAATACCTCCAGCCAACGCAGTAGATTTATGAAGATCGGAGAGATTCATGGAGCAAACACCTCGTGCCGTTTTATGACGACGGTCCAAACACCTTTCCAACCAAACTGCGCTTACCTCGGCACCACTTGCATGAAGACTCCGACGAGATCCCTGATGAACATACCTGGGTCGACGGAGGAGGTGTAACAATCGCAGCGTTTTCAAAACACAGGTAGGAGGAAGTAGCCAGTGTTGTAAGTTTATCAGTTCAGATGGAAGGAATTTTACCATAGTAAGATCCAAGTGTTCGATGTATTTCTTGCCGTAAGCTCCAGTTAAAATCACAATAAAAAATATAACTGAAAAGCAACGAAACAGCATGTTGTCAGCAGGTTAGATCCCGGTAAATTAGGAATCCAAGACACATCTGATCGTGCAATCGTGTGAAGTTCAGTTGATCATAGACACCAAAAATATTGCAGTTCAAGTAGATCACAAAATCACTGCTTTCTGTTTAAATTTTCTGATGGAGAAGCGGCAGCCAGATCGCACCAGCGTCCTCTCACACCGGAAGATTTGCTTTGACTAGGACACTCAAGTCTTCATTTGGTTTTTCTTCAGCCATTCAGAGGTGGATTTGCTGGTGTGTTTTGGATCATTGTCCTGCTGCAGAACCCAGGTTTGCTTCAGCTTGAGGTCACCAACAGATGGCCAGACATTGTCCTTCAGGATTTTTTTTGTAGACAGCAGAATTTATGGTTCCATTTATCACAGCATGTCTTCCAGGTCCAGAAGCAGTAAAACAGCCCCAGACCATAACACTACCACCTCCATATTTAACTGTTGATATGATCTTCTTTTTCTGAAATGCTGTGTTACTTTTACACCAGATGTAATGGTACACACATCTTCCAAAAAGTTCAACTTTTGCCTTATCAGTCCACAGAGAATATGTTCCCAAAAGTCTTGGGGATCATCAAGATGTTTTCTGGCAAAACTGAGATGAGCCTTTGTTCTTTTTGCTCAGGTCTCTGAACTCTGTCATGCAGGCCATTTTTGCCCAGTGTCTTTCTTGTGGTGGAGTCATGAACACTGACCTTAACTGAGGCAAGAGAGGTCTGCAGTTCTTTAGATGTTGTGGGATCTTTCGTGATCTCTTGGATGAGTCGTCACTGCGCTCTTGGGGTGATTTTGGTCAGCTGGCCGCTCCTGGGAAAGTTCACCACTGTTCCATGTTTTCTCCATTTGTGGATAATGGCTCTCACTGTGGTTCGCTGGAGTCCCAAAGATTTAGAAATGGCTTTATAACCTTTTCCAGACCGATAGATCTCAATTACTTTCTTTTTCATTTGTTCCTGAATTTCTTTGGACCTCAACATGATGTGTAGCGTCAGGCAGCTCCTATTTAAGTGATTTCTTGACTGTGAACAGGTGTGGCAGTAATCAGGCCTGGCTGTGGCTAGAGAACCTGAACTCAGGTGTGATAAACCACAGTTATGTTTTAACACAGGTTTTGTGTTTTAAACACTTTCACACAGGGCCATGTGGGTTTGGATTTTGTTTTCCCTTCATATAAAAACCCTTCATTTAAAAACTGCATGTTGTGTTTACTTGTGTTATCTTTAATGAATATTTAAATTTGTTTGATCTGAAACATTAAAGTGTGACGAACATGCAAAAAAAAAAAAAAAAAAAAAAAAATCAGGAAGGGGGCCAACACTTTTTCACACCACTGTAGATATTTTGTCATAAGACTATTACTGAATATATTTTTTGTAAAACAATTGGTCTGTTTTAACAAGAGACATTCCAAGAATGCTGATATTTCACTAGTATTTCACCAATAGATCTAGGATTTCAATTTTGTATCACTCTTGGTCAGTGTTTGCAGGTTTCATACATACTGTTACATCCATTCAAAATGATCCTTCAAATATTTCTTAATTAAGGCCATTCCTGTTTGGGATGTTATGTATTGTCAAAAAAAAAAAAAAAAAAAAAAAACCCACTATCTTCTCGATTTCCAGTTTGTAGCTTGAATCATTCATTGTGTTGCAACATTTGCAGTCTCATTCTCAAGTAGAAGAATCTGTTATCTTGAAAGATAATTTTTGCTACTACTGTCCAATGACTTGGTTGTAAGCCTGTATTGTTATCCAATTTTTGAACCTTAAAACATCTGAAAATGCACACTTGTAAGTCGGGAAACAATTTCCATTTTGGGACCTCTGTATTTATAAAACCTGCGTACAACCCTGTTTTCAATGAGCTCTCTCATTCAGCAGACTCTTGTTTGCTAAAGTAGAAACCGTGAGTGTGTCTGTAGTTCAGAGTTTCAGCTCGTTCTGTGATATGATTCACTTTCAGATCTGCTGCTGTGCAAATGATTCACTTGAGTTTCTGATTCACTTTCATTTGAAAGAGGAGTATCCCATCCCAAAACAATTAAGTATTTATATTTAATAAATATATATATTTTGCACTCTGCATCTTTCTTTCATAATTTGTTTATGGCTAAAGAAATTATATTTTTTGTTATATTTATTTATTCAAAGGTCAGTTCACACACAGACAGATGCTCACAGACTGTTGTGAAAAATTCTTGTGACATTAAACCAGACAATACTTGTACTGTCAAATTCACATCATAAGTGTTTTTAATGTTGTGTTCAGGTGTGAGATGAAGAGAATCAGCCGATGAGGAGCATTTCTGACACTCATGAAGCAGAAACTGGAGGTGAGAGTCGTTACATGAGCCGTACCTGTTCAACAAAGTCTGCAGAAGAAACCATTTATAAGAATTTAAGTTTTTTTAAATCAATGCATTTTACAGCTTTAACCCCCTTCCCCTTGTGTCTTAATTTATTACACCTCCTTTCCCCCTCCATTATCCTGATTTTAAATGTTTTATCTCTATATCCTATTTATTGATCTTAATAAAATCATTTTTTTAAGTGTTGATGACTACAATCATTTCAGTAAACACACAGATCAAAGACAATTAAAGGCTGAGTTCAGACAAAAATGAAGATAAATTCTAAAGGATTGATTTTTCCTAAATGAATAAAAGCAAAGAGTGCAGCAAATATAAAACCATCAGAGACACTTATTTTACCCAGATAGATCAATTTGTGGCGGATTTCCAGCAAGCAAGCCACAAAGACAAACTGTTATATTTTGGGAGAGAAAGAAAAGTGTATCCATTTAGCAGCGCAGTATGTATCCTCCTGCCATATTATGAGGAACAAAGGCTGAACTCTTTTTCCTTATCACTGCTCTCTGTAGATATTTACATTGTATTTGCTATTGTTTTTGTTTTTATTTTTATGTATTTATCGTGTATGTGTTATACTGTATATGATGTATAACTTGTTCGCTTTTTATTGCTTTGGCAACATTGTGCCATTCCATAGTAATGCCAATAAAGCTCAATTGAATTGAATTGAATTCTTTAAAGAGAGAATCTCTCCATGATTATTTGTGTTTCTAACAGTAGTCTGGACTCATTCAGAGCCACGATCACAGACTGGATCTCAGCGGGTGAAGCTACTGCCCAAGAAGACCAAAGACCCGCAGGAACATCAGCAACTGAGACTGATATATGAGAGAGCATCAGTGTAATATTAGCCTTCAGTAAAGTCTGTCAGCACTTTCTCTCTTCTCTGGTTTGTAGTGACTAAAACTGTTGATTTTCTTTATTCCTGTCATTTGGTGCTTTAAAACTACAACACAGATCAGCTTTCCTTGATATTGCTTCATCTTTCTGACTCTTTTCTCTCATTCATCTAGTCTTTCTTCAAACACACATTGACTCAATATTGACTCTCATTCCTCATCACACTCTCAGACTCCTTTCTCTTCCAGTCAGAAACAAATGGAGCTTTTCTAACGTCTCTCATTGATGTCAAACACCTGCCGACACTAATTAAACCTTGTTAAGATCAACTCATTAACTAGCACTACACTTAGTGATAGAGAAACTGAGCTCTTCCAAAACCTTCAATCAATCGAACCCAAATGATTCAGTGTTTGGAATCGCTGGCGATGTCTGCTGATCTAAATAAATATAAATATTAATTACGCCACAAACCAACTGCACATATTTTTATGAAATATATTAAATGCAATATATAAATAACAAAATAGTGTTTTAAAATGTGTTAATTTTTATTTTGTACAGCTTTTGTGTTTTATTTGGCAAACTGGGTTCTTTAAATCAATGTAAAACATCAGTTTAAATAATCAGACACTTATTCATGCGTCAGCAGATCAACATTTCTCAATCTGAAAGTAAAAGTTGGAAACAGTGAGACATAACAAAGCCTTGTTTGCTGAAACTGATTTTTTTAATCATTACTGAAACTCAAATAGCTCTTCAGCACTCAAGAACGGTTTTGCTTTGTTCAGAAAAACGGTAGGGAATGTAGTGACAAAATATCACTGATCATTGCATCTCAAACATTTTTTGTTCTTCTAACAGAAAAAAGGCCAAGAAAGCGACACTTTCAATAAATGATAATCCTGCTAAACCAGAGACTGATGCTTCCGGAGTGTGTTTCTATGACCCTAATCATTCATTTGTTTGTTTGATTGTATGTACGAGGAGTTGAGGTTCGAGGCGGCAAGAATCCTAGAATGAATCATAAGGAAGAGAACATGAAAGCAGAAGCTCTAGGATCCGTGTCTCTTCTTCCTGCAGTGATGTGTTTAAGAGCTGCAGTAATCAAACCTAAAGCACTGTGAAAACACTCTCAGGATGTTTTGATTTTATGTTTCCTGTGTTGGCTGCAGAGCAGATGGAATTGTGCCGATAAAACACTGCTGCTCCTCTTAGCATCACGAGAAACAAAGACTCTGAATGGATTATAGCCCAGACCTTTATTTTACAAAAGTACAACATTTTATAAACATATGTTTAAAGCACTTTACATATTATAAACACTATATATCTGCTCAACTGTCAAAGTTAGTTGAGGATTCAGAGTGAGTTGCTGATATGCACATCTGTGTATCACAAGGACTTGAACTGATGCAAAATGCAGGTTTCTTTAATAACAAAATGTACTGGAAATATGTCTATTACTAGTTTTATTAAACAGGCCTGTATTTGTATCAAAAGATGGAGAAATCAGAATGTTATTATGTTTAATTGATGTTTAAATTATGTTTATTATGTTTATGTTTAATTCTTTCTAATGGAGAGCCAAGTGTGATTGTGGCCCGTATTCACAAAACATTTTATCTTAGCACTAAGGCTACGTTTACATTAATCCAGATACATTTGAAAACGGAGTTTTCATTTTAAAACGCTCTCCGTCCACACCAGCGTTTCCAAGCGTTATCCAAAAGTTTCTCATCCACACTGAAACGTAGGAAAACATCAAATTCGCTTTACTGCGCATGTTTTCACGCAATTCTTCTGGCGGGATAATTTACGGAAATATATCATCCTCCACTGACGCGTCTATTTCCCGCTCATTCATATTTTATCTGAAAAGCAGTTGTCGTCATGTTTTTTCAGGACAGCAAAAGTAAATTTTCTGTCATCATATTAGGACTGCAATTTGAAGAGTGTAAAAGGTAAATCTCTTTAGCAGCAGTGTGTGACAGTGAATAACACAGGCACAATTACTGGTGTAAACATAGATATCTATTGGTACAATATGCGTCACATGACTAAATATGCGTCATCATTTTCAAAAGCCTCCGTTTTCACAGTCCACACTACAACGTAAAAACGGTGTTTTCAAATTTATCCACTTTGGCCGGAGTTTTTAGAAATAATCGTTTTCTGTGATAAAAACGGGGTTTTCGTGTAAATGAGAGGCCAAACCGCAGGGAAATATCTGCGTTTTCCCTTCGTGTAAACGGGGCCTAAGAGTTCTCCTAAATGGCAGTAAAAGTTTTCAGCTAAGAGTTTTGTCTTAAAACTTAGTAAAAGTTTGTCTTGGCAGCTTTGTGAATAAGTAATAGAGAAAGCTCTATAGCTGAGAGTAAGGGGTGGGGTTGATCTCATTACTATGGATGATGTCAGCAGGCTCATTAACTATGCACACTGTGATTGGCTGAGAGGGGAAGGGTCTCTGTCAGAGATTTGTTCATAGAAATATTGTAGAGCATGATATTAAGTTGCCATATTCAAATAAAGTTTAAAAAAAATGCTGGCATCAAGATTTTAAAATGCAGGCTAAGTGTCACGAATTAAACAAGAATATGTTCAGCTGATTATCAGCCTTTTACAAGCGTGCTTCTCATAAACAATTAGCGGATATGCATATAAACAGCCTTTTTATTAACAGAATAGATTAATCATGGCTGATAAGATATGCAAACGTAAAAGTAAACCAAACTGGACGCAATAACAGCTGTTACTTCTTGCCCAACTTGTTAATGGAAACAAGGATATAATCAAAGAAAAATTGGAGTTTGAACAACCTCCAAAACCAAAAAAATTGTGTGCGAAAAAAACATGTGCAAATAAATACAGAGTGTTTCTAAAAAGTTTAAGTTCAGAGGCAGATTGCCAGCAACAGCCATTTTAGGATAGTTGGGATTTGGTCTTAGCGACTTAGGAGTCCTCTTCACTGCTCCTAACCTTTCACAGATTTAGGAGCTAGTTTTAGTGCTAAAATGCTTTGTGAAATACTCTTAGAGCAAAAATATAGGAGTGCTAAATTTAGGAGTGACAAGCCCACTATTTTTTAAGATTTTCTCCTAAATTGGAAAGTTATGAGCTACTTTTAGCCTTAAGATGTTTTGTGAATACGGGCCCTGATCTATAAACATTCTCTATTATATATCAGTGGATTAAGGCCTATGTCACCTCACATATACAAATTATTACCCGTATAAATCACATCAGTGTGTTTTTATATGAATCTACACTCATAAATGTCAGAGATTTGTTTTTACTGGAAACAAATCATACTACGTGTAAGAATTAACAAATTACTATTAGGTTCATAGAGGTTTTTATTGAGCATTTTGATTTTGCATATAAATCGTCAAGGAAAAATACATTTTCAGCTGGTGTTAATTTCAGAAGCATATATGAGAGACTATATGTTTGTTAATAATGCAAGTACAATCACAATCAACTTTGCAAAGTCATACCAAAAATTAGTATCAATGTCATAAACATTGTAATCCATCTACTGTCTCTTCAGCAGTAATCCCAGTTGCCTTCATCATCTGTGTAGCACCACAGATAATCATAGCCATATGTGCCACAGGCGTGGTCGCCGCGGCAGTCATCCCCATTTATGGTCTCACTGTTCCACAGTGGAGGGCTGCAGTAGTCCCAGCTGCCAGTGGTGGTCTTACACCAGTAGTAGTCGTAGCCATATGTAGCACAGTGCTGATTCCATGAGCACCTCTCTCCATTAACTGTGATGAGTGAGTATAGAGGTGAGCACTCTATCAGCCTCTGGCTTGAGTAACACCTGTAGCCATTAAAGTTGTCCTGGTAAACACAGGGAGAGGTGCAGCAGGGCTTGGTTTCACCTCCTGTGTCGCATTGACATCTGTAATCAGATTCAGAGACGCTCGAGCAGAGTGAGCCATCAGCTGCAGTCTTCGTCTCTGGGAACAGCTGGCATTCAAGATCATCTGCCATTATATCCCAATTCCATGCTTTTCCTTTGGCTTTAGTTATAAGACAAACACTTGTAGTAAAAGCCTTCAGGTTCTCTGCCACATTGTAGAAAGTGCTCATGCTGGTAAAAGACATCTTTCCTGTAATCTCATCCACCTTGACTCTTTTTTCAAGTGTGCTATCATCAAAGCTGAAGATATTTTTCATGTCCTCAAATTCTGACCTTTTCACGATAGCTTGGTGCACGTGAAGATTAATAAACTTCGGAAACACGCCCTGAACCTCCATTAATTTACCAAAACAATCATCAGCAAAAATCTTAATTTGCTGATTGGTTCCAAAGCGCAACTGCAGCTCACTGTTCAGCTCTGAGATACTCATCAGCTTTATGTCAGGATCTTCCTCCTGGTTTCTTCCGATGAAGCCGAAGGAAAAGGACTCACTGTTATAGAAGTGTTTGTAACGGACAGCAGTCCAGACGTGAGAGGGCACCGTCACTCTGTTTGTGTGTGGTATCCGTACATTGCGATCAGGTACTGTACCTGTGACAATGAAAGCTGTTGCTAAATAACCTTCCTTGATAAGCTGCTGTATTAAATAATTCCTCAGTGTGGTCTCCCATGCCTTCCATTGAACACTGAATTGCTCTTTCATAGGGGCAGCGTTGGTCAGCGTGAACGTTGCTGTTCGGCCGTCACTGCATTGGAAGCTGCTGGGGTTCAGGTGTCCACGATCGTATCCGGTGTTACTGTAGTCTCTGCTGATGGATTGATTTCCTCTATAAAGGTTTTGAGTATTTTGAGTCTCTCTAACCATATAATCAATTTGGGATTCACGCTGGGAAATCTGCAAAAAAAAAAATAAATAAATAAATAAATAAAAATTATGATAAATGGTCATTTGGTGTGTTATTGCTTGTAAGATAAGACTTTTGTGGGGTGTTTTTTTTTTTCCTTCTAAATTTCATACATACGTTAAAGGCTTTTTTCCTACTGTCTACATTGTACTTTATTGAACATTGCTTTGCCATATTTGTAATAAAATATCCACTAAAAGACAATGTCTTTTTTTTTAAATGTATTTTTCATTCGGTTTGCAGTTTCAAAACAGAATGAAGACCAATAGTTTAATCAACTGAGCTGCTTATGGAATACAAAGCTTCGACTGCTAATGAAAGTCTTTTGTCATAAGCTCATAGTCACCTGTGGCTCGAGGTGCCAGATGTCATTTCTTTCTTTGTCTCTTGAGCATGTAGGGTCCAATGTGTAGGCACTGTAGAGAGGGATCTTGTCATAAACCGAATACAGAGTAGCATAATAAAAGCGTCCATTTTCCAGCTTCTGACAGACTTTTTTGGCATTCTGATCCATTCCACTTGGTTCTATGCCTTTGTAGAAAAACTCTTTACACTCCTCAAAGCTATCGACCACTTTTGCCTGAGCACCGAATGCTGTCAGCGCCACACAGGTGATCAGACCCAGAACAAACATGATGTGAAGCTGCTCTTGTGTTGTAGAGCAGAGACAGCAGAAGCTCAGCTGCTTTAAGCACACAGTCGCTGTCAGAGATGCTGTTGTGGGAGTGACTGAAATCAACAAATGAGGAATGTGATGGGACCGCTCTTCATCATGATTACGGGACTAATTTTAGAGCTGTCACATGTACAGAAACTTGTATTTAAAATAAAACATAGCAATATACTGTTCCGTAGAATACATGTAGTGTTTGCAGTTTCCACTTCAGTTTTCTTATAAGTGTTAGTTCACTTCTGCATTTGGAACGGGTGGCGTTTTTGTTTATTGAAAGCATCTGTTTTTGCTCTCACTCAGGCTACATCTACATTACTCTGGATGCTTTTTTTATGTAATCTACATATTAAAATGCTCTCCAACTACAGTACAATGTCTTCAAATGTTAAATTTGCCTAACTGCAAATGTATAAAACCTCATAAAAGCTCACAAAGTTGATAAAATGAAACAGACATAAGCTTTAATGCAATTCTTCTTGCAGGATCATTTTGTTGACCAAAATATCTCACTGATCCAGGTCACTCACCATTATGTTTGATCTTAAACACAGCTGTCCTCATGTTTTGCTGCAGGACTGCAACTGTAAGTACATTTTCTGTCATCTTTGCAGGCCTGCATTATGAAGAGAGTACAGAGTAACATCTTTAGCAAAAATGTGAAAGTGAATAGCACAAAACCAATATAAACATTGATATTTATCGTTACAATGCGTGTCACATGACTAAACATGCATCATCGTTTTCAAAAGCCACACTTCAACATCAACACTGGTTTTCAGATTTTCAGAAAGCTCTATTTTCCGTGGACAAGGCCTCAGAACATGTTTCTGTCACTAGTGAGTGGGACGCTATAAACCTCACCCTCTTTCTGAGAATGTTGTTGCCTACTGAGCACAAACCCACTGATTACTGCATTAAATGGAAGGATGGCAGATGAAAAGGTAATTTGAGAAATATGCCGTGACGGCAGTTCCCTTCCGAAGTGAACTCTCACTGCGTCCTCTAGCGGGCGCTTTGGGGAACGCTGCAGCGTGCCTCATGTCTGAAGAATGCATATAAAAACTACATGAAATGGCCGGCGCCAGCGTATGACGTCACCGCGGCGTGCACGTCGCTGCCGCTGCGTCACTACCGGGCGACCATAACATAAAAGAGGCGCCCGTGCAACACAATACATCTTCGCTGTCTTCAGCTTTCTCTGTTTGGATGTGCATTGGAAGAAACGGTAAGAATCCTTTCTTTGAACTACTATGGCGAGCACTAGCAAATCGTTTAAGCGGTGTGTTGATCCGTGTCCTCGTTATTTGACACCTGATGACACACATGATCTTTAATTCCCCTGTCTCCATCAAAGCTTCCTGCACCCCCCCGGACCCATGATGTTCTTTGGTGGTTCCACCTGTATGGAACCCTAATTTACTGATGGTCTGGAATTAGGCGGTTTCTGAGGAAAATCCCGCCTTTTCAATGAAGCAGGATGCTCTTAAATGGGTGAGTACGATCCATTTTTATTTTAAAAAAAAAGAAAAAAGGAACTTCATACTGTCTCAGGCCTGTGTACGTTTTCTCTCTTCACAGAAGAAATACGACGAGTCTACGGCGGATGCTCCCCCTCTGATCCTAAGGATTAAGGTTACGGCAGTATTTGCCCTCTTCACACCACAGGCTGTGCGGTAAACCATCCCTTACAGCATATATTACACATAGGACTTCTGTCCTCTTCAAGGTAAGCTCCCTAAGTCTTTCTCTTAGGTTGCCCTTGGTATGTTTAATGCTGTCCTTTCCAGGCCTAGTGTAAGACTTATGCCCTGTTGACACAGGAGCATAACTCCCTAATAACGCCACCCCCCCCCACCCCCATGGCTGGATAGGCGTTTGGCCTGCGGGGTTAGGTTACGTGTTGTGTTTTTCCTTAGAAAAGGAATATGGAAACATCTCGACGGAGCACCCCTCCCTTCCGGTTGTATGGTGGTGTCCATCTGCACAACACTTGTTCCAGCAGGACAGCCTACAATTAGGCTTCCCCTCTTCAGTGGTTAAACAAGCAAAGGAAAAATGTTTCCTTTCTCCTAGGTAAGCATCTTAAAGATATTAATTTTTAAGGTTGCACTAGTATGTTTAACTCTGTTGCAGACGGCCTGCGTGCGAGGATCCGCTTCGTCTCCTCTCCTAAGTGAATGGTTTCCATGGAAACGGAGTATCTCCACCTGTTGAGACAGGTGTTCACTTAAATAGGAGGACTCGGAGCAGCTTTGGATGCTCCCTTTTCTGCGGAAAAGGTTCTATTTGAGCACCACCTGGTGATACGCTTTCCAGCTTTGGGTCATGATTCACGGGTTACTTTGGTGAACGCTCCCCTTTCTGCGGAAAGGGTTTTATATAAAAAGAAAAGATTCTGAGCGCCACTCTGTGACTCTCTTCAGGTCACCTCATTCTAAGCCTGAGGGCTGAGGCAGTACTTGATGTAGGATCTACACCCAGGCTGACGAATGCCTCCCTCTATGTGAGAGGGTTTGAGTATCCTTCGGTGTTTAAACACCTTAGAAAGCCGTCACTTTAGGACCGATTCTCGCTCCTCAGGCCTCAGTTCACTTCCCTTTCCGAGGAAAGGTTTTACGAAGTGTTTAAACCATAGGATTGGTTTTCCCCCTGACCTCAGGGTTAGGAAGCTGTCCTTATGTTTAATTCCGGAGCTACCAGAATTCTTCAAGACAAACCAAACAGTGCTCCCCTTTCTGAGGAAAGGGTTTGTTAGAGCTTAAGAACTCACGTTCCTCCCTGTGCGCAGGATTGTTGGAACTGATCTTATAGCTCCCCTAAGTTTAGGGTTCCCTTCAGAGCACCATCCCAGGACGGAAATTCTTCCTCCCTTCTTAGGGTAGGAATCTACCAGGGATAGACCATTGAGAGTTACGAACCTTCGACAAGGACGATGGCGTGCCCCCTTTTCTAGGGTTCACTAATAAGAGCACCACTCCTTGGTGGCCAAGTTTTCCTCCCTGTGTCTCAGGGTAGGAGCTTGACCTTCATGCTTCAGGTTTTTACTCTCCAGCCTTGTATTCTGATGTATGCTCCCCTCTATGAAGGATAACGGTGAGAGCATTCGCTCCCGTTGGGTTACGCAGCTCCCCTTCTTTGGAAGGGTCCTCTGTGAGCGCCAACCCACCTTCGTGAGATTGCCGGACCTTTATACAGGTCGTGTGGACCGGGCCGTGCACGCTCCCCCTTCTCATTAAGGGTTCCCTGAGAGCAGTGCCCCCTTCTGGAGATCAATCCTTCCTGTGGCAGGGTTAGGAATTGTCCTCTACTACCGTCCACTATTACAGGATGGTCTCAGCTCCATGTCCATCTCTGTTGACAGATAGCTTGCAAGCCTTTGTCCAGAGTAGGGTCAGCACGGCAATCCCCTCACCGTCAGGGTTATCCCCTTTCCGTCTCTTCAGACGGCATGGAGCTGATAGTGTAACCCCCTGGGAAAACACTCTCCTTAAATCTGATCATTTCGGTAAGCGTCCCACGCTATGCCTGGGCGTCTTCCTTTAAAACCACAAGAGTGGTAAGTGCACATATACCTGGGGCACTTCTATAAATCCACGTGTTGGTAGGTCCCCACCAAGTTTTGGGTTCCTCCTTTAAACCCTTTTTGGTATGGGTCATGCGTTTTGCCTCGTTCCCATCTATTGGAGTTGGCTCACAACCCCGGTTCCCTGGGTTCGACTCCTTTTGATATCATAGCTGATGTCTGCTGACCATCCACTATTAGGGCGTGCCACTACTAGTGGCCCTTTGAACGGACCCAGGACAGGTTTCTGCCCTCATATGGGAGCCAGTTCCTGAGGGAACTAGGCCCTATGTTGCGGTAGTCCCTGGTTCTGGCAAGTCTAAGTTTCCATCGAAACTTAGCCGTTTCCCTCAGAAGGAATTACTTAATTCCAAGCCTGAGCTGTGCCCTGGGTTCTACCCAGTCTGGTAAGTGGGTAACAGTTCAGGCCTCTGGCCGTGAGGGACAACGTTTTGACAGCCGTCACCACGTCCTAGTAGGGGCAATTCCTCGCAGAATTGTTGCTTAGTGCTCGCTGGCATAGCATGCACTCCCCTCAGCATGGCAGCGTTGGTATATCCGTTCCCCAAAGCGCCCTCTAGAGGACGCAGTGAGAGTTCCCTTCGGAAGGGAACGTCACTAGGTTACGTATGTAACCTTAGTTCCCTGAGAATAGGGAACGAGACACTGCGTCCTCTAGACTTCTTCACCATGCTTCGGACGATAAAGCTTCAGACATGAAGATGTATTGTGTTGCATGGGCGCCTCTTTTATGTTATGGTCGCCCGGTAGTGACGCAGCGGCAGCGACGTGCCCGCCGCGGTGACGTCATACGCTGGCGCCGGCCATTTCATGTAGTTTTTCTATGCATTCTTCAGACATGAGGCACGCTGCAGCGTTCCCCAAAGCGCCCTCTAGAGGACGCAGTGTCTCGTTCCCTATTCTCAGGGAACTAAGGTTACATACGTAACCTAGAGACGTTTTCCTATAAATGCACAAATGCAACATTTATTTAATTGAGCATTTATCAAAAGAGCATTAGACTCTGGAACTTTTGCATTACTGAGACATTATTGAGAAATTTTAATACTGTAAGATTGCCTTGACACAACTTGTATTGTAAAAAGCATTGTATGAATAATCTTGACTTGACTTGATTTGTGGAAAAAGCTGCTGCAAACTGAAAGACACAATTATATATTTTTTAAATTTTATAACATTTTATCGTGTCAAATATTAAGTCATGTATCCTACAACCATGAATGTTTCCCATCTCAGAGTTTAAGATTAAACTTTAAAAAATTGGTTGAACCCCAGGAGGTTAGGAAAGTGAATCAGAGAAAATCACCAAAGACTGAATATGATCTCCAGGGCTGTCTTTAGGCCCATTTTAAGGGGCTTTAGCCTCCTTCTAGCACTCAGCAGCCATTATTTCTGCTGAGCTCCTTTAAAAAAATGTGATTAGCTCTGTAATCTGTTCATAAATGTTATGATCACCTCAGTCTCCTTTAAAACTCATTTGAAACTGGTCAGTGTTATTCAGTGCGTTTTTCAGTCCGCAGTGCTAGCGTCAGATGCAGAGGACAATGTGTGTGCATTTATTGATAGATTGCTATGATATCTGCACCTGTGCAGCTCTTTGTCACAAATGCAATTTATGCATCTGTGTGATGCAGGAGTAACGTTTTTGCTGCGTTTAGCCCTTACTGTTTTTCTCCAGCAAAAACAGAATGGGAAGGGGCATACATTTCTAACAAATTTCTTTTATTATTTAAAATGTATTATTGTGGATGTTGCGTTAAATTAAAATCATGCCCAGACAATATTAAATACACAATCGCACTGTAAAATCAATT
The DNA here is from genome assembly GCF_049309525.1 of Garra rufa. Lineage (NCBI taxonomy): Eukaryota > Metazoa > Chordata > Actinopteri > Cypriniformes > Cyprinidae > Garra > Garra rufa. Next base: position 430,451 of record NC_133385.1, read on the forward strand.
TCTTGGCTTAACCTAAATTAAATAGCCTAACATTTAAATTTAAAGATCATATTAAATAAAAATCTGATTAGATACAAAGAAGATTAGATTAATAGAAACTTAAAATATTATGATATCTGATCAACTGCTAATCTGAGCTGTTTGAGAAAAGGGTTGCGAAATATTATTACAAATCATACAAATATTTTTTACAGTGCAGTGACAGACAGTATTCAGTCCATTAAAACTGCTTTAATCAGAGTGAATGATTGAGAAACATCATGTGGAGTTATAAACCCAGCAGCTGATCATGGCATTTATAGCCCTAGAGTAAAGGAATTGTGGTTTTTGATGTCACTTTGACTTACAGAAGCATTGCCTCAACTGTTTAAGTTGTTCATTTTCAATATCTGATGTTATGAGTTACAGATAAATCTGTTGACAGTAATCTTGTCGTTTGTGGTGCTGTGGCAGACTAGTGCTCTTTAAATCCTTAATATTGTTGTGTCCCTTGAAACTCTTTTTAAATTTAGAAAAGAGGTGTGCACTGTGTTTCACCAAATCAATGGTCCAGTTGGATTTCTTCTCTTTTTAAAGCCTCCGAAGAACTTTAAGCTGCATCTACATGTCTCTGGTGAATTAACGTAAACGTACTAAAGAAAAGTGACTAAGAATTTTGTAGTTTGGTGCAAGCTGTTTTTCCTTGAGCTTAATGGAAGTACAACTAAGGAAACTGGGTAACACTTTACAATACGTGTGCACACATGTGCATTAATTTATGTTTAATTAATGCATAGATAATCACGAGTTAATGTATAATTAATGAAGAACTAAATAATGTATTTGTCACATCCCCGGACTTTCATGTTGGTTTCTCCCATTCTCCCCCGCAGTTCAGTGTGTGTTTGGTTCCTCCTTCATTGTCTCCACCTGGATGTTTAATCAGTCTGTGTATATAAGGTGTGTGCTTTCCCCTGTATTCTTGTCGGTCTTTAATGTTATATGGATGTCTTACCCTGCTGTTCCTGTGTCTGCTTGTGTTTCCATTGGATTATTAAATACCTTCACTTTTACTCCGTCGTTGTTCGTGTGTTCCTGCCTGCATCGTGACAGTATTAATGATTACAACATCAGCAACTAATGAACATTCTGTATGATTCATAGATTAAGTAATCAATAAATTGTTATTAGTTAAATGTGTCATAATGTATTAATTCCCTAATAACCCCTTTTATTAAAGGAACCGTATGTAAGAAATTTATGTCAGTTAATCATAAAATGGCCCTGAAATGTCACTAGACATTAAGAAATCATGTTCATTTCAAATACTTATATCACTGACAACAGTGGTCTGGCCAGGATATTGTCATTTAAAAGTGAGAGTTGCAGCCCACAACTGATGTTATTGTTGACGTTTTGTGTTTTGGTCTGAGGCTCCACCCTCCAGCTATCTACCAATCACGAAGTCAGTAGAGTTTCGTGAGACGGGTTGCCAGCTCTGTTACAGCTGCGGCTATTCTAACGTGTCGGATTAAACATGTATAACGTTACGAAACGAAAAAGACCTCGTTTTGAAACCGAAATACGTCGTGACAAAGTCCGAAATAAAACAAGGATTGGTATAGGAGATGCATTTGAAAGATGGAGACGGCTGAAAACGGAGAAGAATTTGAAGACAGACGCTTTCGTTGGTAATTTTTTCCTGAACAGGTAACGTTAAGATTCATCTATGTTTGGCTAACTTTGCTTCAGTACTCAGTGGATTTTCCGCGGTCGCCCGTGCTAAATGCGTTCATAAAAAGCTTTATATCGCACCACTAGCAGGGTTGGAAAACAACCTATGTTCCGACTGAAATGTGGTATTACAGTACATCTTTGCGAAATATTTGGCTAATCGCCATCTGTAAATTTTTGCGATAAATAATTACTTCGCAAAACATCTCTTGTGAAACATAAACATAATTAACAGAAGAAAAACAAATTACTGTGCGTCACTTGCCGTTGGAAGCCCCTTATTGCAGCCTACTCCTGCAGCTTAGCTGGCAACCTCGAGTCAGGGTGAAGCGGGAGGGGATAGACCTTTCTACAGTATTTTGAATGTGATTGCAGTACCAGTTTTGGCCACAATCCTACATACGGTTCCTTTAACTAATAGTGTAAATTAATGTATTAATTACCAAAATGGGTTCAAGTCATGTATTTCAACTTGCAGTTGTCTGCTTTAATTAATCATTAGCTATATCTATAATTCTTAACAATTAGTTAATAATTTTGTGCCTCAATAAGTAAAGTCATAACATAATGATATATTTGCAAATCATTAGCTAATGATTAATTAAAGCAGACAACTGGAAGTTGAAGTGCATAGCTTTGACCACTGTGGTAACTAACACATGAATTTACACTATTAGTTAATACAAGGGGTTATTAGGGAATTAATACATTATGACACATTTAACTAATAACAATTTATTGATTACTTAATCTATGAATCATACAGAATGTTCATTAGTTGCTGATGTAGTAATCATTAATAAATTGTTTAGTTCTTCATTAATTATATATTGACTCGTGATTATCTGTGCATTAGTTGTCATGATCTGGGCTGTGGGACACCCCCCATTGATCATCGGTGGCTTGACTGTAGAGAGAGTCAGCGGCATTAAATTCCTGGGTGTTCACATCACAGAGGATCTCACCTGGACCACCAACTTCATGTCACTCAACAAGAAGGGCCAACAGTGCTGATAAGGGCAATCCACACATACTCACCACTTTCTACAGGGGCACCATTGAGTGTGTGCTGACCAGCTGCATCACTGTCTGGTACGGGAACTGTAGTGCAGCAGACGCTAAAACAGTGAACACTGCCGCAAAGATCATTGATGCTCCCTTTCCCCTCCATTCTGGACATTCTCCTTGCACGATGCTCCAGCAGTCTCCCATAGTCTTTTCCAGCTCATGCCATTAGGTAGAAGGTACCGGAGTATCAGAGCTCGCTCTGTCAGATTGCCCAACAGCTTTTTCCCCCAGGCTGTGAGAGCCCTTAACTCCAAACTCCCTGTCCCCCTCTGAAACCATGAGCCTCCTCCCCCTCACTCATTAAAACTGTTGACAATTTTCTTAAGTGCATTTCTGGGTGTGTGGTGAGTGGGCCATACAAACCACCTGTAGTAACACACTCTTCCCTCTATATGTACACTGGCCACTTTCTATAAGCACTCAAAGACTAAATAGGATTAGATATGTTTACATTTTGCACTATGCGCTACTTCCCCCCAAAATGTCATTTTGTTTATATATGGTCAACTATTTATAGTAGTTATAGTATTTATAGTATATGTATAGCCAGATGGTTAACTATTGTATAGGTCTAGAATTGTTTTTTTCCCAGACTTGCATTGTTGTATGCTTACATTTATATTTAACTGGTATTTAGCACCGTGGCCCTACAAGACATGACAGTTCATTCCACTATATGTCCATACATGCAGCAATATGATAATAAAGCTCGACTTGACTTGACTTCAGGAGAATTAAGAATTTTGTGGATTGGTGCAAGTTGGATTTTCTTTAGCTTAATGCAAGTAAAACTAAAGAAGTTGTAAAAGAAAACGTATCAGATCATATGAATGCAACATCAAATGGCTTTTTTCACTTGCATTTCTCCACCCTGGTGACAATAAACTTTTTGTAAACTCTAAGAAACTGTTGAGAAATATTTTTCTTAGTTGTTATGTTGTTTCACTTCTGCATCAGTTCCAAGTTTGATCCAAAGAGAGAAGAACTACATGAGCCTGAAGCATTTCGCAATTTTGTTTCTGTTTTAATTTACTTTGGTTTGGCTTTTGCTTTAGAGTCAGTGGACTACATGAATCAATGGATTTTTTTTTCCTGGGCTGAAGCTCTTGACTGAATCAGTCGGTATACCATGTGCTCAGATTCACTCACTGGCTTACTACACATTGGGCTCTTATCAAACTCTTATTGCATTATAGTCCTTCATGTATTCTGCGATCTCATAATACCTACTGTAGAACAGAGGCCTCAATCTCAATTTCAGAAGGGCTGTAGCTCTAAAGAGTTTAGATCCAACCAGCTCCAACTTACACCACCTTGGATTTTTCTAGTAATCCTGAAGACCTTAATTAGCTGGATCAGGTGTGTTTGATTAAGGCCGGGACACACCAAGCCGATGATCGGTCGTCTGGCCTCGTCGGGCAGTTGGTGGGCGTCGGTGAAGTGTGTCGGTTCGGTGTGTTCCGCTCGTCGGCTCTCGTCGGTCTCGCGTCGGCCAAAGTTTGTTGAAACGGCGTCGGGCTTGTGGGGGCTGTCTGGTAAAGAGAGCGCTCTGATTGGCTGTTCAGACATCGAATCAGAGCGCGTGGAGGACTTGAATGTGAAGTGATGTAACAAGCAAAGAAAGGAGTCAAGAGGGAACCGGCTCGTTGTCATCATTTCGCAATTCGCACAATTCGAAACCAAATCTCTCTGTGGTGAGCGACGAAGTAAATGCTTCGGAAACGCTGATTTGTTTGCACAGGCAACACTACTTCCGGGTTCTCTTCTTGGAATGAAAATGCAGACTACTGCCATCTGCAGGTACGCAATGGTATGCGCAGAAAGCACCTTCTAGTTTGTAGTCAGGTGTCATCAGTTCGGTGTGTTCGAGCTCAGTTTAATCGCCCAGAAATGTAAAATGTAACAATTTTATTATGGACTTTAGATGTTTTGAACTAAATCATTTTTTTATTATTTATTATTTTTTGTTCACTATTAATTATTTGTACTTTGTACATTGCACATTCTTTGGTAATAAGGTTGTTTAAATGTGTTTAAATGTTGTTCAACATGCCTTTGAATTTCCCCTTGGGGACAAATAAAGTTTTTTAATTGAATTGAGTTTAAATTTATGATTATTATAATTTATTATTTACAAGTGGTACAGTACTGTATAACAGGTTTAATAACTATTTTTTATATATCAAAAATAACTGAACATTTAAATACAATAAAGCAATACACAAAAACGTATAAAGGTTAAAAAAATACACTAAATATTAGACTAAATAAAATGCAAAAGAATTATAAACACCAATAGGTATCACTTTACAGTATATCTCATAGTTAACCTTAGTTAATGCATTAATATAGCCTGGGTTTCCCTATCCTGCCTTGCGCAGCATGATTTTATTCACGCTTCTAGTCTAGTCTGGAAACCATGGACCTAATTTTCACCTAAGATAGGGAACCAATCACAGAACGGGGAGGGAGCAGCAAGACGATGCGCCTTCTATGCGACTCACCGAAGCAGTTTGTTACTATGGATCCAGCATGGCAGCAGACGCAAAGTTATCTTTCGTGTCTACACCAGACACGAGCAAATGACAATGAACATTAGAAAATGACATTAGAACCTATTATGCTGTCTACACTGGATGCGGCGTGACATGGCAAATCCCCGACAGTAATCTGCTGGCGCGTTCTATTTATGACGTGCTCACACAAAAGTTTAAATGATTTGCAACAGTCGCCTTGTAGCGTCCAGTGTAGACAGACTGTAGCTGTTGCGGTGCGGCAACTGTCGCGTCCGGTGTAGACACGGTATAGTGTTCTTCTAAGTAGTCTAGAACGCAAGTTTATTTTGAAAAAACAGAGCAACTTTAGGCGTTCGCTCTACATACGTCATCCGGTATAATTGAAACGATTGGCTATGATGAGCTACGCACAGGCGCATTTGATAGACATTCGTATCGCCCAATAAACGGCTCTGGGCATTCGTAAACCACGCCTCAAATACGAGAAAATGAACATGTGGTTCCCAGACCACGAATCATGACGAAGTCATAACGTGGTCTGGCGTCAGCCAGACTAGTATTAATATTCACAATGAGCAATAGCTACATGAGTTATTAATTATCTTATTTCTTAATTATTATTTATTCTGTTAAAAAATACAACTTTTAGTTCATGTGAACTCATTGAATACCACAGTTACTCTTTTCAGAAAGTGAAAGCTGATTTGTTAAGTGGGGTTTCCAGGGTAACAGCAGCATTATGTTTAGCGCCATCTGCTGTCAGAGAATAAAAGTGTGAATTAATCCAGACAGTCTCTCACATGCTTTGATGTAGCATACAGCTGTGTTGTGCATTGTGACCAGTTGATGGGAAAGTTATTTTACAATGCATTTAAACTTCACAATGTGACATGCTTTAAACACACCTCTTGAGCACGTGCAATAATGAACTTTTTTTTTTTTAATTGTGGGTTTGGATGATTACGTAATCATGGCATCCTTAATCGTGATCACGATTACAGATTCGATTAATTGAGCAGCCCTAACCTAGAGATGACCTCTACAGCCCTGAATGTCACATAGATGAGTTCCAGAGACGGATCAACGGTGAAGACCTCGTCACCCACCTAGATGGCCATCGGGACAAGACCATGAGAACCTGATGAGTCCTCTGCACAATCTGACTTTGCTGCAGCCAGGAATTAAACTGCTGGCTCATCTGGCCGGAGAAGAACTGGCCCCCGATTGAGCCTGGTTTCTCCCAAGGTTTTTTTCTCCATTTATAGCAGGACTTTTGGTTCCTCTCCGCTGTTGCCTCTAACTTGCTTAGTTGGGGACACTTAATTTCCGACGATTACCATATACAGTTTGAACTGAACTGAGCTGGATGATTACGACAACGAGACTGAATTCAATAATGAATGATTACTGTTGTCCTTTTGCATCGTCACACTATTTTCCTGTTCAGTCCTAGAATCAGAAGGAGCTTTATTGCCAAGTGTGTTCACACACACAAATAATTTGTGTTGGTGTTAGGAGCTTCCAGTACAGAAAGTACAAACATAGCAGAAATACATAAAGTTAAGATAGTAAAACAATAATATTAAAAAAAGAATGTACAATAAATTATAAATAACAATGGTAATAAAAATACAGAAAAAGATGTCCATAGACAGAACTGGAATGTGCATATGTGCTATATATACAGAAGGTTTGTGAGTTGATACACATGACCAGTACTGAGGCGTGTTAAGTGTGGTTCAGGTGGGATATGGCTTGGGGGAAAAACTGTTCTTGTGTCTGGCTGTTTTGGTGCACAGCGCTCTGTAACGTCGGCCGGAGGGCAACAGTTCAAAGACAGAGTGGGCTGGGTGTGAGGGGTCCAGAGTAATTTTCTTAGCCTTTTTCCTGACTCTGTAAGTGTGAAGATCATGGAGGTTAGGTAGAGGGATACCAATAATCCTCTCAGCAGCCCTGACTGTCCGTTGTAGTCCTCTGATGTCTGTTTTGGTAGCTGAACCAAACCAGTTATGGAGGAACACAGGACAGACTCAATGACAGCAGAGTAGAACTGTTAGTACAGTTAGCTGCTTTGACTCAATCTCTATTGTTGAAAGTGCTACATAAACAAAGGGGTCTTGACTTGACTTTTTATGAATCTGTAGTGGCATTTGTCCTGTTTTAATGCTGGTGTATATTGGAGTGGTGGGCTTTCTGAGAGGGTCAAATGGTTTTCTTCAAATGCATTTCTTCACCCTGGTGATGATGAACTCTTGTGAACCATAAAGTTTTTTTGTTGAACTCTAAGAAACTGTTAAGAAATATTTCTCTGGGTAGTTGTACTGTTTCACTTCTGCATCACTTCCAAGTTTGATCCAAAGAGGGAAGAATGACATGAGATCAAAGCATTTCACAATTTTGTACTTGTTTTGAATGATATTTGTTTGGCTTTTTACTTTCAGGTCTGGTGGACTACATCAATAAATGGAATATTTTCCCTGGGCTGAATCAGTATAACATGTACTCAGATTTGGTTACTAGTAATGATCCTGGCTCACTACACATTTGGCTCATATCGCATTATAGTCCTTCACATCTGCTGCGATCTCATATCATCACATTACCTGTAGACTGAGACCATGTCAATTAGATGAGCCCCATAGACGAGACCACGAGAACCAGATGAGTCCTCTGCACAATCGGACTTTGCTGCAGCCTGGAATTAAACTGCTGGCTCATCTGTGCTTAGTTGGGGACACTTGACTGATTGAACACACACTACTGGGAGAGAGCTGAGAGCTGACACTAAGGCTCAATCCCAATTCTACCCCTTACACCTACACTTAGCCCTACCCCTCCATTTGGCGCGTTCACGTGAAGGGGTAGTGGTGTCTCATTTCTCTTTTGGTTGGAGGGGTAGGCGTAAGGGGAAAGGATAGCCCTCCAAACAAAGATTTTTCAGGACCTCACTTCAAACGAAGGGCTAAGAGAAATTTCCAACATGGCTGCTCACTCGAGCAAGCAGACTCGTAAATATAAGTAATTTTTGCCTTTAATAAGGATTTTGATGACAATGTTTCATTTATATTTATTTTCATTATATGTATATTACCTTCAATCTTGTGTTTGTGTTTATGGTGTTGTTTTGTAAATAAACGTTTGCAAAAAAATCGCTAAAGTTTGCTAGCAGATAGCACTGATTGCACGATATTACAAAATATATTTTTATGTCATATACACTTGACTGCATGTTAGAAACATGAAAGACCAGTGGCACGGCAATTTAGTGGAGGGTGTACACAGGTATATGCACACTTTCACTTTTTAAATCCCCTCTGATGCGCATTATTCAGTAGTGTCCTGCATTCGCCAAAATCATGGCAGTCCACCACATCCAGTCATGTGAATAAATGTAAATATTCACTAAAAACACCCAATAAAGGCAGTGATGATGCAGTCAGGACCGTGGAGCCGGCTTGCTTTGAAATGTATTTGATGATTGCGTCCGCTACGTCTCCCGCACCAGTATTTTAAATCATTACATAATAATAAAAACGATACCTTACAAACAAAAAGAAGCAGATTTTTACGATCAGAAATTTCTTAAACTAGTGAACCCTGTAAACATTTTAGTCCAAGGATCCAGAAAACGAACGCGTTCAAATAGAAAGTTTAAAACGAAATTCACAAATGAAGCATATATACTTCTCCAGGCACCACTACACTGATCAGCAATTTGCCGCGCATGTGATAATGCGTTGTTTGTTTTGCTTACGGCCACATGTGAATGAACGGTGCGTACACCGTACATTTGTACTTTTTGCAACATGACAACATTTTGACATCTTGGAATGAGTGATAAACATCTGCGCATGTCCTCTGACGTAACATTAAGGAACTAGCGACGACGTATGATGACGTATAACAGTGTTGTTGTGGTGTCCCATTTCTTAGGGGAAATATTTTAGCCCTTCCCCTTTACACTTTGTTTCAAGGGACAAGGGGAAGGGGCGAGGGGTAGGCGAAGGGGTAGAAAATAGAATTGGGATTGGGCCTAAATCTGCTTTGACACAATCAGTATTGTATAAAGCGCTATAGAAATACAGGTGACTTGACTTCAATAAAGGTATGTGAACAAATTATTACTCCAATATTTAAGTAATTTAACAATTGTCATGTTTACAGTTCTCCGATGTCGGTTGATGGTCACACTTACATGCAAATTCTCAAGTAACATATTCTGCAAATATCTTCCATTACGTCTCTCTCTTTCACAAAGATAAGCCTCCGTTTATAGTTTTAGCCATTTTACTCTTACTTTCTCTCACACACGTTCAGTTACTGACGCTAAATGTTTATAAATGTCTAATCTAATCTAGTCTAATCTAACAGTCGCTGCCGGATTCAACGAGAGCAAGAAACACACCGCAGGCGAGTTGGTTTGTTTGGTCTCTATAAAGTTTAATTGAAGACTGAGTTGAATGAAGCAGGTAATAACTGACAGGTTAGTCTAGTCAAAGAGTCTGACCTGTTGTTGAACTGAACCAGCGAGTATGACGATCAGTCCATTCAATCCCATCATGCATCTGGCCTCTGAATAACTGCAGGCCGCTAAAGCTCAAGGCATCCATGCATTTGGCAAAACTCTCTCACGCAGACGAACATCGGGAGCAAAAGCACTTAGTGGTGGTTTAAATGAGGAGAAACATCAGCTCAAACACATCAAATCACATCAATTGACTGCTCCGCTTCATTACAGACAATCTGAAACTGACCAGCAAAACCTTCAAATCCCCATCAATAAAACTAAATATACAGATCATCAGATGAATGGCAGATCGTATTAGCATGTGACATACAGAGTTAACAGAATAGAAATCATATATTCCAGCAAACACTCCAGTATGAAACTCACAGAAACGTGTGAATATCATCATTTTAAGTTAGCGACTGCAACAAACATTATTATAAAAATAAAAACGTTAATTGACATTCATCACAAATCACCTGCCAATGACACACAGATCTGAATGATACAGTCAAAACAAAAGCGCTTTTGTGCTCGAGAATCAGTGCCGTCACCATTCTGCTTCTGTTATGTGGTTATTAACGAACGTAATTCATGTTAATGAAGCTTTCACCATCAACTCAATCAATCTGTGTTCACCAGTGCTGGCTAGATTACTCACAAACGCTAGTCTGTTACTGTAGCTGTAATGTAATCTAGATTACTCCTTTCACTTCATGTATTCGGATTACTTTCGCATTACTTATACTACTTCTGGATTACTTTTATCATGTAATCCACAAAAAGTAAATGTAATCTGATTATGAGCATGTTAAAGCAGAATAGAATCGAATTACTAGACGTTTGGCAAGCATTATTGTCCTTAATACCATACATTGGGAATGGCCTATTTTGCAGAGCCTATTTGACAACAGCAGTAATATAAAATAAATGTATTTAATTGTTATGAAAATATTCTGCATACGTCTATTTTGGTTCTAAGTGATCAATTCCATCATGTTCTTGGCTTCTTTTTGATTTCTGTAAAGTAGTCAGCTCATAATTACGAAAGACTGATTATATACATATCTGTAAACTGTTATTAGGAAGAATTGCAGGAGGCAACAAGAAAGGTAATCTCACTGCTGCAAAGCACCCTTTCCCGGCCTGCAACAAGAAACAGTGAGGATTGTCTCTTACCTATACTTACTGATCTGCTTTTCTAAAAGATTGACAATTACATCATTTTGCACATTGATCATACAATGCATGTTATCACCATTTAATATAAAAGTAGTAGGGTAAGTGTAAACCTACATTTAAGTGTAAATGTGTAAGTGTAAACCTACATGTGATTTTCAGAGATATTGGCATAAGGTAAACAACAGGTTAACATGTTTACCTCTCAATTAATATATACTGTAGTAATGGCTTGTTGACATGCATTTTATAATCTAAAATTAAGATATTTAATGAATAATGTTAAAACATTAAACAAAATAAGTAAACAAAATAAGTACCTTCGAAATTGTACAATACAATATCATATATTGAATATATTGCACTGGAAACTCAAAGCCAAAGTCCTGCTACATGTTTAAACAAGAGTGAAACTGATTAAACAAATGACCAATCACAGGTGGGAAGACAAAAGTCATTGCCCCGCCCTCAAAGTGTCAAAAGTCAACCCGAGCGAGCGGTCAAGTGCTGTTGTGCGCGCTAGGCAGCAGGGGCTTGCGCCAGTATTCATTTCCGCTCCTAAATACTGTTCTGCGCGCTCGCGGTGTACAAATGCACGCTCGCGGGCACACAGATGCGCTCGCGCATTGTCATTTTCCTCTCGTGGGTCTGTTTTGCGCGCTTGCTTCATTCGCGTGCTCGTGGAGGAGCGTCTCGCTGCAGCCTGCGGTGGACATCCAACTCCGCCCACATCCAAGTGAAACGTCACAAGCCACTGACATTAGAACCTATTATGCTGTCTACACTGGATGCGGCGTGACATGGCAAATCCCCGACAGTAATCTGCTGGCGCGTTCTATTTATGACGTGCTCACACAAAAGTTTAAATGATTTGCAACAGTCGCCTTGTAGCGTCCAGTGTAGACAGACTGTAGCTGTTGCGGTGCGGCAACTGTCGCGTCCGGTGTAGACACGGTATAGTGTTCTTCTAAGTAGTCTAGAACGCAAGTTTATTTTGAAAAAACAGAGCAACTTTAGGCGTTCGCTCTACATACGTCATCCGGTATAATTGAAACGATTGGCTATGATGAGCTACGCACAGGCGCATTTGATAGACATTCGTATCGCCCAATAAACGGCTCTGGGCATTCGTAAACCACGCCTCAAATACGAGAAAATGAACATGTGGTTCCCAGACCACGAATCATGACGAAGTCATAACGTGGTCTGGCGTTAGCCAGACTAGTATTAATATTCACAATGAGCAATAGCTACATGAGTTATTAATTATCTTATTTCTTAATTATTATTTATTCTGTTAAAAAATACAACTTTTAGTTCATGTGAACTCATTGAATACCACAGTTACTCTTTTCAGAAAGTGAAAGCTGATTTGTTAAGTGGGGTTTCCAGGGTAACAGCAGCATTATGTTTAGCGCCATCTGCTGTCAGAGAATAAAAGTGTGAATTAATCCAGACAGTCTCTCACATGCTTTGATGTAGCATACAGCTGTGTTGTGCATTGTGACCAGTTGATGGGAAAGTTATTTTACAATGCATTTAAACTTCACAATGTGACATGCTTTAAACACACCTCTTGAGCACGTGCAATAATGAACTTTTTTTTTTTTAATTGTGGGTTTGGATGATTACGTAATCATGGCATCCTTAATCGTGATCACGATTACAGATTCGATTAATTGAGCAGCCCTAACCTAGAGATGACCTCTACAGCCCTGAATGTCACATAGATGAGTTCCAGAGACGGATCAACGGTGAAGACCTCGTCACCCACCTAGATGGCCATCGGGACAAGACCATGAGAACCTGATGAGTCCTCTGCACAATCTGACTTTGCTGCAGCCAGGAATTAAACTGCTGGCTCATCTGGCCGGAGAAGAACTGGCCCCCGATTGAGCCTGGTTTCTCCCAAGGTTTTTTTCTCCATTTATAGCAGGACTTTTGGTTCCTCTCCGCTGTTGCCTCTAACTTGCTTAGTTGGGGACACTTAATTTCCGACGATTACCATATACAGTTTGAACTGAACTGAGCTGGATGATTACGACAACGAGACTGAATTCAATAATGAATGATTACTGTTGTCCTTTTGCATCGTCACACTATTTTCCTGTTCAGTCCTAGAATCAGAAGGAGCTTTATTGCCAAGTGTGTTCACACACACAAATAATTTGTGTTGGTGTTAGGAGCTTCCAGTACAGAAAGTACAAACATAGCAGAAATACATAAAGTTAAGATAGTAAAACAATAATATTAAAAAAAGAATGTACAATAAATTATAAATAACAATGGTAATAAAAATACAGAAAAAGATGTCCATAGACAGAACTGGAATGTGCATATGTGCTATATATACAGAAGGTTTGTGAGTTGATACACATGACCAGTACTGAGGCGTGTTAAGTGTGGTTCAGGTGGGATATGGCTTGGGGGAAAAACTGTTCTTGTGTCTGGCTGTTTTGGTGCACAGCGCTCTGTAACGTCGGCCGGAGGGCAACAGTTCAAAGACAGAGTGGGCTGGGTGTGAGGGGTCCAGAGTAATTTTCTTAGCCTTTTTCCTGACTCTGTAAGTGTGAAGATCATGGAGGTTAGGTAGAGGGATACCAATAATCCTCTCAGCAGCCCTGACTGTCCGTTGTAGTCCTCTGATGTCTGTTTTGGTAGCTGAACCAAACCAGTTATGGAGGAACACAGGACAGACTCAATGACAGCAGAGTAGAACTGTTAGTACAGTTAGCTGCTTTGACTCAATCTCTATTGTTGAAAGTGCTACATAAACAAAGGGGTCTTGACTTGACTTTTTATGAATCTGTAGTGGCATTTGTCCTGTTTTAATGCTGGTGTATATTGGAGTGGTGGGCTTTCTGAGAGGGTCAAATGGTTTTCTTCAAATGCATTTCTTCACCCTGGTGATGATGAACTCTTGTGAACCATAAAGTTTTTTTGTTGAACTCTAAGAAACTGTTAAGAAATATTTCTCTGGGTAGTTGTACTGTTTCACTTCTGCATCACTTCCAAGTTTGATCCAAAGAGGGAAGAATGACATGAGATCAAAGCATTTCACAATTTTGTACTTGTTTTGAATGATATTTGTTTGGCTTTTTACTTTCAGGTCTGGTGGACTACATCAATAAATGGAATATTTTCCCTGGGCTGAATCAGTATAACATGTACTCAGATTTGGTTACTAGTAATGATCCTGGCTCACTACACATTTGGCTCATATCGCATTATAGTCCTTCACATCTGCTGCGATCTCATATCATCACATTACCTGTAGACTGAGACCATGTCAATTAGATGAGCCCCATAGACGAGACCACGAGAACCAGATGAGTCCTCTGCACAATCGGACTTTGCTGCAGCCTGGAATTAAACTGCTGGCTCATCTGTGCTTAGTTGGGGACACTTGACTGATTGAACACACACTACTGGGAGAGAGCTGAGAGCTGACACTAAGGCTCAATCCCAATTCTACCCCTTACACCTACACTTAGCCCTACCCCTCCATTTGGCGCGTTCACGTGAAGGGGTAGTGGTGTCTCATTTCTCTTTTGGTTGGAGGGGTAGGCGTAAGGGGAAAGGATAGCCCTCCAAACAAAGATTTTTCAGGACCTCACTTCAAACGAAGGGCTAAGAGAAATTTCCAACATGGCTGCTCACTCGAGCAAGCAGACTCGTAAATATAAGTAATTTTTGCCTTTAATAAGGATTTTGATGACAATGTTTCATTTATATTTATTTTCATTATATGTATATTACCTTCAATCTTGTGTTTGTGTTTATGGTGTTGTTTTGTAAATAAACGTTTGCAAAAAAATCGCTAAAGTTTGCTAGCAGATAGCACTGATTGCACGATATTACAAAATATATTTTTATGTCATATACACTTGACTGCATGTTAGAAACATGAAAGACCAGTGGCACGGCAATTTAGTGGAGGGTGTACACAGGTATATGCACACTTTCACTTTTTAAATCCCCTCTGATGCGCATTATTCAGTAGTGTCCTGCATTCGCCAAAATCATGGCAGTCCACCACATCCAGTCATGTGAATAAATGTAAATATTCACTAAAAACACCCAATAAAGGCAGTGATGATGCAGTCAGGACCGTGGAGCCGGCTTGCTTTGAAATGTATTTGATGATTGCGTCCGCTACGTCTCCCGCACCAGTATTTTAAATCATTACATAATAATAAAAACGATACCTTACAAACAAAAAGAAGCAGATTTTTACGATCAGAAATTTCTTAAACTAGTGAACCCCTGTAAACATTTTAGTCCAAGGATCCAGAAAACGAACGCGTTCAAATAGAAAGTTTAAAACGAAATTCACAAATGAAGCATATATACTTCTCCAGGCACCACTACACTGATCAGCAATTTGCCGCGCATGTGATAATGCGTTGTTTGTTTTGCTTACGGCCACATGTGAATGAACGGTGCGTACACCGTACATTTGTACTTTTTGCAACATGACAACATTTTGACATCTTGGAATGAGTGATAAACATCTGCGCATGTCCTCTGACGTAACATTAAGGAACTAGCGACGACGTATGATGACGTATAACAGTGTTGTTGTGGTGTCCCATTTCTTAGGGGAAATATTTTAGCCCTTCCCCTTTACACTTTGTTTCAAGGGACAAGGGGAAGGGGCGAGGGGTAGGCGAAGGGGTAGAAAATAGAATTGGGATTGGGCCTAAATCTGCTTTGACACAATCAGTATTGTATAAAGCGCTATAGAAATACAGGTGACTTGACTTCAATAAAGGTATGTGAACAAATTATTACTCCAATATTTAAGTAATTTAACAATTGTCATGTTTACAGTTCTCCGATGTCGGTTGATGGTCACACTTACATGCAAATTCTCAAGTAACATATTCTGCAAATATCTTCCATTACGTCTCTCTCTTTCACAAAGATAAGCCTCCGTTTATAGTTTTAGCCATTTTACTCTTACTTTCTCTCACACACGTTCAGTTACTGACGCTAAATGTTTATAAATGTCTAATCTAATCTAGTCTAATCTAACAGTCGCTGCCGGATTCAACGAGAGCAAGAAACACACCGCAGGCGAGTTGGTTTGTTTGGTCTCTATAAAGTTTAATTGAAGACTGAGTTGAATGAAGCAGGTAATAACTGACAGGTTAGTCTAGTCAAAGAGTCTGACCTGTTGTTGAACTGAACCAGCGAGTATGACGATCAGTCCATTCAATCCCATCATGCATCTGGCCTCTGAATAACTGCAGGCCGCTAAAGCTCAAGGCATCCATGCATTTGGCAAAACTCTCTCACGCAGACGAACATCGGGAGCAAAAGCACTTAGTGGTGGTTTAAATGAGGAGAAACATCAGCTCAAACACATCAAATCACATCAATTGACTGCTCCGCTTCATTACAGACAATCTGAAACTGACCAGCAAAACCTTCAAATCCCCATCAATAAAACTAAATATACAGATCATCAGATGAATGGCAGATCGTATTAGCATGTGACATACAGAGTTAACAGAATAGAAATCATATATTCCAGCAAACACTCCAGTATGAAACTCACAGAAACGTGTGAATATCATCATTTTAAGTTAGCGACTGCAACAAACATTATTATAAAAATAAAAACGTTAATTGACATTCATCACAAATCACCTGCCAATGACACACAGATCTGAATGATACAGTCAAAACAAAAGCGCTTTTGTGCTCGAGAATCAGTGCCGTCACCATTCTGCTTCTGTTATGTGGTTATTAACGAACGTAATTCATGTTAATGAAGCTTTCACCATCAACTCAATCAATCTGTGTTCACCAGTGCTGGCTAGATTACTCACAAACGCTAGTCTGTTACTGTAGCTGTAATGTAATCTAGATTACTCCTTTCACTTCATGTATTCGGATTACTTTCGCATTACTTATACTACTTCTGGATTACTTTTATCATGTAATCCACAAAAAGTAAATGTAATCTGATTATGAGCATGTTAAAGCAGAATAGAATCGAATTACTAGACGTTTGGCAAGCATTATTGTCCTTAATACCATACATTGGGAATGGCCTATTTTGCAGAGCCTATTTGACAACAGCAGTAATATAAAATAAATGTATTTAATTGTTATGAAAATATTCTGCATACGTCTATTTTGGTTCTAAGTGATCAATTCCATCATGTTCTTGGCTTCTTTTTGATTTCTGTAAAGTAGTCAGCTCATAATTACGAAAGACTGATTATATACATATCTGTAAACTGTTATTAGGAAGAATTGCAGGAGGCAACAAGAAAGGTAATCTCACTGCTGCAAAGCACCCTTTCCCGGCCTGCAACAAGAAACAGTGAGGATTGTCTCTTACCTATACTTACTGATCTGCTTTTCTAAAAGATTGACAATTACATCATTTTGCACATTGATCATACAATGCATGTTATCACCATTTAATATAAAAGTAGTAGGGTAAGTGTAAACCTACATTTAAGTGTAAATGTGTAAGTGTAAACCTACATGTGATTTTCAGAGATATTGGCATAAGGTAAACAACAGGTTAACATGTTTACCTCTCAATTAATATATACTGTAGTAATGGCTTGTTGACATGCATTTTATAATCTAAAATTAAGATATTTAATGAATAATGTTAAAACATTAAACAAAATAAGTAAACAAAATAAGTACCTTCGAAATTGTACAATACAATATCATATATTGAATATATTGCACTGGAAACTCAAAGCCAAAGTCCTGCTACATGTTTAAACAAGAGTGAAACTGATTAAACAAATGACCAATCACAGGTGGGAAGACAAAAGTCATTGCCCCGCCCTCAAAGTGTCAAAAGTCAACCCGAGCGAGCGGTCAAGTGCTGTTGTGCGCGCTAGGCAGCAGGGGCTTGCGCCAGTATTCATTTCCGCTCCTAAATACTGTTCTGCGCGCTCGCGGTGTACAAATGCACGCTCGCGGGCACACAGATGCGCTCGCGCATTGTCATTTTCCTCTCGTGGGTCTGTTTTGCGCGCTTGCTTCATTCGCGTGCTCGTGGAGGAGCGTCTCGCTGCAGCCTGCGGTGGACATCCAACTCCGCCCACATCCAAGTGAAACGTCACAAGCCACTGACATTAGAACCTATTATGCTGTCTACACTGGATGCGGCGTGACATGGCAAATCCCCGACAGTAATCTGCTGGCGCGTTCTATTTATGACGTGCTCACACAAAAGTTTAAATGATTTGCAACAGTCGCCTTGTAGCGTCCAGTGTAGACAGACTGTAGCTGTTGCGGTGCGGCAACTGTCGCGTCCGGTGTAGACACGGTATAGTGTTCTTCTAAGTAGTCTAGAACGCAAGTTTATTTTGAAAAAACAGAGCAACTTTAGGCGTTCGCTCTACATACGTCATCCGGTATAATTGAAACGATTGGCTATGATGAGCTACGCACAGGCGCATTTGATAGACATTCGTATCGCCCAATAAACGGCTCTGGGCATTCGTAAACCACGCCTCAAATACGAGAAAATGAACATGTGGTTCCCAGACCACGAATCATGACGAAGTCATAACGTGGTCTGGCGTTAGCCAGACTAGTATTAATATTCACAATGAGCAATAGCTACATGAGTTATTAATTATCTTATTTCTTAATTATTATTTATTCTGTTAAAAAATACAACTTTTAGTTCATGTGAACTCATTGAATACCACAGTTACTCTTTTCAGAAAGTGAAAGCTGATTTGTTAAGTGGGGTTTCCAGGGTAACAGCAGCATTATGTTTAGCGCCATCTGCTGTCAGAGAATAAAAGTGTGAATTAATCCAGACAGTCTCTCACATGCTTTGATGTAGCATACAGCTGTGTTGTGCATTGTGACCAGTTGATGGGAAAGTTATTTTACAATGCATTTAAACTTCACAATGTGACATGCTTTAAACACACCTCTTGAGCACGTGCAATAATGAACTTTTTTTTTTTTAATTGTGGGTTTGGATGATTACGTAATCATGGCATCCTTAATCGTGATCACGATTACAGATTCGATTAATTGAGCAGCCCTAACCTAGAGATGACCTCTACAGCCCTGAATGTCACATAGATGAGTTCCAGAGACGGATCAACGGTGAAGACCTCGTCACCCACCTAGATGGCCATCGGGACAAGACCATGAGAACCTGATGAGTCCTCTGCACAATCTGACTTTGCTGCAGCCAGGAATTAAACTGCTGGCTCATCTGGCCGGAGAAGAACTGGCCCCCGATTGAGCCTGGTTTCTCCCAAGGTTTTTTTCTCCATTTATAGCAGGACTTTTGGTTCCTCTCCGCTGTTGCCTCTAACTTGCTTAGTTGGGGACACTTAATTTCTGACGATTACCATATACAGTTTGAACTGAACTGAGCTGGATGATTACGACAACGAGACTGAATTCAATAATGAATGATTACTGTTGTCCTTTTGCATCGTCACACTATTTTCCTGTTCAGTCCTAGAATCAGAAGGAGCTTTATTGCCAAGTGTGTTCACACACACAAATAATTTGTGTTGGTGTTAGGAGCTTCCAGTACAGAAAGTACAAACATAGCAGAAATACATAAAGTTAAGATAGTAAAACAATAATATTAAAAAAAGAATGTACAATAAATTATAAATAACAATGGTAATAAAAATACAGAAAAAGATGTCCATAGACAGAACTGGAATGTGCATATGTGCTATATATACAGAAGGTTTGTGAGTTGATACACATGACCAGTACTGAGGCGTGTTAAGTGTGGTTCAGGTGGGATATGGCTTGGGGGAAAAACTGTTCTTGTGTCTGGCTGTTTTGGTGCACAGCGCTCTGTAACGTCGGCCGGAGGGCAACAGTTCAAAGACAGAGTGGGCTGGGTGTGAGGGGTCCAGAGTAATTTTCTTAGCCTTTTTCCTGACTCTGTAAGTGTGAAGATCATGGAGGTTAGGTAGAGGGATACCAATAATCCTCTCAGCAGCCCTGACTGTCCGTTGTAGTCCTCTGATGTCTGTTTTGGTAGCTGAACCAAACCAGTTATGGAGGAACACAGGACAGACTCAATGACAGCAGAGTAGAACTGTTAGTACAGTTAGCTGCTTTGACTCAATCTCTATTGTTGAAAGTGCTACATAAACAAAGGGGTCTTGACTTGACTTTTTATGAATCTGTAGTGGCATTTGTCCTGTTTTAATGCTGGTGTATATTGGAGTGGTGGGCTTTCTGAGAGGGTCAAATGGTTTTCTTCAAATGCATTTCTTCACCCTGGTGATGATGAACTCTTGTGAACCATAAAGTTTTTTTGTTGAACTCTAAGAAACTGTTAAGAAATATTTCTCTGGGTAGTTGTACTGTTTCACTTCTGCATCACTTCCAAGTTTGATCCAAAGAGGGAAGAATGACATGAGATCAAAGCATTTCACAATTTTGTACTTGTTTTGAATGATATTTGTTTGGCTTTTTACTTTCAGGTCTGGTGGACTACATCAATAAATGGAATATTTTCCCTGGGCTGAATCAGTATAACATGTACTCAGATTTGGTTACTAGTAATGATCCTGGCTCACTACACATTTGGCTCATATCGCATTATAGTCCTTCACATCTGCTGCGATCTCATATCATCACATTACCTGTAGACTGAGACCATGTCAATTAGATGAGCCCCATAGACGAGACCACGAGAACCAGATGAGTCCTCTGCACAATCGGACTTTGCTGCAGCCTGGAATTAAACTGCTGGCTCATCTGTGCTTAGTTGGGGACACTTGACTGATTGAACACACACTACTGGGAGAGAGCTGAGAGCTGACACTAAGGCTCAATCCCAATTCTACCCCTTACACCTACACTTAGCCCTACCCCTCCATTTGGCGCGTTCACGTGAAGGGGTAGTGGTGTCTCATTTCTCTTTTGGTTGGAGGGGTAGGCGTAAGGGGAAAGGATAGCCCTCCAAACAAAGATTTTTCAGGACCTCACTTCAAACGAAGGGCTAAGAGAAATTTCCAACATGGCTGCTCACTCGAGCAAGCAGACTCGTAAATATAAGTAATTTTTGCCTTTAATAAGGATTTTGATGACAATGTTTCATTTATATTTATTTTCATTATATGTATATTACCTTCAATCTTGTGTTTGTGTTTATGGTGTTGTTTTGTAAATAAACGTTTGCAAAAAAATCGCTAAAGTTTGCTAGCAGATAGCACTGATTGCACGATATTACAAAATATATTTTTATGTCATATACACTTGACTGCATGTTAGAAACATGAAAGACCAGTGGCACGGCAATTTAGTGGAGGGTGTACACAGGTATATGCACACTTTCACTTTTTAAATCCCCTCTGATGCGCATTATTCAGTAGTGTCCTGCATTCGCCAAAATCATGGCAGTCCACCACATCCAGTCATGTGAATAAATGTAAATATTCACTAAAAACACCCAATAAAGGCAGTGATGATGCAGTCAGGACCGTGGAGCCGGCTTGCTTTGAAATGTATTTGATGATTGCGTCCGCTACGTCTCCCGCACCAGTATTTTAAATCATTACATAATAATAAAAACGATACCTTACAAACAAAAAGAAGCAGATTTTTACGATCAGAAATTTCTTAAACTAGTGAACCCTGTAAACATTTTAGTCCAAGGATCCAGAAAACGAACGCGTTCAAATAGAAAGTTTAAAACGAAATTCACAAATGAAGCATATATACTTCTCCAGGCACCACTACACTGATCAGCAATTTGCCGCGCATGTGATAATGCGTTGTTTGTTTTGCTTACGGCCACATGTGAATGAACGGTGCGTACACCGTACATTTGTACTTTTTGCAACATGACAACATTTTGACATCTTGGAATGAGTGATAAACATCTGCGCATGTCCTCTGACGTAACATTAAGGAACTAGCGACGACGTATGATGACGTATAACAGTGTTGTTGTGGTGTCCCATTTCTTAGGGGAAATATTTTAGCCCTTCCCCTTTACACTTTGTTTCAAGGGACAAGGGGAAGGGGCGAGGGGTAGGCGAAGGGGTAGAAAATAGAATTGGGATTGGGCCTAAATCTGCTTTGACACAATCAGTATTGTATAAAGCGCTATAGAAATACAGGTGACTTGACTTCAATAAAGGTATGTGAACAAATTATTACTCCAATATTTAAGTAATTTAACAATTGTCATGTTTACAGTTCTCCGATGTCGGTTGATGGTCACACTTACATGCAAATTCTCAAGTAACATATTCTGCAAATATCTTCCATTACGTCTCTCTCTTTCACAAAGATAAGCCTCCGTTTATAGTTTTAGCCATTTTACTCTTACTTTCTCTCACACACGTTCAGTTACTGACGCTAAATGTTTATAAATGTCTAATCTAATCTAGTCTAATCTAACAGTCGCTGCCGGATTCAACGAGAGCAAGAAACACACCGCAGGCGAGTTGGTTTGTTTGGTCTCTATAAAGTTTAATTGAAGACTGAGTTGAATGAAGCAGGTAATAACTGACAGGTTAGTCTAGTCAAAGAGTCTGACCTGTTGTTGAACTGAACCAGCGAGTATGACGATCAGTCCATTCAATCCCATCATGCATCTGGCCTCTGAATAACTGCAGGCCGCTAAAGCTCAAGGCATCCATGCATTTGGCAAAACTCTCTCACGCAGACGAACATCGGGAGCAAAAGCACTTAGTGGTGGTTTAAATGAGGAGAAACATCAGCTCAAACACATCAAATCACATCAATTGACTGCTCCGCTTCATTACAGACAATCTGAAACTGACCAGCAAAACCTTCAAATCCCCATCAATAAAACTAAATATACAGATCATCAGATGAATGGCAGATCGTATTAGCATGTGACATACAGAGTTAACAGAATAGAAATCATATATTCCAGCAAACACTCCAGTATGAAACTCACAGAAACGTGTGAATATCATCATTTTAAGTTAGCGACTGCAACAAACATTATTATAAAAATAAAAACGTTAATTGACATTCATCACAAATCACCTGCCAATGACACACAGATCTGAATGATACAGTCAAAACAAAAGCGCTTTTGTGCTCGAGAATCAGTGCCGTCACCATTCTGCTTCTGTTATGTGGTTATTAACGAACGTAATTCATGTTAATGAAGCTTTCACCATCAACTCAATCAATCTGTGTTCACCAGTGCTGGCTAGATTACTCACAAACGCTAGTCTGTTACTGTAGCTGTAATGTAATCTAGATTACTCCTTTCACTTCATGTATTCGGATTACTTTCGCATTACTTATACTACTTCTGGATTACTTTTATCATGTAATCCACAAAAAGTAAATGTAATCTGATTATGAGCATGTTAAAGCAGAATAGAATCGAATTACTAGACGTTTGGCAAGCATTATTGTCCTTAATACCATACATTGGGAATGGCCTATTTTGCAGAGCCTATTTGACAACAGCAGTAATATAAAATAAATGTATTTAATTGTTATGAAAATATTCTGCATACGTCTATTTTGGTTCTAAGTGATCAATTCCATCATGTTCTTGGCTTCTTTTTGATTTCTGTAAAGTAGTCAGCTCATAATTACGAAAGACTGATTATATACATATCTGTAAACTGTTATTAGGAAGAATTGCAGGAGGCAACAAGAAAGGTAATCTCACTGCTGCAAAGCACCCTTTCCCGGCCTGCAACAAGAAACAGTGAGGATTGTCTCTTACCTATACTTACTGATCTGCTTTTCTAAAAGATTGACAATTACATCATTTTGCACATTGATCATACAATGCATGTTATCACCATTTAATATAAAAGTAGTAGGGTAAGTGTAAACCTACATTTAAGTGTAAATGTGTAAGTGTAAACCTACATGTGATTTTCAGAGATATTGGCATAAGGTAAACAACAGGTTAACATGTTTACCTCTCAATTAATATATACTGTAGTAATGGCTTGTTGACATGCATTTTATAATCTAAAATTAAGATATTTAATGAATAATGTTAAAACATTAAACAAAATAAGTAAACAAAATAAGTACCTTCGAAATTGTACAATACAATATCATATATTGAATATATTGCACTGGAAACTCAAAGCCAAAGTCCTGCTACATGTTTAAACAAGAGTGAAACTGATTAAACAAATGACCAATCACAGGTGGGAAGACAAAAGTCATTGCCCCGCCCTCAAAGTGTCAAAAGTCAACCCGAGCGAGCGGTCAAGTGCTGTTGTGCGCGCTAGGCAGCAGGGGCTTGCGCCAGTATTCATTTCCGCTCCTAAATACTGTTCTGCGCGCTCGCGGTGTACAAATGCACGCTCGCGGGCACACAGATGCGCTCGCGCATTGTCATTTTCCTCTCGTGGGTCTGTTTTGCGCGCTTGCTTCATTCGCGTGCTCGTGGAGGAGCGTCTCGCTGCAGCCTGCGGTGGACATCCAACTCCGCCCACATCCAAGTGAAACGTCACAAGCCACGCCTACGTCCAAATATGTCACATTCTAATTTAATTTGAAACAGGAAGAGCATCCATAAGAAGATCGTTCGTATTGTTTGCAAATTGCTAAAAAGTTGTTGTTTGCCTTGTCGGTAAGTGAAAACAAAATAGCCAGTCTTAAACATTGACAATTTTAGGAATGGGAGTCCTTTGTGCATGTTCATAAACAACAGTTCATGTGTGTATTACTCAGATAGCAACAAAAAATATATCAGAAGAATCAGTGCACTCTCTCTCTCTCTCTGTGTGTGTATATATATATATATATATATATATATATATATGTATGTATTTATGTACAGTATGTATGTATATATATATATACGTACGTGTACACAATCACAAATACACACATAGATACATACAGGTCCTTTTCCAAAAATTAGCATATTGTGATAAAGTTCATTATTTTCTGTAATGTACTGATAAACATTAGACTTTCATATATTTTAGATTCATTACAACACAACTGAAGTAGTTCAAGCCTTTTATTGTTTTAATATTGATGAAAATTCCCATCTCAAAAAATTAGCATATTTCATCCGACCAATAAAAGAAAAGTGTTTTTAATACAAAAAAGTCAACCTTCAAATAATTATGTTCAGTTATGCACTCAATACTTGGTCGGGAATCCTTTTGCAGAAATGACTGCTTCAATGCGGCGTGGCATGGAGGCAATCTGTCACGGGTGAGTAAGGGAGGTCTGGGTCCAGGTGCAGGTAAGATAATTTATTCTTTAAACAAACAAATAACAGATAAGCAAATAAACAATACACAAACCAACAGCCAACACAGCACAACACGACTCGATCCGGGGATACACAGACAGACATGAAAGACAATGCAGCCAGGATGATGAGTGGGGAAGAAGGGTTCTTATAACCCAGATAATTGTGACCAGGTGAGAGGTAAATGATTGCTAATGACAAACAGGTGTACAAATCAAGGGAGTGTAGTGTCAAAACAGCGACCTCAGGTGGCTGAGGGAGGCCCCACAGCCCAGATCATGACACTACCCCCTCCCCACGGAACGGCTCCCAGACGTTCCACAAGTCTGGAGGGTGGAGGAACGGGGGAAGGCAAATCAGGGGGAGGGACGGCGGGCCAGGCCCGTGCAGCGCAGTCACCGCTGCGTCAGGAACAGAGAGCGCAGTCGCCTCCGCGTCCGGAACAGAGAGTGCAGTCGCCTCCGCGTCAGGCGCAGAGATAGCGGTCATGGCCGCGTCCGGAACAGAGATCGCATTCTCAGCCGCGTCAGGCACAGAGTGAGCGGTCAACGCTGCGTCAGGTACAGAGTGAGCGGTCAACGCCGCCTCAGGAACAGCGAGAGCGGTCACCGCCGCATCAGGAACAGCGAGAGCGGTCACCGCCGCATCAGGAACAGCGAGAGCGGTCACCGCCGCATCAGGAACAGCGAGAGTGGTCATCGCCGCATCAGGAACAGCGAGAGCGGTCACTGCCGCATCAGGAACAGCGAGAGCGGTCACCTCCGCCTCAGGAACAGCGAGAGCGGTCACCGCCGCGTCCTGAACAGAGAGAGCGGTCACCGCCGCGTCCGGAACAGGGAGAGCGGTCACCGCCGCGTCCGGAACAGAGAGAGCGGTCACCGCCGCGTCCGGAACAGAGAGAGCGGTCACCGCCGCGTCCGGAACAGAGAGAGCGGTCACCGCCGCGTCCGGAACAGAGAGAGCGGTCACCGCCGCGTCCGGAACAGAGAGAGCGGTCACCGCCGCGTCCGGAACAGAGAGAGCGGTCACCGCCGCGTCCGGAACAGAGAGAGCGGTCACCGCCGCGTCCTGAACAGAGAGAGCGGTCACCGCCGCGTCCGGAACAGAGAGAGCGGTCACCGCCGCGTCCTGAACAGAGAGAGCGGTCACCGCCGCGTCCGGAACAGAGAGAGCGGTCACCGCCGCGTCCGGAACAGAGAGAGCGGTCACCGCCGCGTCCGGAACAGCGAGAGCGGTCACCGCCGCGTCCTGAACAGAGAGAGCGGTCACCGCCGCGTCCGGAACAGAGAGAGCGGTCACCGCCGCATCAGGAACAGCGAGAGCGGTCACCGCCGCATCAGGCACAGAGTGAGCGGTCATCGCCGCATCAGGAACAGCGAGAGCGGTCACCGCCGCATCAGGAACAGCGAGAGCGGTCACCTCCGCCTCAGGAACAGCGAGAGCGGTCACCGCCGTGTCCGGAACAGAGAGAGCGGTCACCGCCGCGTCCGGAACAGAGAGAGCGGTCACCGCCGCGTCCGGAACAGAGAGAGCGGTCACCGCCGCGTCCGGAACAGCGAGAGCGGTCACCGCCGCGTCCGGAACAGCGAGAGCGGTCACCGCCGCGTCCGGAACAGAGAGAGCAGTCACCGCCGCGTCCGGAACAGAGAGAGCGGTCACCGCCGCTTCCGGAACAGCGAGAGCGGTCACCGCCGCATCAGGAACAGCGAGAGCGGTCACCGCCGCGTCCGGAACAGAGAGAGCGGTCACCGCCGCGTCCGGAACAGAGAGAGCGGTCACGGCCGCGTCCGGAACAGAGAGAGCGGTCACCGCCGCGTCCGGAACAGAGAGAGCGGTCACTGCCGCGTCCGGAACAGAGAGAGCGGTCACCGCCGCGTCCGGAACAGAGAGAGCGGTCACCGCCGCGTCAGGAACAGCGAGAGCGATCACCGCCGCGTCCGGAACAGAGAGAGCGGTCACCGCCGCATCAGGAACAGAGAGAGCGGTCACCGCCGCGTCCGGAACAGAGAGAACGGTCACCGCCGCGTCCGGAACAGAGAGAACGGTCACCGCCGCGTCGGGAACAGATCCAGCGGACGCCCTCTCTCGAAAAAGCGCCTCCGCCATCGCCCTATAGTAGGGACGCTTCCGCGCCGCCTCAGCGTTGCGGGCATCCATCACCGCCAGACAGGCGTAGATGGTCTCGAAGCGGGCGACCGACGCCGCCTCTGCCTCCTCAGAAAAAAAAAAAACTACTCCCCGCTGGACCCATCTTGGCTGGCTGCATTCTGTCACAGGTGAGTAAGGGAGGTCTGGGTCCAGGTGCAGGTAAGATAATTTATTCTTTAAACAAACAAATAACAGATAAGCAAATAAACAATACACAAACCAACAGCCAACACAGCACAACACGACTCGATCCGGGGATACACAGACAGACATGAAAGACAATGCAGCCAGGATGATGAGTGGGGAAGAAGGGTTCTTATAACCCAGATAATTGTGACCAGGTGAGAGGTAAATGATTGCTAATGACAAACAGGTGTACAAATCAAGGGAGTGTAGTGTCAAAACAGCGACCTCAGGTGGCTGAGGGAGGCCCCACAGCCCAGATCATGACACAATCAGCCTGTGGCACTGCTGAGGTGTTATGGAGGCCCAGGATGCTTCGATAGCAGCCTTAAGCTCATCCAGAGTGTTGGGTCTTGCGTCTCTCAACTTTCTCTTCACAATATCCCACAGATTCTCTATGGGGTTCAGGTCAGGAGAGTTGGCAGGCCAATTGAGCACAGTAATACCATGGTCAGTAAACCATTTACCAGTGGTGTCGGCACTGTGGGCAGGTGCCAGGTCGTGCTGAAAAATGAAATCTTCATCTCCATAAAGCTTTTCAGCAGATGGAAGTGCTCCAAAATCTCCTGATAGCTAGCTGCATTGACCCTGCCCTTGATGAAACACAGTGGACCAACACAAGCAGCTGACATGGCACCCCAGACCATCACTGACTGTGGGTATTTGACACTGGACTTCAGGCATTTTGGCATTTCCCTCTCCCCAGTCTTCCTCCAAACTCTGGCACCTTGATTCACGAATGACATGCAAAATTTGAGCAACAGTCTAGTGCTGCTTCTCTGTAGCCCAGGTCAGGCGCTTCTGCCGCTGTTTCTGGTTCAAAAGTGGCTTGACCTGGCGCCTGTACACGGTGGCTCTGGATATTTCTACTCCAGACTCAGTCCACTGCTTCCGCAGGTCCCCCAAGGTCTGGAATCGGTCCTTCTCCACAATCTTCCTCAGGGTCCGGTCACCTCTTCTCGTTGTGCAGCGTTTTCTGCCACACTTTTTCCTTCCCACAGGCTTCCCACTGAGGTGCCTTGATACAGCACTCTGGGAACAGCCTATTCGTTCAGAAATTTCTTTCTGTGTCTTACCCTCTGGCTTGAGGGTGTCAATGATGGCCATCTGGACAGCAGTCAGGTCAGCACTCTTACCCATGATTGCGGTTTTGAGTAATGAACCAGGCTGGGAGTTTTTAAGAGCCTCAGGAATCTTTTGCAGGTGTTTAGAGTTAATTCGTTGATTCAGATGATTAGGTTAATAGCTCGTTTAGAGAACCTTTTCATGATATGCTAATTTTTTGAGATAGGAATTTTGGGTTTTCATGAGCTGTATGCCAAAATCATCAATATTAAAACAATAAAAGGCTTGAACTACTTGAGTTAGTGTGTAATGAATCTAAAATATATGCAAGTCTAATGTTTATCAGTACATTACAGAAAATAATGAACTTTATCACAATATGCTAATTTTGGAAAAGGACCTGTATATTGAAGTTTTCGGATGATACTGTCCTATTGTCTTTATTGGGTATTGAGGATGATTTTGGCATGCATCAGTCGAGTACAGATAAATTAGTGGAATGGTGTGAGAGGAATTCACTTGTTATAAATGAAAAGAAGACAAAGGAAATCATCTTTGGACCTACAGAGAAAGGGCAACAAATACAAGTGACTATACATAATACACCGATTGAAATAGTGTCTGCATATAAATACTTGGGTTTCTATGTGGATGCTGTTTTATCATGGAGTGTGCATATAGAGTATGTCTGCTGTAAAGTACAACAGCGTATTTACTTCCTCAGGAGACTAAGGTCTTTTGGCGCAAATAAACAGATTTTGTTCATGTTTTTTCAGTCTGTAATACAGAGTGTTGTACAATATGGAATATGTGCATGGTATAGTTGTCTTTCTGTTCAACTTAAAGCTCGACTGGCAAGGCTGATATCAAACTGTTCTAAGACCGTGGGTCAAAGCCTTGAGCCAAGTTTTCATGAGTTGTATAAGAAAAAAATGCTGTCCTTGACACGTAAAATTATGTCTGACTGTTCCCATATTCTATATGAGGAATATCAACTTTTGCCATCAAATAGAAGACTGAGAGTACCATATGCTAGAATGAATAGATTACGGAAATCTTTTGTTCATCAGTCAGTAAAACTAATTAATCAGAACTGGGGGTCAAAGTAGGCAGCAATATTCAGAGGAATGGAGGGTACTTAAGTATTTGAACAGTAGATGGATTTGTATTGACATGTATGTCTGTGAATGGTGTATTGTTGTGAATTAATGTTAGACAGTAAACACAAATAGGATGCAAGACAATTTTTGGAAGAAATTCCAACAATAAAGTGAAATTGAAATAGAAATAAAAAGTCTGTACTGCAGAGATGGACTAAAATGAACTCCCCCTGAACTTACTAGCAACATGCGTATTATTTTAGCAACATGCTACAAAAATGCTAGTCATGTTAGAAACATACTAGCAACTTGTTTATCATACTAACAACTTGCTAGTAACACGTTAATCATGTTAGAAGCAGACTGTAACAAGGAGGTCTGGGAGACAGACGTTCGGATCCAAGTGCAGGCTTTATTAGAAGGCGTGGTAAACAGACAGGGTCAATCACCGGCAAACAACAACAACGAGGATAATCCAAAAAGTAGTCAAACACAGGCAGAAGGTCGGGGCTGGCAGCAAGAATCAAAACACGGGGAGGAGTCCAGGAATCAAACACAGGGAAAACAAACACGGAAAGAAACGCTCGGAAATAAAGACCATACGGAACAATAAGACTTCGCCAAGAGCTGTGTGTGTGAGTGACACAGACTAGTAACTTGCTAATCATTATAACTAATCTTGCTAATATGTCCATCTCTGACAGACTGTATTGCCTTCAAAATATTCAAACTTTAACCTTTTAAAATTACTTCAAACTTCACAAATCTGAGTTATTACAGTTAATTAAAACCACTAAAACAACAACAAAAAACATGTTTACCTGAAATAAAACAAAATGTTTACTGAAATAACACCTCACACCTTAAAACCTGCTGCACTAATAACCAACTAAAACAGAAATAACATTGAATAAAAATATAGACATTTAAAAACAATAACTACAAGAAAATGAAAGCAGAAAACAACAAATATGAACAAAACTATAATCGTATCTCAATTATACCAAAATAAGACTGCCATTAAGAACCTTTGTTAATATTTGTAAGGTTTTTTAGATTTAAGATGTCTTTGACATAGCTTAGGTGCGGACAGAACAGCATACACACATTATTGAAATAATTGTGTAATTAACGAATGCATTCATTTATTATGCTTTAATATTTCATATGTCTTATGCATAAGATTAAACTACGATGAAAATGCATGTGTTGTTGATGTGTTCGTCTGAAACATACATAAGACTATTCAATAAACAATAAAAAGAACATGTTCATTATTATTAATTTATTATCCACAGCAGAAAGATACATTATATAGACAAACAGGAATATATGATCAGATATTCTTTGCAGATGATCAGATATATCAGTATGTTTGTAACTCATGTCAATAGCAGTAAGTGGAGTGTTATTAAACGGTTTAATATCTGCTGACACTTGATTATGATGGACATTGTACTGATTATAAGTGGTTTTATAAGTACAACGGTTTCTAATAACCATAATCTAACAGTCTAATAATACTCTAATAAGAGTTAGTTGGCATGTAGTTAATTATTATTATATAATGTCTAAAGTGCACTATCGATACAAAGTGTTACCCTTTTTTGGCTGACGTTTTAATTTATTTGCAAATTATAGAATTGATTCTGTAACTTTTTTATTTTTTATCTTTGAGCCCTCATGTAGTTTTTTATTTGTGTTGTGATGTTTGTATGTGAAAGTCTTATTGTGACTGAATGCACTGTAATAACATAATTAGCTTTAATGTATTAGCAATAGTCAGATCAGTCTGGAGATCTGAGTTTAGAGTTGCAGAGTTAGACAACATTTGAAATTAAAAAATAAAATAAAATGTTTAGTCAAGACTGTAATGGAGAAATATTTAGTTTGTAAAATCATGCCCTGTGCTCTGCTCTTTCATATTTGTACATCAAATACCTTGAAAGCCAATTCTGAGTTTTCAGTTATTGGTTATTGACTGATATTGACGGATAAATGTGCTTGATTTCTCCTGCAGGAATCAGTTTACATCTGATTGTTTTTGTAGCTTTAGTATTTGGTTTGACCATGAAGTATACGGTTCAAAATGACGTAAAACAGGACAAACGTGTTTCCTCACACTCTGCTAAAAGTACATTTCTGAACAAAGACAGACACACACTACATATTTTCAGTCCATATTCCAGTTGACAGTTCTGTCAGATCATTTACATGTTAATCTTTCGTGTGGATGAGACGTTAAGCCTCTGACTGTCTGAAATTGTTGTATCTTTAACTGGGCATTTCTTCAACTAGGGGCACTTTTAGCCTTATGAAGTTGAAGAAAACATTGTTCAAAAGTCACATAACTCAGTCTCTTAAGTTTAAATAATTTGTCTAGTTTTAAGGTCTGTAAGAGGACAAACTTAGATTACAAGAGAAATGGTTAATATTTTACTTTTTTTTTTTTTACCTGCAATGAACAAATGTGCATTTCAATATACGGCTGTTATTAAAAAAAAAAAAAAAAAAAAAAAAAAAAAAAAAAAAAAACTTTAGTTTTTATATTAACTAAAGCATGATCTCATAAATTGTGGATACATTTTAATGTGTGATGAGAACTTTTTAAATATTTTTTTAAAATCTGTGTGTGTTGTGGAAATGACAAGAAATTAAGATAAATGCAGGGAAGCTTCGTCCCAGTGCTGGAACATGACTGTTTCTGGATTGAAACAAATCTATTCTCACAATCCATATCAATTGTACTTTCAACAGTGTGCTGGAAATGGCATTTCTGTTGTTTTTTGTGAAAAAATTGAAGATAGCTTCACTGACTGGCTTTGAATTATTACTTAGCATTTTGTGTATGTAAAATACTCTTGTTTAACTTAACATTTTTAGGTTTTTAATAACACCCTTGACGGTACAGCGTGTGGTGGAAATGACGTAGAATCAAGGGCGAAATTGTCAATCACACATTGGGGGGGACAGCTGTGGGACTTTTTGTGTTGGCGCATGCACACATTTTTTAAATCAAAATAAAATAAAAGTCAGAGTCCAAATGTTTGTTATTGTATAACATAACAAGGAATTTTATTACATCTGATCGTCAAACCAACGTATACTCACCCTGTAATGATTACAGCATCAGCATACAGGCTATTAAGTCACAAAGCTGAATTTAAAGGGATAGTTCACCCAAAAATGAAAATTCTGTCATCATTTACTCACCCTCAAGTTGTTTAAAACCTGTAAGAATTTCTTTCTTCTGCTGAACACAAAAGAAGATATTTTGAAAAATGTCTGTAACCAAACAGTTGATGGACCCCATTGACTTCCATAGTAGGTTACACAGAACAGCAGGGGTAGAAACAAAACTCACTTTTGCACTCACACTCTCTCACACTTACATACAATCTCTCTCTCTCTCTCTCACATGCACGCACACACTAAACACACACACAGATATGTGGTTCATACAGGGACTCTCCATAGGCGTAATGGTTTTACAAATGTACAAACTGTATAATCTATCCCCCTACACTAACCCTACCCCTAAACCTACCAATCACAGAAAACTTTTGGCCTTTTTAGAAGTTCAAAAAACACCATTTAGTATGTTTTTTAAGCCGTTTGGTTTATGAGGACACAGATGTCCTCATAAACCATGTTTACGTTGTAATACCCAAGTCATTATACACATTTGTGTCCTCATAAACCATATACTATACAAGACCCCACACACACACACACACACACACACACACACACACACACACACACACACACACACACACACACACACACACACACACACACACACACACACACATAACAGCAAGGCCTGACAGGAGGAGGACAGAGTAAAGGTCTTACAGACCCGAACACCGTACAAGGGTTAAGAGCTATTAATGTCATGCTGTCCGGTACCTTAGAACATTAAATTAATTACTTCTCACTTCTCTGTTAAAAATGCCTAAAATCTCAAGAAACTTACTTTCTTTTTCTTTCCAAAGAAATTACGGATGTCAGCTGCTGCAGTCTTTCTCTTGTTCATTTTTGGCCACTACTGTGAAATATAACAGCAACGCAATTCCAAGGGATGAAAATGGTGAAGTAAGAAAGAACAAATGGCAGGACTCTAAAATAACTTGCTAGATAATAACCCAATTCGGAGAACAGGACTGTGGCTCAAAATGCTAACGTTAGCTGTAAAAACTGGGTTTGGTACAGTACATTTGACAAGCCTGTCACTGACCGCTATCCCAGTTTGCTTTAAAGCCAGGCTACATGCTAGCATGTATACAGTAACGTTAGCTAGCTGTCGGCTAGCTTGTCAGTAGCCCCATTCATACAAGCTGTATAATATTACAGTCGAAATTTACAAATTCTACAATTCAAATTCTAGTGAAATTCACCTGGGGCCTATTCCATAAAAAAAGTTTACCGAATAAGCCAGGCTTGTTTTAATTAGTCTGACTTATTTTGAACCAAGTTAACTGACAATAAGTCAGACTAACTGAAATAAACCAGGCTTATTTGGTAAATTTGTTTTATGAAACAGACCCATGGTCGTTATCTAAGGGATTATGTCAGCCAAAATCAGGATATTTACCACTCTATGTGCCAAATGTCTGTCAGATTTCGCGCTCTTCTGTTTGTTTTTTCCTAACTCACTGACGGTGCACGAGCTAATAAAGGTACAGGGGAAAACATGACATGGATTAGGTTTTGTTAATGTATAGTGTAAGGCCAGTCGAATGGATTTGGGAAATGGACCGGCCGGGATTTTATATTTTCGGAGCTGGAAAGAAAGAAGTATTTGCAATCACATCGATATTGCCCGCATAATCATACAGTATGATCAAATATTGGGGGGGACAAATTGTCCTTCTTTGAATATCGGGGGGGGACGTGTCCCCCTGGCCCCCCATAGAATTACGCCTATGCGTAGAATAAATATATTAACTCATCAAGCAATATTTTTCTTCATTTGTTGTTGATGAAAATGTCCAACATGTGCTCTGATGTTGCTCAACATTTCCATATAAAACACCAAAAAAATCCTTTTACACAAACGTTTTAAAGATACATTCCAGTGTTGTGCTGGAAATGACAGCAATACTGTGCCACAGCTATATTTTGTATAAAAAGTAATATTGATAGAGGTCTCACATTAAATACTATAATGTATTTAAATTATTTTCCTAGTCATACATTAATATTATCTATAATATATATATAATCTATATTCGGATACATTAAGAGTACCAGATAAGTCATATTTTTAAACTGTATTTTCATTGTTGAAGTTTAAAAGTCTGGGTGTGTGACAAGGAGAAAACAGTGATTTTGACACCTATAAGAAGGTTGAAAAGTATGAAAGTATGGTTTTATTAATAGCTTGACAAAGAAAGAGGAATTTGTCCAAAATTATATGTATTTAAAAAAAAAAAACAACAACTATGCATTATGCTGTTAAATCTGCACTCATTTTCAGACATTTCCAGAAAATACATCTGAAGACTGGATAAAGCAGGATCTAAATTCATGTTTGATTTTGTTCACATATTAAAGTTTTTTACTCCTTGACCTATGGCCTAGTCCTGGCTTAAGCTAAGCCCTGTCTGTGAAACTGGGCTTCATGTTCTGGTATGGATGACTGCTTTTTGTTTTTAAATTAAATGTTTAAACGTGTATAAATGAGCATTGCATGTTAAATTAGCTATAAATCATGTTTAGTGATGTTCTTATCAGGTGGACAAGTCATAAGGATACACTGAGTAACAGTTAGGACTTTTTAAAAATATAAATAGTTATATGATCTGCTAAATAATTGAATTAGTTACAAAAGAAATTGTCAATTTGCAGAGAAATGAATGCATTAAAGATTAGTTGCCGTTACAGACAGGGATGTTGAAGAGACAACACAAAAACTGGCCTTTCAAACAGTTAGGCCCGGTTTCACAGACGGGGCCAAATAACAAAATAAACAAACAAAAGGGCCAACACGGCACAACTAGACATAAACTGAAATAGAAAATAAACAAACCAGGGAACACGGTCAAGGCTAGGAATCAGAAACACACAAACTAACATCCAGGACAAAAGACAATGCAGACATGAAGCATGAGAGAAAGGTGAGAGTATTTAAAGACCGGATAATAGTGAACAGATGTGAGTGAATCAGTGTTAACAACAAGGACAGGTGAATGCTATCAGAAGTGCAGTGTGAACAGCGACCTCAGGAGGCTGAGGGGAGACCCACAGCCCCGATCATGACAGGTTTTTTACTTTTACTTTTTTTAATTTTGAGTACG
Organism: Garra rufa; assembly: GCF_049309525.1. Taxonomy (NCBI): domain Eukaryota; kingdom Metazoa; phylum Chordata; class Actinopteri; order Cypriniformes; family Cyprinidae; genus Garra; species Garra rufa. The sequence continues at coordinate 466,444 of NC_133385.1, forward strand.
TTTTACACCCAGAGAGCAATGTAGGTGGATATACTGTGAAAGTACATATGCCATACATTTTTAAAGCCTAACAACTGAGCATCTATGAAACATCAGTCAAACGTAATTCTCATCTCTTCCACATTGTTTTTAATACTTTGTTTCTTCTATGTGGTGTGACATATTCTCTGCCAGATATCTGTTCAACTGCTTCTTTGCAGAAATCCTCCAGTTTTTGTTTCAGCTTATAAGCAGATTTCCTCAAATGACAAAGAGAAGTGAGAACTGATGTTGATGAGCCGCTCTGTAGATTCATGAGGGACAGAGAAACACTGGAAACTCTGCGGGAGAGAAACATACAAGTTTTTATGCTAGTGTTTCCTCCTCAGTTTTAAATCTTGAGAAAGCAAACTTACTGGAATGATATTTCAACTTAGTTGTTATTATTCTTCTGAGACTATAATTTGTGACTGCTGCTCCTCCTCAAGCTTTAACTCTCCAAACTCCAAACTCAGGCCAGATCTTCAGACTGATCTGACTCCAGCTGCTGGATCTTTTCTAACTGATCCGACTTACGGTTTTCCTAAAAATGACGATTAAAACTGGGAATAATCCCATAGACTTACATTAAGGGATGTTCAAATGATCAACACTATTCAAACTCACACTGACAAAACTCCCACAATCCCTTCAGACTCAAACCTTCTATCAACTAGATTTATAATCCATTCAAACTAACAAGAAACATGCTAGCAACTTCTTTATCTACTTTTTTATTTCTATCATGCACTGTAATGTGCCAAAATCTAATAATTTAAATACTCAAGTAGTTGTCAGTTCTATACACAGATGATGGAAGTGACCAACTCCACCTGTTTGGATCATTGATCTGATCTGAATCCAATCCAGATGTAGTCTTCAACAACAATGCAATTTTCTCAGTTCAGAATGTTTCTTTTTTTATGAAACATACCCACATCAAGTGTTGATTCAAAAAGAATGCACTGAGCTAGAATGAAACCGTTTTGTGAAAATGATCAAACACACACAAATGCGAACCCTGGTAATCACTGCTTGCAGTTATACTTTGTTTTATTTTCACTGAGATTGAGAAGATTTTTTATGTTCTCTATACAAGCCAACAAAGAGCCAAAAGAGCTGCTATCTGAGCATTTAAGAGGCAAATAAATCTTGGTGTTGTCAAATTTCAGGTAAATATTTTTTTCTTTGATGTTTTTAATTATTTTACTAAATATTAATCTCTAGATCATGCACAATTTATCATCTTCAAGACCATGGTGTAACCACTAGATGGCAATACATACACACACATTCCAGGAAACTCCTGAAGAATAACCTGAAATAATATAACAAATGCTAAATTATTAAACGTAGAAAATCCCCCCCCCCCCCAAAAAAAAAAAACTTTGATTTTTAATGATTATATGATTATGCATGAATACAAACAGGTGAGTAAAACACAAAAGCATGATCTTTGGATGCGTTATCTGACTCGCTGCTGCGCTCACATGATTTCATGCATCTAGAGTCCAGATCATGGGCTGTTATAATGCATCATTGCTGTAGTGGTTTTATATTGCTATATAAATCTTGTAGGAAACAGGAGGTTAGTGTTGAAATGTCAAACTTTGCCTTTCTTTCAAATGAAATGCTGCCCATAAACCAGGACAAAACTAGTGTTTAAACATCTAAACACACAATAAAAGAAAACAACCAGGGTTAAAAAAAACTGCCAGACAAAACTGAATTTAGTTGAATTTGTCAACTCATTTTGTAAATATAATGAATATCTAAACCAGACAGTAAAATACTAAAACTCAAAGCTGATTAAGATTAATGCTGATGGTTGAACAGCGATTAAATCAACACACAACTCTGTATAGATATGTTTGTGAGGACTTACAGTGACACAATGAAAACCTAACCTTCACCCAATTAGAGCCTGATCCCCAAAACCAAGTCTTGACCCTCAAACAAATTGTTAATGTAACGAATGTTTTTAAAATGTATATTTCTAAGCATTAGTTACAGTGTAACTCAGACCGAATCAATCAGGACATGAAGTCATGCTTTAATTCATACAAATAAATAGCGTTCTTTTGTTCATTCTGTTTTATACAGTAAAGAGGAATCATTTTCATTGACTCTGAAGGAGATGAAGATGCTTGTGTTCAGGGGTTACTCACACAGATGAGCAGGTTTGGACATGAGAGGATCACAACCAGAGAGAAGGAAACACATCTGGATGCTGATCCTGCGACTTAGATTTAACTTATAAGTACAAATTCAGGGAAATATGGCAGTATCTTTAACAATGAACAATCATAATGAAAGAAAACATATAATGAGATTATATAAACAGAAAAAAGGTTAATATAATCATAATATTCATAAAATCATAATGCACTAAATTGCATTTGTCGTTGTTGATTTAGTTATTTATAAGCCTCAGGGATGAAACGAGAGAGATATTCAAAGTAAAACAAAGGAGGTTTAAGCCATTTTTGCATGTGGATGAACAATTTTGCACATACAATAATAAAAATAACGATTTGGGGTTTTCGCAATAAAAAAACAATATCTTTAAGGATTAAACTGTGGGGCATATTAGTGGAGTTAAAATATAAAAACTTGAATCAACCTAAGATTTATTGGTTATACTACAGTCGCAATAAAAGGGCAGCTGTTTTTCAAGAAGTGAGCACAAAATGAGCAAATTTCATCATCAAGAGATGAATTATCCTGTCGCTCATCTTTTTAGCTGTTGTCCAGATCACATTCATACTCAAAGAGATTCGGCTGTAGACTGTAGAGCATCAAATGTAAGTTATGCACTGGAGAAACATGACTCAAGGCCACACACATCCGTCAAAGCATCAAACCATAAACAATGTGTGTTTATTAAAGCCCTTTTCTCTGCTCCTTTCAAGTTTTGTGCTTGGTGTGTGACTCAAATAATCCTATCTACTTATAAAAGCTGCTGCTTTAGTGATACTTTACTCACCGTTGATATAATTAGAAGTAATAATCACAAATAGCATACTGCCTGAGTTCAGTTATTTGTGCACACAGACAGCATTCAGACACTATTGTAAGCAGCTGTGTGTTGAGAACATTCAGACTCACATCTGAGAGTAAATGCGGTTGTTACTCTCCAACAGTGACCCTGTGAACATAATCTCTAATGACTCTTAGGTAGGCTTAGTTCTTCTCTCACACAAACCGCTTCTTCAGGACTTCAGCTGCAGACCGGTTTGATCAAGCACAGACTGGTCCAGTCTCTAGAGGATCTGGAGCCCAAAGCAGCTGCTAAACTACGGCCCTACGTGAGTCAGAGAGAAAGCAAACAGCAGAAACTCTCAGGACTCCAGTCAGCAGACCTCAGTTTACAAATCAAAGTGTGGTCTGGATCTTTTAATCAGATGGCTAAAAGGTCTACATCCATTAGTGTTTTCACTTTGAGGCTTAGAAGCATAACGCTGCGATAATCTGCAAGACAAGAAGTGTTTTGAATGGATGTCGATGGAGGAGAGACTTCAGTTCACTGAATCTACTGCTTATTTAATGAATCCACATCCTATCGGTTCATCTTCAACATGTTTGCCATTAAACACTGGTTTTGGAGCAAAAGATCACAGTTTACTAAGAGACGTAATGGACATTAATTTCTACACAAACAGAGATTGACAGGTCAAAGTCAGAAAGTGATGGAGTGAGTCGAGGCTGTAATGTGATTGGTTGACGAGACTCAGCTGATCCACGTTGAGCATTTCTCTTTCTCCAATGGCAGAGCTTTGATCTCCTTATTTAAGAAGATCTGGGGGAATTAGAGCTGGAACAACAGCGGCGTTCAGGTGAGTCTCTGATCTGAGTCAAACAACAGAGAATCTCCTGCTTTCCGATTGTGAAGAAATGAATTCATGCTTTATTAGGATGATCATTGAGCTTTATGATTGGATGTTGATTGATTTAAGACATTTAAATCAAATTTCAGTTCAGATCTTGCTTGTGGACTCCAGCGAGTGTCCAAAAAAAGTTTCAATCACAATCGAACAGGGATTGCCAAAAAAAGTATATGATTATAATGTATTTATTTGATTTCATCTTTCTCCTGTGCCTTTGCTGATACCAGAATTATTTGTCACATGTATGTCATGTTCTGCTGATGAAACACTGCTTGCATTTATATTAGAGAAAAAATTTGAGAGATAAAAGCATGAGCTATGGAGAATTAGAGAATTAGCAATATCAATGAGGAGAAGATCTCATTTACGTCAAAACTGAAACTAAGTCGTTCACACAGAACAAATGTGAAAAGGGTCAAATATGGTCAAGTGTGTGAAAGCTTGTGCTGTTCCTGTCTGACTCACATCTTTCTCCTTTTCTTTCTCTCTGTCAGATTCAGTGTGAGGGTACGGATTGGGGAGGAGCTGTACTCAATGGGGGGGTTCAAATTCTAAAAAGAAGGCCAGGGAGGCGGCGGCCCAAAAGGCCCTGGATGCCATCCGGGAGATGGAGAAGGAACAGGTGAGAGACGCACAGAACACGTTGTTTCTAGAGGGACATCGATCATCTTTCGTGTCTCACACAAGAGACGCATGTTTAGAAAACCATGTAAAATAATGCAAGTTTAACTTTTAAAAAAAAAAGCTTATCTCATGTTTTTAAATGAAAAAAAGTTCTCTGTGTGATTGGCTTTCAGTCCTTTATATTAAACTCATACATGCACACAACATTTCAATATATATATATATCTATATATATATTCTTTCATATAGTATAGGCTAGGGTTTACATTAGTTGATACATTTTTTGGCCATTAAAATGTCCAAGTTCAAAGGAAGACAAAAATGACGATTATCAGTGAATTGACATTAGAGCCCCTCATTTACAATGAGATGAGGATGGAGAATTGTTGATGGCTCATCCCGACTCTCTCTCAGTCAAACAAGAGTTTTTACTGACAATAGAGACGTCAGCCAAATGTGGAAAGGGTCAAATATGGTCAAGTGTGTGAAAGCTTGTGCTGTTCCTGTCTGACCCACATCTTTCTCCTCCCTTTTCTTTCTCTCTGTCAGATTCAGTGTGAGAGTCGGCGAGGAAGTTTACCCACCGGGAGTGGGAAATAGCAAAAAAAAAGCCAGGGAGGCAGCGGCCCAGAACGCCCTGGATGCTATCAAAAGGACAGAAGATGAGGAACAGGTGAGAGCTGCACTAAAAGCACAGCCAGAGTCTGATGACAGAGAGAGAAACAGGAAGCTCTAGCAACATGGAGATTGAGAATCAGTCGTAGAATTCAAAGAGTCTCCACTCAGACAGAAACTCAGTTTGAGCTCCACGTTTCTCTCTGCTCCTGTGATGTTCAGCTGATATGATCCCCAGAGTTTGTTTGTTTTGTAGAGCGCTTTTCACAATACAAACCAAAATCACAATACTAATTAAAGTTTCTGCATTACATTTAGGAGTAGATTATCAGTGGTGACTATGTCAAGGTGATGTTCATATGACAGAAACACACAGTAAAAATCCTGCCGTTAGTTAATGAGGTCACACCGACAGACATCTGAGAATGGCTTGATTTGAGCGGGAGCTAATTATTTGACTAAATTAAAAGAAAACTACTGAGTGGATCTTTGTCTAATTCTAGGCTGGTTGTGTACACACACTCCCAACACACATTTCAGATCAAATAACTTGTATAAGTGCATGACCCCTTTAAAGGAAACTGTCTTCTCAGGTGTGCAGTCATCTCTGATCATCTCAGATCTACCTCCCATGGCAAGAACACAAAAACAAATAGAGAGAAATTCAATGTTAAAAGAATGCTAATGTGTGTTTGATCAGATCTAGCTGAAGTACAAGGTTATGAGATGCATTATGTGAACGCTTGGCTAAAGAGATGAGTCTGTAATCTAGAGTTCAAATGTGAAAAAGCTCTCCCTCCTTTAGTGGACTTTGCTATCTTAGGCACGACCAAAAGGTTTTGAGATCCAGAAATGATCCATCAACACTAACAGCAGATCAATGAAAACTGCTTAATTTTACAGAGAAAAATCAATCCAGAAAGTGGATAAGGACTGTGCAAGCTTTGGGAGTACTCATGTATATTTGCTTTGATAATACTGAATGTGATCCAGATGTAATATTTGAGAAATACGCAATTTTCACATTTTGTTCAATATTTTTTTTTTTTTTTTTTTTTTTTATGAAACCTACATTCATGTGTTTATTAAAAATACATGCTTAAAGCCAAAATATTTTTTTTTCCAAGAAAGAAAAAACCCCAGCAAAAACGCTAAAGGTGACTGGCAAGGAATTTTTTTTTTTAAACACTGAGGTAAACAGTAAAGGGCCTATAAGAAAGTAGCAATATTTTGTAACTGATATGGAGCTTAACATGCAGCCAGTGCAGAGAAATTGGGGAAATATGATCATATAGTCATATGACTATAGCAGCTGCATTTTGGACTAACTGGAGCTTGTTTGTTGAAGATGAAGGACAGCCAGCTAGTAGTGCATTACAATAGTCCAGTCTAGAGCTCATCAATGCATCAACTAACTTTTCTGCATCAGAAACAGGGAACATGATCCGTAGCTCAGCAATGTTTTCGAATGATTTTTTTTTTTAGAAACATTTTGAAAACTGAAATGTGAAATTAATAGCCACAAATCTAAATGTCATGTTCCAAATTTGAAGTTGATATCTCAAAATATGAGCTTTTAGTAAGATTTTGATTGGTGCAGTACCAAAGCTTTCCCATTGGATTCTGGCAAACACAGCGGTGGATTTGTGATTCGCAGTACAGTATAATTTCTCTCTCTCAAACATTACAAGCTGCGCACACACAAACAGAACACACTCCATACTAACATGATTATTGACTCTATAATAGACTCACATTTACAGAAGCAGAAAACAGGAAACTTAATCATTGTCAATTTTAATTTTGAAGCCTTGCCGACAGAATAAAAGTCTATTAACAAATATTATATCATGTTATAGTTAAATGATCCTAGCATTAAAAATCACAGTTTTAATGGGTTTCAATGAGGTCATTTTTGTCCTTAAGGTCCTGAGAGGAACACATTTTTTGTACCTAGTGTAAAATAGATTTATTAAAGGAAATGAGGGTGAAATATTAAAATTCCAACAAAATGTACGCAGTTAGAATAAATACAGGCAAAATTATATAAAAAAATGGCCAAAAATATAGATAAGATTGCACAAGGTTTAAAAGAGGACAAACACTGCAATCAGCTTCATTTTCTCATGATCTAATCTAGAGTTTCTCTCTCTGTACTAGAGACACGACAGAGGACCGAAAATGCTAAAGCATTTGTACAGGCATTCGTTACCAGCACTGAAGTCATTCGCCGCCGAGATGGGGACAGTGTGCATTCAAGGAGGTACACACACACACACACACACACACGGAAACACATCCGCCAAGAGAACAATAATAAAAGAACTAGGAGCTAAATCGGAGGGAGAAAAAAAATGGACACCCACATCATTGCCCAATTGTTTTCCTTCGGCCAAAAAATGGGAAAGGAATTGGAGTTTGTGGAGGAGATGAAGGATGGTCCGGACCACAACCCCAGGTAACACATCTAGCTCTGAGCTGAAGTTTCTCTGGACAGCTGCTGTTTCTGTAAACTGTTGATCATCAGTAAAGTCAATCTGGCGTTGAGGCTCTTGACTGCACTGCTAGTGTGAGCATCACATCTTTAGTCCTGCAGGATTGATCAGATTCATGTTTATCATTCCCATTTGATCTTCACATCGTTTGTTTTCCAGTCAGATAAAGGAAGAAACCGTTCATTTGTCACATTATCGACCCCGTTCAACTCCTGTGGTTTTTCATATTTTATTGTTTCCATCACTGGTGAAAAAAACAGCTAAAACCAGCCTAGGCTGGTTGGCTGGTATTAGCTGGTTTAAGCTGGAAGTAGCTGGTTTTAGCTGGTCTCCCAGCCTGGCCAGGCTTGAAAAATGGCCAAAACCCCTCTAAAACCAGCCTGCCGACCAGCTAAAACCAGCCAACCAGCCTAGGCTGGTTTTAGCTGTTTTTTTCACCAGGGACACGTTGTCATAACTGATCAAATGGAAGTAAAGTAGAATGAAGTTTGGATCTCTACACGGATCAGCCTCTTTTCCACATCACTGAATACTCAATATTAATGACACAAACTCAGCATTTATTGGCTAAAACGATAGCTCTGACTGCTGCTGGGGTAAATGTGTTTATTAAAGAGTAGACTAATGCTATGAGCTCACTCATATTTGTGTTTAAGGTCTATTACCGCAGTGAACCTGTGAAGCACTGCTTCCTGAAGCTTCCAAACGTTTGTGAATCCATTGGTTTGAAACAGTGGATCGGAGCACGTACCAAACTACCAAAGTCGGCTGATTTCAGTCATTGCATTTTCGTTATGCCGTAACTGGTTCGAACCGTTCCTTTCGAAATGTCAATGGTTTGTCGATGTGGGTGATCTGTGTAAACCTGTGAATCATACCAGTTCATTGAGTTCGGCCCCAGCCGCGAACCATTGAACCAACGCCCATGCTTTCATTCATTTGTAGACATTTTAAACGAGTCATTTGTGTAATTAAAGGATGAGTAGTGTAGTCTCTTATTGGCAACAAAACAAGCCATGTAAATTAATATGCAATATTTTGAAAACCACATGTTATATACACTTTATATGTAATGGTATTTTATTGTTTTTATTGCATTTGGTGTATTACAGGTCCAATAAAACATTTGCAGTGGGGTTTTATGCAGTGGTGTAGTCTACATGATACGCAGGTATACGTCGTATACTAGAGCTGCACAATTAATCGTTAAAAGATGGCGATCTCGATTCGACCCCCCACACGATCTTAATCCAGCATTTATACGATTCAGCAAATTATATTTTATTTATATTTTACAAAACTTTCTCTAGCCTAACTACCGCACAGACTGCTGTGAGCTGATGCAGTGACAGGTTCACCGTTCTCTCCAACATTACATAACCATTTAAACTTCATCTTTACTTTATTACATTTAATGAAGATTTGAGATATTAGCCGTCAATCACTCTGTCTCTGACACTACGCTCCGCTGAACTAGGAACCGCACGTTTATTTCTCTCAACCAAACTCTGTTCCGGATCTGCACACACTGCATTGCTATCAGGGGTGTGTGATATGACGATTTTTGATGTTGGACAATTAAAAGACCTTTACAATCTGCTTTTGAAGAAATATACTATATTTCGTGCTACAGCCCACAGTCTGTCAGATGCAATTCATGGCGCCTCCGTGTCCATATACTGTTCAACGCGGCATTCATTCACATCAGATGATAACTCAGCGGCAGAGTTCCACTCACAGAGTCATTTACACTGGAGACACACTTCTCAAAATCCCGTTGGTGTCCACACACTTTCAGATGGTTTTGTTAAAGTAATCTCTTGTATTGTAGAATGCAGGCTCTACGCCGCCGAGAGTGTTGCGCGATCGTTAAAATGATTGTTGATGAATACAATGAATTTTAATATCCTGCGTTTAGAGAGCGACTCACCATTGCGCACAAATTAGGCTTCATAAAATATCTAGGCTGTTATTAGTATGTGAGCTATAATTAGTTGTGTAGATAGCTCTGTATCATGCTTGAAAAATTCGGTCTCTATTTGCAGTTTGAACATTGAAAGAGTAGTACTTTGATCGTGCCAGATTTATGGACCAGCAGAGCAATGGAAACATTATGAGCATGACGATCCATTACCCCTTAACTGTTACTGCCATTTTTGAACAGAGACGTGAAAATGAAGAATTGAAACTTACATCTTTAGAATTCATGGACAAAAACATTTTGTAACTGATTTATGTACATTGTCCATGTTAATGCAATGTCTGATTTTAAAATGGCTTTCAAAGGATGAATTTTGAAATTAAGTTTTCATCTGATATATAATTTCTTATTATTTCTAAAGTGTAATGGGGGAAAAGGCAACAAGGAAATCTGTTGTGAAAAAGGTCAGAACTCCTGTTATGAAGTAGATTTTTGAGGTGCACTCTTGTCATAAATTATTTTTCCTACTTAATTTGTAACAAAATAAAGTCAAATATCTCTTTAGGAGCCTTAGACCTTTCCAACGATAAATGGTTTGTCATGATTAGATTAGGATTTATTTGTAAAATGGTGAAGTAAACAGAGTAAAGAGTGACAGCCATAAGGTGTTGATAGACTGGTGTTTCTAGCTAAGAATCTTTAACTCGCTTTACTCTGACATAACACCTTTGTTTATTTTTTAATGTTTAATGGTGATTTTTCTTCTTTACATTACATTATTTTGCTTTTAAATATAAAGAAATTCAATAAAAAGTTTATGTCTTATTTTACTTCTATTTTACTGCTGTTTGATAACCTAATGTTCAGGAGTAAATCTTTAAAATAAAGTTCTCCCGAATCGTGATCTTTATTCTAAGCAAAAAAAATGTGATTCTCATTTTATTCAGAATCGTGCAGCTCTACAACACACATTAATCTTCAAACAAAATGGAGAAGTGAGTTTAGTATCCGATGACCCCTTTAATAATGTGCTTGTTGGTACATTCTGCTGCTAAATGCGGCTAAAGTAAACATCACGTCTCAGGCAGAGAGGGGCGGGGCGAGCAGAGCTCATTTGCATTTAAAGGGACCATGCAGTAAAATTAGTTTATTTTGCAGAGCTGATTTTGACAAGGTAAAAGTGTTTTTTTACACTACTATTGAGATTTTTTAACCAAAGTATATTATAGACTTTTTTATTAAGACCCTAAAGAATCATATGAACTTGTGGAAAATGGACATCTGATGACCCCTTTATAGAAAAATCCAGGAAACAAGACAAAATATCTTACATAATTTTGCTTTCTAATGAATGCATCTTGATTTAAGAATCTCTAGATATTTTGAGTAGAAACCAGACAAAAATACTAAGTAAGGCTAGGTTTGTCCTAAGGTTTCAAACATTTATTCCCATCCGCTTTATTTTCTGCATGATCTAAAGGAAAGTTTTTTTAACAGCCTTGATAATGACCCCTTCTTTGGCCTGCAGGAATATGCTAATGCTCATGGGGAGGATTTAATTGAGGAGATTAAGGAGACCCCAGACACATGGAGGTGCTCTCACTCACTCACTCACTCACTCACTCACTCACTCACTCACTCACTCACACACACACACACACACACGGTTTCTGTGAATTGACCTTATGCACAGAGCATTCTTTAGAACTTCCACATAGTAAGCAGCTTGTAAACTTCCACTGAAGCTGATTTTATATGTGCTATATATAGGTGGACTCTCTTGAGGCTCCTCTACTGCTTTGTTCTTATCAGAAACTGAGAAAAATAATGATTGCAACATTGTAAAAAATGATAGCGGCATGAACATTCAGTTTCATATTATTTAACAACATATCATTGAAAGGAGAGTATTTGCACAGTTGTACATTTAAATGCTGACAGCTAAACGCTATCATAACGTGTTTAGGCTAACGTTAGCTAGATAGCGATACTTCTCTTCAAGGACATCTTAATCATATTCTTGATCATCAGTAACTTGCCTTCATCATGAACACATTTTGAAAATCTTGTCATATTTTAAAGCCTTTATTATTTTCCAGCTGTGGAATAAAATGCACTTCAAAGATTCACTTTTTATTCATAAAGACGACATGGGGAAAAAATGTGTTTTCACAGAAAACATCGTCTTTTTTTTAAAGATAAAAATGAGATGAGCCATATAACCAGAAGATGGCAGCAGAGGATCAATCATTGGCTGCAGCTGCCATTTCAACTTTTCAAGATGATTACTTTTCGATTTATTATAAAATTACTGGTATAATAAATTGTAGTACTTTTACCTCACTAAAGTATAAAGTATAGCAAGTGCTGAAAGTCATTAAAATAAATCAATAAATAAGCTCAGACACAAACAGCCTATAAGGGTGAATTATTTAAATACTTATATCTATCAGAGGTCGCGTTAACCGGAAATTGTCCGTCATAGACGGATTTTTTATAGCAATGACGGAAAAATCTGAAGGCTGTCCGTCACTTTGCCAGATTCCACAGAGGGGGATCTAGTGTAATTATTAGCTGTAATTCCCACCCTGTCCAGTTGTTTAGTATTATTAATATTTTTCCTCCTTGCAGGGACTGCAGGATTGTCTCCACAAACTGTCAAAAATTGAGGTTGTCATGAAGATAACGTGTCTCTCTCATGTGTCTCTGTCTCTCAGACTGGGTGGACGCTCATTCCTCCCCATGAGCTCCTCCAGCAGACCGCAGGCCAGAGAGGAGGCAGCCCTGGCTGTTATCATTGGAGAAGAAGAGAGAGAGCAGAGGACCAACCCTCAGGTGCACAAACACTGAATCTCTGAATCTGCTGTCAGAAACACATTTCACACTCAAGCTCCATTCCTTTCTCCATTAACACCTGATCTGTGATGTTCACAGCCATCAACCAGCAGCTCCTTACCCAATAAAGACACAGTAAGATTATTATTGTCATTTCATTCAGCAGACTCTTGTTGGCCAAAGTAGAAACAGTGTCTGTAGTTCAGAGTTTGTCCTGTGAGTCACTTTCAGATCTGCTGCTGTGCAAATGATTCACTCCAGTTTCTGTTTCCGTTTAATTTTCAGGCGGAGGTAACTCAAGAAAGCCTGTCCTCACAGGTACGTGACATAAACGCAGGTTTTTGACATTTTGAATGGCAGATTGATGACAATGTGAATAAAAATCACAGAAGCTGGTGTAGATCCAACTGCAAGCCTGTACATCTGACTGCTTTCACAAACTTGTTTTTGTGTGCTGTGCAAAACAATTTTCTCAATCTTTGCTGCTTACGATTTCATTTGGATTGAAGATGATCTATGCTTGCAAGAATGATTCGTCCAAATGGACTTATTTTTCCAGTGTCGAGGGCCATGGTCTTTGTTTTCTTTTTTTTTTCAGATTTGGAGCAGGTTGCCTGGATTTTGCCATTACCCTACAGATCTGGTGTCCTCATTTAAAAATATTGACAGGTCTCTGGGAATGGCCATTAAGCAACGTCCAGAGCTTCGGCCCTGCATTTTTGCATGTGTGTCGTCTGCAGAGCAACAGAAAACTAAAATGAGTAAAATTTCAAAAAAATACATCTCTGTCCTCGGAGAGTTGTATGAGGCAAAGCCTGCGTCTGAGAGGGTGGCCATTCTGGACTGCTTAAAAGAGTTCCTCACCATCACAGAACCAACAGTAATCATCATCTGTCAGATTCACAAATCAGTTGCATCACTGCAATGCCAGACTTATCTGGCTTTAGCCACGTGCATGTGTTTATTGTGCCATTGCTCTATGATTGATGCAGCTTAATGTCGTTTCAGATTGTGTGTGGATTCTTACAGACCACTTTTCAAAAGCTCAGCAACGTGCAAACCTCCAAAAACTCTCGGTAATGCATCACAACTTTACTTTCTTTTGTTCTGTTCAAAAGATTTTTGAGGTGCTCCTTGAGCTTCACATCTGGACAATGACTCCTACATATATTTGTACTTTTTTTTTTTTTTTTTTTGTAGACTTGCAGTGATGGAAATGGCTATTTGTTTAATTCCTCATGCGGGGGACCAATTAGGGCCCCAAACCCTTTGCTTAATACAAAAGTTTGTAAAGGTGAGACTCGTCCTGTTAACATTTGTAAGCCCTGTTGTGTCTTGTGTTGTTGTAAGTCCTTCATGTAATGTTTTGATTGTAGAGCAAGGACACAGATCTGCAGAGGAAAGCATACAGGATGCTGGAAGCGTTGTGTGCCGTCCATCCAGCAGGATTTGATTCAGCCGATGATTCTGCTCTGAAACAAATGCTGCTGGATGGATTGAAGACTGCAGTAATACCAGCAAAACCAGTAAGAGCCATAACAAACCGGCTGGAATCAGAGTATTTACACACAGAATGTGTTCTGGAATAATAATACCGGGCTCTTGCTGTTTGTCAGCCATTCTCCAGAGTTTGCTGTATGTTGTGAGAGCGATGGCTGAGGATGTTGAGGGGTTTATTCAAGCTCTGCTTCCTCAGGTTGGTCTCACACAAAGTACGTTCTTACATCAGACTGGTATTCTTCATAACAGCTCTAATACTGGCATGTTTGATTTGTGTTTAGGTCATCGCTCTCACAAAAGAATCCTCGGTTGGAGCCACCAAACCCACATTCGGTGTAATAGACAAGGCTCTGAGCGCTCTGGAGCGTTTTTGTGGCGAAGAGAGAGGTGATGTATTTATAGTGTCTTATTGAAGTGTATGTTGGCAACTAATGGGCTGAAATAATGACAGTCGTCTTCATCATGTGTTTCAGAAGCCATGAAACGGTTATTGCACACATTGTGCAACGGATTTATAGGGTCAGAGTCAAAGATTCATTGCACAGTTGTGGCCCTAAGTAGAGTCTTGTTCCACCACAAAGGTGAGACTGACTGATACTGTTGGAACAACTTTCTGCAGTTTTTGATTGCATAATAATCTTGTTTGGTGGTAAAGCAGGGAGAAAGGAGAGAGGTACACAGTTAACTGTAAAATTTTGGTCGGCTGGCCGCTCCTGGGAAGGTTCACCACTGTTCCATGTTTTCTCCATTTGTGGATAATGGCTCTCACTGTGGTTCGCTGGAGTCCCAAAGCTTTAGAAATGGCTTTATAACCTTTTCCAGACTGATAGATCTCAATTCCTTTCTTTCTCATTTGTTCCTGAATTTCTTTGGACCTCAATATGATGTGTAGCGTCAGGCAGCTCCTATTTAAGTGATGTCTTGACTGTGAACAGGTGTGGCAGTAATCAGGCCTGACTGTGGCTAGAGAACCTGAACTCAGGTGTGATAAACCACAGTTATGTTTTAACAAACACTTTTTCACACAGGGCCATGCGGGTTTGGATTTTGTTTTCCCTTCATAAAAAAACCTTCATTTAAAAACTGCATCTTATGTTTACTTGTGTTATCTTTAATTCATATTTAAATTTGTTTGATCTGAAACATTAAAGTGTGATGAACATGCAAAAAAAATAATAATCTGGAGAGGGGGCCAACACTTTTTCAAACCACTGTAGATATTTTGTCATAAAACTATTACTGAATAAATATATTTTTTGTAAAACAATTGGTCTGTTTTAACGAGACATTCCATGAATGCTGCCCCCCCCAAAAAAACTATATCTTCTTGATGTCCAGTTTGTAGCTTGAATCATTCATTGCGTTGCAACATTTGCAGTCTCATTCTCAAGTAGAAGAATCTGTTATCTTGAAATAATTAATTAATTTAGACAATTTTAGATCATTTTTGCTACTAAGGTCCACTGACTTGGTTGTAAGCCTGTATTGTTATCCAATTTTTGAGCCTTAAAACATCTTAAAATGCACACATGTAGGTCAGGAAACAATTTCCATTTTGGGACCTCTGTATTTATAAAACCTGCGTACAACCCTGTTTTCAATGAGCTCTTTCATTCAGCAGACTCTTGTTTGCTAAAGTAGAAACCGTGAGTCTGTCTGTAGTTCAGAGTTTCAGCTCGTTCTGTGATATGATTCACTTTCAGATCTGCTGCTGTGCAAATGATTCACTTGAGTTTCTGATTCACTTTCATTTTATATGGAGGTGAAAGAAGAGGAGCAATTTATTTATTTATTCA
The DNA here is from genome assembly GCF_049309525.1 of Garra rufa. NCBI lineage: Eukaryota > Metazoa > Chordata > Actinopteri > Cypriniformes > Cyprinidae > Garra > Garra rufa. Next base: position 482,135 of record NC_133385.1, read on the forward strand.
AGGGTCAGTTCACACACAGACAGATGCTCACAGACAGTTGTGAAAAGCTCTTGTGACATTAAACCAGACAATACTTGTACTGTCAAATTCACATTATAAGTGTTTTTAATGTTGTGTTCAGGTGTGAGATGAAGAGAATCAGCCGATGAGGAGCATTTCTGACACTCATGAAGCAGAAACTGGAGGTGAGAGTCGTTACATGAGCCGTACCTGTTCAACAAAGTCTGCAAAAGAAACCGTTTATAAGAATTTGCTCTTTTCTTTCCCCAGATCTCTCCTCCTGAGTTTTTAAATCAATGCATTTTAACATTTTTACAGTTTTAACCCCCTTCCCCTTGTGTCTTAATTTATTACACCTCCTTTCCCCCTCCATTACCCTGATTTTAAATGTTTTATCTCTATATCCTTTTTATTGATCTTAATAAAATCATTTTACATCAGATCATATCTCTGTATGTGTGTATAAGTGAAGTAAAGAGTGAAGTAAAAAGTGAAATAATTGTGTGTCCATCATGGAAGAGATGGGTGACTACAATCATTCCAGCAGATCTGATAAAGTCCTCAATCACAGCACTGCAATAAATCACTCACATCCATTCATACATACAGTAAACACACAGATCAAAGACAATTAAAGGCTGAGTTCAGACAAAAATGAAGATAAATTCTCAAAGGACTGTTTTTTCCTCTGTGTGAAAGTGTAGCTTCAAATGAATGAAAGCAAAGAGTGCAGCAAAAAACCAACAACAAAAAAAACGGACACTTATTTTACCCAAATAGCTCAATTTGTGCCTGATTTCCAGCAAGCAAGCCACAGACAAACTGTAATATTTTGGGAGAGAAAGTGTACTCAGCAGCACAGTATGGGTCCTCCTGCCATATTATGAGGGACAAAGGCTGAACCCCCTTTTCCTTATCACTGCTCTCTGTAGATATTTACATTATATTTGCTATTGTTTTTGTTTTCATTTTTATGCATTGAATTTGTGTTATACTGTATATGATGTATGACTTGTTCGCTGTTTATTGCTTTGGCAACATTGTGCTATTCCATAGTCATGCCAATAAAGCACAGTCGAATTGAATTGAATTCTTTAAAGAGAGAATCTTTCTGTGATTATTTGTGTTTCTAACAGTAGTCTGGACTCATTCAGAGCCACAATCACAGACTGGATCTCAGCGGGTGAAGCTACTGCCCAAGAAGACCAAAGACCCGCAGGAACATCAGCAACTGAGACTGATATATGAGAGAGCATCAGTGTAATATTAGCCTTCAGTAAAGTCTATCAGCACTTTCTCTCTTCTCTGGTTTGTAGTGACTAAAACTGTTGATTTTCTTTATTCCTGTCATTTGGTGCTTTAAAACTACAACACAGATCAGCTTTCCTTGATATTGCTTCATTTTTCTGACTCTTTTCTCTCATTCATCTTGTCTTTCTTCAAACACACATTGACTCAATATTGACTCTCATTCCTCATCACACTCTCAGACTCCTTTCTCTTCCAGTCAGAAACAAATGGAGCTTTTCTAACGTCTCTCATTGATGTCAAACACCTGCCGACACTAATTAAACCTCGTTAAGATCAACTCATTAACTAACACTTCATTAAGTGATGGAGAAACAAAGATTTTCCTAAACCTTCAATCAATTGAACCCAAATGATTCAGTGTTTGGAATCATTGGCGATGTCTGCTGATTAAAATAAATATAAATATTAATTACGCCACAAACCAACTGCACATATTTTTATGGAATATATTAAATGCAATATACAAATAACAAAATAGTGTTTTAAAATGTGTTAATTTTTATTTTGTACAGCTTTTGTGTTTTATTTGGCAAACTGGGTTCTTTAAATCTATGTAAATCATCAGTTTAAGTAATCAGCAGTGTTGGTCATCTTACTTTAAAAAAGTAATTAGTTACAGTTACAAATTACTTCTCCCAAAAAGTAATTGAGTTAGTAACTCAGTTACCACATTGTAAAAGTAATTAGTTACTCAGCAAAGTAACTGTGACGTTGTTTTTTATGTTCTATAACGCTATTACGTTCTATAACATCTTTAATATCAAAGATGTTTATATTAACTGATTGAGACAAAATGCTTTGCATTGTGGAAAATTATCACAGATTATTATTGATGCTTTGAAATCCATGTCTCCTCATTTAAAGTTGGAGCAGTGATGTGAACAGCTCCAAGAACTCCCCACAATCTTCATAAAATGTTCTTGTTTTGCAGCATGGTTTGACGGTCAGTTGGAAAATCAATAAACTGCCATTTAGTTGTGGCCAAGAGAGAGAAAAAAAAGTGTTACTGATTTTGTAAGCATATTTTTTACTTTTATTTTTTTGATAATAATGCAATAAAACATGTCATAATTTTTGGCCATGCTGTCCTACAAAGAAATTATGAACACATGCAAAAACAAGAGAGGACCAATACAATATTAATAACTGATTATGTTGTATTCAATGTCAATGTTGACAGTTTAGTGATTTTGTCACTAGATTTGTTGACGTCCTTCCCCCTTTTGAGACTTTTCTCAAAGGCCTAGCAACAAAATAAATTTCTTGGATAAACCTTATTTACCTGTAGATTACAACACTCTCCCACTGATATATTTATATTATATAGATCAGTGAACTCACCATTATGTCCTCATCAGCTACTGTCACGGTTCACGCATCTGCCGTGTTCTCAGGTCTTGTGATCATGTGTCTGTCAGTGTTGTTTATTATGCCATGTGCTCTGTCTCGTGATCATGTGTCTGTCTGTGTTGTTCGTCATGCTCATTCAGTGCAGCTGCTAATCAGTCCGGCACCAGGTGTTCTTCATTACAGACTGCTATATATACTCACGCCATTCTCTTCTCCCCTGTCCGATAGTTTGTCTGGATGTCTCTTTGTCTTGGTTCGTGTCTTGTTGGATTGTGTATTCGTCGTTGGATCGTCACCGCACTTCACGGGAGTTTCACGACACGTTTGCACTCTGCCATCCAGTCCTTGTGTCATCAGCCGGGAGATCTCACCACCACTAAAGCACCGGTTCACCACGTCTGGATTATCTGTTCTACCCATCATTGCATCTTTCTCAATAAACTATCATAACCTGCACTTGCTTCCCTTTGTTTATTGCTACACGTTACAGAACTATCGGACCACTCATGGAAGCAGCAGGAGGCACCCCAAACACGGCGGAGGAAGCACTGGTGAGTTGTATCTCCCGGCTGAACGCTCAGGAGAAGAGCGTGGGCGCTTTGGTGGCGCAAGTGTCTGACCTGACCCAGCGGTTACATCAGGTGACACTGTCCCCTGCGCCACCCACACCGCCCGCTCCTATCGCTCCGGCCGTCCATTTTGAACCAGCTGGAGCGGCACACCAACCGGAGCCCCGCCTTCCCCCACCCGAGCTGTACAGCGGTGAGCCGAGCTTCTGCCGAGCTTTCCTCACTAGGTGCTCCATGCATTTCGCGCTGCAACCGCGCACGTTTCCTAGTGAGGAGAGCAAGGTGGCGTTCGCGCTCACCCTGTTAACGGGGAGGGCGGCCTTGTGGGGCACGGCGGTGTGGGAGAACCAGGATCCATGTTGTGCCTCGTTCTCGACACTGTCCGCTGAAATGAGGAGGGTGTTTGACCGCGCGGCCACCGGAAGAGAGGCCGCGCGGCAATTGACGGATCTCCGACAGGGGGGGAGATCCGTTTCTGATTACTCTATTGCTTTTCGCACCCTAGCGGCTGAGTGTCAGTGGAACGAGGCGGCGCAGGCGGATATGTTCCTGCATGGGCTGGCTGACCGCGTTCAACAGGAGATCTACGCCCTGGAACTACCCGCAGATCTCAACGGCATCATTGATCTGGCACTGCGGGTAGATTCTCGACTCTCCCGAGCCGAGCGGCGGTGGATGCCCGCTCGGCTTCCCCCTGGGGAGGGACTTCCATCTCGAGCCAGCGGCAATAACGCGGTCGCCCCCTTCAACGATCCCGAGCCCATGCAGGTGGGTCGGGCCAGACTTAGCTGGGAGGAGAAGGAGAGGCGGAGATCTCATGGCCTTTGCCTTTACTGCGGGGCGGCTGGCCACTACGCCTTTAGCTGCCCGGTAAAAGGGCCAGCCCGGCAGTAAGTATGAGGCTACTGTCGGGTGGGATCTCCGCTGCAAAGTCCTCATCCACCTCCACCTCAACGCTCCTCCCAGTTAGACTAGGATGGCAGCATCACGACCTGCACTGCACCGCACTGCTGGATTCGGGAGCTGAGGGTAATTTTATGGATTCTTCTTTCGCACTTCTACATCACATACCTGTCCGATCCCTCACTGAGACCATCGCCGTCCACGCACTCAATGGCCAGACCCTCCCTCCCATCACCTCCATCACGGAACCCATCACTCTCACGGTGTCTGGCAACCACCGTGAGAGCACCCCCTTTTACATCCTGGACTCCCCTCATGCACCCATTGTTTTAGGACACCCCTGGCTCACCAAACATAACCCCCGGATTGATTGGCAGCTCAAGTCTGTGTCTGAGTGGAGCATTAAGTGTTATGAGTCTTGTCTTGTGTCTGCTTGTTCATCTGTTTCTAGATCTGTGTTTCAGGAGAAGACGGCGGATCTGTGTAACGTGCCCGCGGAGTACCTCGACCTGAAGGAAGTGTTCAGTAAGTCTAGGGCTGCTTCTCTTCCTCCTCATCGTCCCTATGACTGTGCTATAGACTTACTGCCAGGTACGTCTCCGCCTAAGGGCAAACTTTATTCACTCTCAGTTCCTGAGAGAGAGGCTATGGAGAAATACATTTCTGATTCTCTAGCAGCGGGGTTCATACGACCTTCCTCTTCTCCAGCGGGGGCGGGATTCTTTTTTGTGGGGAAGAAGGACGGATCTCTGCGACCTTGCATTGATTACCGAGGGCTGAATAATATTACGGTAAAGAATACTTATCCTTTGCCGCTAATATCTTCAGCCTTCGAGAGGTTGCAGGGAGCGTCCATCTTCACGAAATTGGATTTAAGAAACGCTTATCATTTGGTCCGCATCAGGGGGGGAGATGAATGGAAGACTGCCTTCAATACCCCCAGGGGGCACTTTGAATACTTGGTCATGCCCTTCGGCTTGTCCAACTCCCCAGGGGTCTTTCAGGCACTCGTCAATGACGTGCTGAGAGACATGGTCGATCAGTTTCTATATGTCTACCTGGACGACATATTGATTTTTTCTTCGTCTCTCCAGGAACATGTTCAGCACGTCAGACGAGTGCTCCAGCGGCTGCTAGAGAATGGGCTTTTTGTCAAGGCGGAGAAATGCGATTTTCATGCACAGTCTGTTCCTTTCCTAGGGTACATCGTGTCGGCCGAGGGGATGCGCATGGATCCCGAGAAGGTGAGGGCTGTGGTGGATTGGCCAAGTCCAGATTCCCGTAAGGCCCTACAGAGGTTTCTGGGTTTCGCCAATTTTTACCGACGTTTTATTCGTAATTACAGCCAACTAGCCGCACCTCTGACAGCCTTGACCTCCCCCCGAATGGCGTTCAGGTGGTCAAACGCTGCGGAAGCAGCGTTTGCTAAACTCAAAAGCCGCTTTGTTTCGGCACCTATTCTCATTACCCCTGAACCATCACGTCAGTTCGTGGTGGAGGTCGACGCATCAGAGGTGGGGGTAGGTGCGGTGCTTTCCCAGCGCTCATCCTCGGACGACAAGATGCATCCCTGCGCGTTTTATTCTCATCGTATGTCGCAAGCTGAGTCAAATTATGATATTGGTAACAGAGAGCTGTTGGCGGTCAAACTGGCATTGGAAGAATGGCGTCACTGGTTGGAAGGGTCAGGGGTACCTTTCATAGTTTGGACCGATCATAAGAATCTGGAATACATCAGAACTGCTAAAAGACTAAACTCTAGGCAGGCTAGGTGGGCACTTTTTTTCGGACGTTTTGACTTCACTATTTCGTACCGCCCGGGTTCCAAAAACGTTAAACCCGATTCTTTGTCACGTATTTTTGACCGTTCCGATCGCCCGTCCACTCCCGAGGGTATTTTTCCCGAGACACTTATTGTCTCTGCCCTCAATTGGGAGGTCGAATCGAAGGTTAAGACAGCCTTACTTGGGGTAACGCCTCCGGCCGGTTGCCCACCTAACCGTTTGTTTGTGCCAGAAGGTCTACGGTCCGAAGTTATCCAGTGGGGACATGGTTCCAATGTGGCGTGTCATCCAGGGGTAAGTCGAACCTTACATTTGGTAAAACAAAGATTTTGGTGGCCACTTATGGCTCGTGATGTTCGCAGTTTTGTTTTGGCTTGCTCAGTTTGTGCCATTGGTAAGACTTCTAACAGACCTCCTGATGGGCTCCTACAACCGCTGCCAATCCCTTCGAGACCCTGGTCCCACATCGCTCTAGATTTTGTTACCGCCCTCCCACCCTCCCAGGGTAACACGGTAGTTTTGACCGTGGTGGACCGATTCTCGAAGGCGGTTCATTTCATTCCCTTGCCCAAATTACCTTCAGCCAAGGAGACAGCGTTGGCAGTCGTGGACCACGTCTTCCGGTTACATGGCCTCCCGACAGACGTGGTCTCCGACAGAGGACCCCAGTTTGTGTCCAAATTTTGGCGAGAGTTTTGTAAATTACTGGGGGCCACTGTTAGTCTCTCTTCGGGGTTCCATCCTCAAAGCAATGGGCAAACTGAGAGAGCCAACCAAGACTTGGAGAGAGCGTTACGATGTATGGTCACTAGAAATCCTTCCTCCTGGAGCCAACAGCTGTCGATGGTGGAGTACGCCCACAATTCGTTACCAGTATCATCCACGGGCCTATCCCCATTTGAATGTAGTATAGGTTACCAGCCACCAATTTTTCCCAGTCTGGAATCCGAAGTCGCGGTCTCCTCCGCTCACGCCTTCGTCCAGAGGTGCCGTCGCACCTGGACTAGAGCCCGTGAGACTCTAGTCCGGGTGGGAGCGCGCACCAAGGCCAAAGCCGATCGCCACCGGTCTAAGCCTCCCGTATACGTCGTCGGTTCCAAAGTGTGGCTTTCTACTAAGGACATTCCTCTCCGATCCGTTTCGAATAAACTTGCTCCTAAATTTATTGGCCCGTTTTCTGTCACCAAGATCATTAGTCCGGTGACAGTCCGCCTCAACCTCCCTCCAGTGTACAGGAGGATTCATCCCGTGTTCCATGTTTCCAAAATTAAACCCGTTTTTTTTGCACGTATTAATCCGCCAGTCCCGGTTCCCCCACCGCCGCGACTCGTAGATGGGGAACCTACCTATTCGGTCAATCGCATTCTGGACTCTAGGCGGAGGGGACGCGGATTTCAGTACTTGGTGGACTGGGAAGGTTACGGTCCGGAGGAGAGAAGTTGGGTACCTGCCAGGGACATACTGGATCACTCCCTTATTGATGATTTCAATCAACAGGTACAGGAGTCTGGGAACGTCAGGGGACGTTCCTAGGGGAGGGGGTACTGTCACGGTTCACGCATCTGCCGTGTTCTCAGGTCTTGTGATCATGTGTCTGTCAGTGTTGTTTATTATGCCATGTGCTCTGTCTCGTGATCATGTGTCTGTCTGTGTTGTTCGTCATGCTCATTCAGTGCAGCTGCTAATCAGTCCGGCACCAGGTGTTCTTCATTACAGACTGCTATATATACTCACGCCATTCTCTTCTCCCCTGTCCGATAGTTTGTCTGGATGTCTCTTTGTCTTGGTTCGTGTCTTGTTGGATTGTGTATTCGTCGTTGGATCGTCACCGCACTTCACGGGAGTTTCACGACACGTTTGCACTCTGCCATCCAGTCCTTGTGTCATCAGCCGGGAGATCTCACCACCACTAAAGCACCGGTTCACCACGTCTGGATTATCTGTTCTACCCATCATTGCATCTTTCTCAATAAACTATCATAACCTGCACTTGCTTCCCTTTGTTTATTGCTACACGTTACAGCTACATTGTGTGACTGTTTTAACTACTTTCAATTGAAAGCAGTTAGCAACATTGATCAGTGTTTTTTCATATTTTGATGGTTTAAGTAAATTGTGAGGTCATTAAAACCCTCCACACATCACTTTTGGTCACTGATCCTCTCCATAAGACTCTGGACAATCTTAAGAGTAGCTTCAGCAATAGGCTTATTCATCCTTGTTGCTTGAAGGAACGTTATAGGAAATCATTTCTACCTAGCGCTATTAGACTGTATAATTTGTCTGTCTAGATAAGTTGTGTTTATTGATGTATTGAGCTGCCATGACGATTGAAATTCCCTTTGGGATTAATAAAGTTTATCTATCTATCTATCTATCTATGAGGACATGAGAATGGCTGTGGCACACATGTGCTGTTACCCGTCTTTCTCATACACACACATAATTGATGACGATTATCAGTGAATTTACATTAGAGCCCCTCATTTACAATAAGATGAGGATGGAGAATTGTTGATGCTCATCCCGACTCCCTCTCAGTCAAACAAGAGTTTTTACTGACAATAGAGACGTCAGCCAAATGTGGAAAGGGTCAAATATGGTCAAGTGTGTGAAAGCTTGTGCTGTTCCTGTCTGACTCACATCTTTCTCCTCCCTTTTCTTTCTCTCTGTCAGATTCAGTGTGAGAGTCGGCGAGGAAGTTTACCCACCAGGAGTGGGAAATAGCAAAAAAAAAGCACCGGAGGCAGCGGCCCAGATCGCCCTGGATGCTATCAAAAGGACAGAAGATGAGGAACAGGTGAGAGCTGCACTAAAAGCACAGCCAGAGTCTGATGACAGAGAGAGAAACAGGAAGCTCTAGCAACATGGAGATTGAGAATCAGTCGTAGAATTCAAAGAGTCTCCACTCAGACAGAAACTCAGTTTGAGCTCCGCGTTTCTCTCTGCTCCTGTGATGTTCAGCTGATATGATCCCCAGAGTTTGTTTGTTTTCTAGAGCGCTTTTCACAATACAAACCAAAATCACAATACTAATTAAAGTTTCTGCATTATATTTAGGAGTAGATTATCAGTGGTGACTATGTCAAGGTGATGTTCATATGACAGAAACGCACAGTAAAAATCCTGCCGTTAGTTTCTATTCTAGTACACACACTCCCAACACACATTTCAGATCAAATAACTTGTATAAGTGCCTGACCCTTTTAAAGTAAATCGTCTTCTCAGGTGTCCAGTCATCTCTGATCATCTCAGATCTACCTCCCATGGCAGAAACACAAAAACAAATAGAGAGAAATTAAACCAAGCCTAATTAAACCTAATGTGTGTTTGATCAGATCTAGCTGAAGTACAAGGTTATGAGATGCATTATGTGAACGCTTAGCTAAAGAGATGTGTCTGTAATCTAGAGTTCAAATGCGAAAAAGCTCTCCCTCCTTTAGTGGACTTTGCTATCTTAGGCGCGACCAAAAGCCCAGGGTTTGAGATCCAGAAATGATCCATCAACAGCAGATCAATGAAAACTGCTTAATTTTACAGAGTGAAATATCAATCCAGAAAGTGGATAAGGACTGTGCAAGCTTGAGGAGTACTCATGTACATTTGCTTTGATAATACTGAATATGATCCAGATGTAATATTTGAGAAATACGCAATTTTCACATTTTGTTATATATATATATATATATTTTTTTTTTTTTTTTTTTTTTTTTTTTTTAATGAAACCTACATTCATGTGTTTATTTAAAATACATGCTTAAAGCCAAAATATGTTTTTTTTTTTCCAAGAAAGAAAACCCCCAGCAAAAACGCTAAAGGTGACTGGCAAGGAATTTTTTTTTTTTTTATAACACTGAGGGAAACAGTAAAGGGCCTATAAGAAAGTAGCAATATTAATGTAACTGATATGGAGCTTAACATGCAGCCAGTGCAGAGAAATTGGGTAAACATGATCATATATTCATATGACTGCATTTTGGACTAACTGGAGCTTGTTTCAAGTTTATTTGTATAGCGCTTTTTACAATACAAATCGTTGCAGAGCAGCTGTACAAAAGTTTTAGGCTACTACAATATATTTAGTAATTTTAATATTTAGTGGTTAATACTGTATGTCAAGTCGATGTACATATGATATAAATATTAAATCAGTAACTGTGTAATCAAACAGATGATGAACACTAATTGCAATGATTATGTGCTGTGATCAAACTTGTAGGAAAATTATGTAGTGCTGTATGTTGTTTCAAGGCTGGCATCATCTGCGGTCCTCTGAGGGGTTGGCATCATCTCTTCATCTGAATCCGGGCTGAATCTTGTGTAAATCCTAGTTACCACGGGATGGAAATCCCGTGGCAGAGACAGAGAAACAAAGAAATAATTAGCGTAGCTGCTGTTCCAACTTCCGACCAGACAAAAATGATGGTTTAGCCCAAGCTGAGGAATATTAATGTGCATTTGATCAGATGTAACTGAATTACAACGTTATGAGATACATTATGTGAATGCTTGGCTAAAGAGATGAGTCTTTAATCTAGATTTAAACATAGAGAGTGTGTCTGAACCCCGAACGTTATCAGGAAGGCTATTCCAGAGTTTGGGAGCCAAATGAGAAAAGGCTCTCCCTCCTTTAGTGGACTTTGCTATCCTAGGTACTACTAAAAGTCCAGAGTTTTGCGACCTTAGGGAGCGTGAGGGATTGTAGCGTAGTAGGAGACTAGTTAGGGAGCGTGAGGGATTGTAGCGTAGTAGGAGACTAGTTAGGGAGCGTGAGGGATTGTAGTGTAGTAGGAGACTAGTTAGGGAGCGTGAGGGATTGTAGCGTAGTAGGAGACTAGTTAGGGAGCGTGAGGGATTGTAGCGTAGTAGGAGACTAGTTAGGGAGCGTGAGGGATTGTAGCGTAGTAGGAGACTAGTTAGGGAGCGTGAGGGATTGTAGCGTAGTAGGAGACTAGTTTGGGAGCGTGAGGGATTGTAGCGTAGTAGGAGACTAGTTAGGGAGCGTGAGGGGTTGTAGCGTAGTAGGAGACTAGTTAGGGAGCGTGAGGGATTGTAGCGTAGTAGAAGACTAGTTAGGGAGCGTGAGGGATTGTAGCGTAGTAGGAGACTAGTTAGGTATGCAGGAGCTAAACCATTAAGGGCCTTATAGGTAAAAAGTAGTATTTTGTAAGTGATACGGAACCTAATAGGTAACCAGTGTAGAGACCGTAAAATTGGGGTAATATGATCATATTTTCTTGACCTGGTAAGGACTGTAGCAGCTGCATTTTGGACTACCTGTGGCTTATTTATTGAAGAAGCAGGACAACCACCTAGTAGTGCATTACAATAGTCCAGTCTAGACGTCATGAATGCATTAACTAACTTTTCTGCATCAGAAACAGGTAACATGCTCCGTAGCTTAGCAATGTTTCTAAGACGAAAGAATGCTGTTATAGTAACATAGGAAATATGATTTTCAAAAGACAGGTTGCCGTCTAATATAACGCCCAGAGTTTTGACTGTAGAGGAAATAACAGTACATCCATCTAGTTGCAAGTTGCAGTTTAAGAGATTCTGTGTACTGTTTTTTGATCCAATAAGTAATATCTTGCTAAGTTAGAAGTTTCATCTGGTCTTGTTGAAATATATAGTTGAGTGTCATCAGCATAACAATGGAAACTAATCCCATATTTCCTAATAATTACGGAGGGGAAACATGTAAATTGAAAATAGTAGGGGACCTAGGACAGATCCTTGTGGCACTCCATACTTTACTGGTGTTAGCTGCGATGACTCCCCGTTTAAATAAACAAAGTGGTAGCGATCGGACAGGTATGATCTGAACCATCCTAAAGCCTGCCCTTGAATACCTGTATAGTTTTGTAATCGATCTATGAGTATGTCATAATCTATAGTGTCGAACGCAGCACTAAGATCAAGTAAAACTAGCAATGAGACGCAGCCTTGATCTGACGCAAGTAGCAAGTCGTTTGTGATTTTTACAAGTGCAGTTTCTGTGCTATGATGGGGCCTGAAACCTGACTGAAATTCTTCAAAGATATTATTATTTTGCAAGAAGGAGCACAATTGAGCAGACACAACTTTTTCTAGAATTTTAGACATAAATGGAAGATTAGAAATAGGTCTGTAATTTGCCAGTTCACTAGGGTTGAGCTGTGGTTTCTTAATTAGAGGTTTAATAACCGCTAGTTTGAATGGTTTTGGGACGTGACCTAAAGATAACGATGAGTTAACAATATTAAGAAGCGGTACTTCTGCTACAGGTAACAACTCTTTTAGTAATTTACTGGGTACAGGATCTAATAGGCACGTTGTTGGTTTAGATGTGGTGATAAGTTTATTTAATTCTTTCTGTTCTATAGTTGTAAAGCACTGCAGTTTTTCTTCCGGTGTAATGACTAATGTTGAAGTATCAGTTGCTGTAGTATCTATTTGTTATTGTATTTCTAATGTTGTCTATTTTATCAGTAAAGAAATTCATAAAGACATTACTATTAAACTGTGCAGGAATATTCAGGTCAGGAGGTGTTTGGTTATTTGTTAATCTAGCCACTGTGCTAAATAAAAACCTTGGATTGTTTTGGTTTTTTTTCTATGAGTTGGTGGATATACTCGGCTCTAGCAGCTTTTAAAGCCCGTCTATAGCTGGACATACTGTTTTTCCATGCAATTTTAAAAACTTCTAAGTTAGTTTTTCTCCATTTACGCTCAAGATTACGAGTTTCTTTTTTGAGAGAATGGGTATTACTGTTGTACCATGGCGCAGTACGTTTTTCTCTAACCTTTTTTAGCTTGATTGGGGCAACAGCTTCTAATGTGTTAGAGAAGATAGTGCCTATGTTACTAGTCATTTTGTCTAGTTCATGTTTATTTATGGGTGCACAGAGCAGTTGAGATAAATCAGGCAGGTTATTTGTGGACCTATCTTTGGTAGCAGGAACAATAGTTCTGCCCAGACGATAGCGCGGAGCTATATAGTTAACATCAATGATACGCAGCATGCACGATACGAGGAAATGATCGGTAACATCATCGCTTTGAGGTACGATATCTATATCAGTAAGATCAAGTCCGTGCGATATAATTAGATCTAGTGTATGATTAAAACGATGAGTGGGCCCAGTGACGTTTTGTTTGACTCCAAAAGAGTTTAACAGGTCAGTAAATCATTTGTATTATCAACATGAATGTTAAAATCTCCAGCAATTAATGCTTTATCAAAATTAACCAATAGGTCCGAAAGGAAATCTGCGAATTCTTTTAGGAAATCTGTATAGGGCCCTGGAGGTCTATACACAGTAGCCAGAGCAAGAGATAGGAGAGATTTATTTTGCATATCTGACAGAGTAACATTAAGTAGGAGTACTTCCAATGAATTAAACCTGTACCCTGTTTTCTGGGTAACATTGAAAATATGACTATAAATTGTTGCAACACCACCGCCACGACCGATCTGATGGGGTTCATGCTTATAACAGTAGTTTGGTGGAGTAGACTCATTTAGACCAATATAATCATTTGTTTTTAGCCAAGTTTCAGTCAAGCAGAGTACATCAAAACTGTTATCTGTGATTATTTCATTTATGTCTTGTTTGTTGAAGATGAAGGACAGCCAGCTAGTAGTGCATTACAATAGTCCAGTCTAGAGCTCATCAATGCATCAACTAACTTTTCTGCATCAGAAACAGGGAACATGATCCGTAGCTCAGCAATGTTTCTAAGATGGAAGAATGCTGTTTTTGTAACATGAGACCAAGTTTCTGACTGGAAATAACAGTAAATCCTTCTAGAGATTCTGCATATTGTTGTTTGGTCCAATGTGTAACATCTCTTTCTTATCCAGTTTTAAAAGAAGAAACATTTTGGTCATCCAATCTTTTACATTTTTAACACACTCTGTTAGCTTAGATCATTTAGACGTTTTGTCTGCTTTTGGCAGGTTATTTTTAATAGTTGTACAAAAAAAAAAAAAAAAAACAATAGCTATGATTGCTGTGATTGATTTTTATTATAAGTCTTTTTTAAGAAACATTAAAAACTGAAATGTGAAATTAATAGCCACAAATCTAAATGTCATGTTCCAAATTTGAAGTTGATATCTCAAAATATGAGCTTTTAGTAAGAGTTTGATTAGTGCAGTACCAAAGCTTTCCCATTGGATTCTGGCAAACACAGCGGTGGATTTGTGATTCGCAGTACAGTATAATTTCTCTCTCTCAAACATTACAAGCTGCGCACACACAAACAGAACACACTCCATACTAACATGATTATTGACTCTATAATAGACTCACATTTACAGAAGCAGAAAACAGGAAACTTAATCATAGTCAATTTTAATTTTGAAGCCTTGCCGACAGAATAAAAGTCTATTACCAAATATTGTATCATGTTATGGTTAAATGATCCTAACATTAAAAATCGCAGTTTTAACGGGTTTCAATGAGGACATTTTTGTCCTTAAGGTCCTGAGAGGAACACATTTTTTGTACCTAGTGTAAAAAAGATTTATTAAAGGAAATGAGGGTGAAATATTAAGATTCCAACTAAATGTATGCAGTTAGAATTAATACAGGCAAAATTATATTAAAAAAATGGCCAAAAATATGGATAAGATTGCATAAGGTTTAAAAGAGGACAAACACTGCAATCAGCTTCATTTTCTCATGATCTAATCTAGAGTTTCTCTCTCTGTACTAGAGACAATGCAGAGGGTGACCAAAAATATTAAAACATTTGTGCAGGCATTCAATGTCATTTTCAGCGGAGATGGGGACAGAATGCAGGGTCCTGCGGGTGGGCGAGACGGGCCCCTCCCATTCAAGGAGGTACACACACACACAAAGTAAATTCAGGACTTTGCAGCTACATTAATAATAATAAAAATAAAAATAAAAATAAAAATATCCAGCAGTCTCTCAATACTTGGGTCTCAATACTTGCCCACAACTAACCTCCTTTCCTTTGAGTTAATTGTGTTTCAAATAGGAATTTTATCCTCATTAACCCTAACTATTAGTCCTGCTCACACTGACCTGACGTTGGAAAAGCAGCTCTTGTGTCCTCACTGTCATGAAGATCTGGGCTCTCATCTCATGTGTCCCTGTCTCTCAGGTTTACCTTCCAAGTGGGGATGGGGGAGCGGACCTTCCCACCCGCTACTGCCTCCTCCATAAAGGAGGCGAAAGACAATGTTGCAGAGATGGCAGTGGCTATCCTGCTGGGGGAGCAGGAGAGAGAGGAGAGAGAGGAGAGAGAGAGGGAAAAGGAGCAAGAGGATGGGGGAGTGGACCTTCCCCCCCGCGCTACTGCCTCCTCCATACAGGAGGCGAAGGATAATGCTGCCGAGATGGCAGTGGCTATCCTGCTGGGGGAGCAGGAGAGAGAGGAGAGAGAGGAGAGAGAGAGGGAAAAGGAGCAAGAGGATGGGGGAGCGGACCTTCCCCCCCGCTACTGCCTCCTCCATACAGGAGGCAAAGGATAATGCTGCCGAGATGGCAGTGGATATCCTGCTGGGGGAGCAGGAGAGAGAGGAGAGAGAGGAGAGAGAGAGGGAAAAGGAGCAAGAGGATGGGGGAGCGGACCTTCCCACCCGCTACTGCCTCCTCCATTCAGGAGGCGAAGGATAATGCTGCCGAGATGGCAGTGGCTATCCTGCTGGGGGAGCAGGAGAGAGAGAGGGAAAAGGAGCAAGAGGATGGGGCAGTGGACCTTACCCCCCGCTACTGCCTCCTCCATACAGGAGGCGAAGGATAATGCTGCCGAGATGGCAGTGGCTATCCTGCTGGGGGAGCAGGAGAGAGAGGAGAGAGAGGAGAGAGAGAGGGAAAAGGAGCAAGAGGATGGGGGAGCGGACCTTCCCCCCCGCTACTGCCTCCTCCATACAGGAGGCAAAGGATAATGCTGCCGAGATGGCAGTGGATATCCTGCTGGGGGAGCAGGAGAGAGAGGAGAGAGAGGAGAGAGAGAGGGAAAAGGAGCAAGAGGATGGGGGAGCGGACCTTCCCACCCGCTACTGCCTCCTCCATTCAGGAGGCGAAGGATAATGCTGCCGAGATGGCAGTGGCTATCCTGCTGGGGGAGCAGGAGAGAGAGAGGGAAAAGGAGCAAGAGGATGGGGCAGTGGACCTTACCCCCCGCTACTGCCTCCTCCATACAGGAGGCGAAGGATAATGCTGCCGAGATGGCAGTGGCTATCCTGCTGGGGGAGCAGGAGAGAGAGAGGGAAAAGGAGCAAGAGGATGGGGGAGCGGACCTTCCCCCCCGCTACTGCCTCCTCCATACAGGAGGCGAAGGATAATGCTGCCGAGATGGCAGTGGCTATCCTGCTGGGGGAGCAGGAGAGAGAGAGGGAAAAGGAGCAAGAGGATGGGGGAGCGGACCTTCCCCCCCCGCTACTGCCTCCTCCATACAGGAGGCGAAGGATAATGCTGCCGAGATGGCAGTGGCTATCCTGCTGGGGGAGCAGGAGAGAGAGAGGGAAAAGGAGCAAGAGGATGGGGCAGTGGACCTTACCCCCCGCTACGGCCTCCTCCATACAGGAGGCGAAGGATAATGCTGCCGAGATGGCAGTGGCTATCCTGCTGGGGGAGCAGGAGAGAGAGAGGGAAAAGGAGCAAGAGGATGGGGGAGCGGACCTTCCCCCCCGCTACTGCCTCCTCCATACAGGAGGCGAAGGATAATGCTGCCGAGATGGCAGTGGCTATCCTGCTGGGGGAGCAGGAGAGAAAGAGAGGGAAAAGGAGCAAGAGGATGGGGCAGTGGACCTTACCCCCCGCTACTGCCTCCTCCATACAGGAGGCGAAGAATAATGCTGCCGAGATGGCAGTGGCTATCCTGCTGGGGGAGCAGTAGAGAGAGGAGAGAGAGGGGGAAAAGGAGCAAGAGGATGGGGGAGCGGACCTTCCCACCCGCTACTGCCTCCTCCATACAGGAGGCGAAGGATAATGCTGCCGAGATGGCAGTGGCTATCCTGCTGGGGGAGCAGGAGAGAGAGAGGGAAAAGGAGCAAGAGGATGGGGCAGTGGACCTTACCCCCCGCTACTGCCTCCTCCATACAGGAGGTGAAGGATAATGCTGCCGAGATGGCAGTGGCTATCCTGCTGGCGGAGCAGGAGAGAGAGAGGGAAAAGGAGCAAGAGGATGGGGCAGTGGACCTTACCCCCCGCTACTGCCTCCTCCATACAGGAGGTGAAGGATAATGCTGCCGAGATGGCAGTGGCTATCCTGCTGGGGGAGCAGGAGAGAGAGGGAAAAGGAGCAAGAGGATGGGGCAGTGGACCTTACCCCCCGCTACTGCCTCCTCCATACAGGAGGCGAAGGATAATGCTGCCGAGATGGCAGTGGCTATCCTGCTGGGGGAGCAGGAGAGAGAGAGGGAAAAGGAGCAAGAGGATGGGGGAGCGGACCTTCCCCCCCCGCTACTGCCTCCTCCATACAGGAGGCGAAGGATAATGCTGCCGAGATGGCAGTGGCTATCCTGCTGGGGGAGCAGGAGGGAGAGGAGAGAGAAGAGAGAGAGGGAAAAGGAGCAAGAGGATGGGGGAGCGGACCTTCCCACCCGCTACTGCCTCCTCCATACAGGAGGCGAAGGATAATGCTGCCGAGATGGCAGTGGCTATCCTTCTGGGGGAGCAGGAGAGAGAGGAGAGAGAGAGGGAAAAGGAGCAAGAGGATGGGGGAGCGGACCTTCCCACCCCTACTGCCTCCTCCATACAGGAGGCGAAGGATAATGCTGCCGAGATGGCAGTGGCTATCCTTCTGGGGGAGCAGGAGAGAGAGGAGAGAGAGAGGGAAAAGGAGCAAGAGGATGGGGGAGCGGACCTTCCCCCCCCCGCTACTGAGGGAAAAGGAGCAAGAGGATGGCGAAGAGAGAGGTTTTTTGAATTTTAACAACTGTTTTATTGCACAATTTTCAACTAAATCACACCAATATCACAAGTAAATAACACTGATCATTATAACAGACAAGAAAAAAATAAAGAGTCATCCACAAGGGAACAGATTGCATCATTATAACACTAGACAGTTTGAAAAGACATCAAATCCTTCATCATCTTATAAAATTTAAAATCTACCCACACTCGTGCTTTTATTCGGTTCTTAAAAATAGGTACAATTCCACATACTTCTTCACCTTCTACTTTGTTTCTCCTACTTATATACACTGCCATTTTTGCTTCACCCACCAAAAAATTAAAAGCTGTGATTTCTTTTTTCTTTTTGCTGAATACCGATAACCCAAAACAAAGTTTTGAACATTAAAACTTTCATTCAGCTTATTAAAAACAAGTATAAGAAAATTAAATAAACAATTGAGTCTTAAACATTCTGAAAAACAATGAAAGATTGTTTCTCTCTCTTCACAAAACGGACATAAATCGCTAACATTGGGATTAATAACATGAATAAAAGAATTGACAGCAACTGCGCCTTGTACAATTCTCCATTGGAGATCCCCCACCTTTTTATCCAAAGGAGGTTTATAAAAAACTTTCCACTCCGGCCTTATATTTTGATCAAACCCCAATTTACCTCTCCAAATATTTCCAACTCTTTTGTTAAAAGTTTTAAAGTTTAAAATTTTAACACAAGTTTTGTACATTTTCTTACCATTAATCTCATTAAAAAAGATACCTTCTACGTTTTTAACCAATTCACCACTCGCATCTTCAAAGTCAGGGAAAATATATATTTCTGGAAAAGAATCTCTCTTGTTGGGAACCACTTTGCCTTCTCCATAACTTTTAAGGAGAGACAACTCTTCCATCGTAAGTTTCTCCTTTAAAAAATGTAACAATTTTTCAACTAGTCTAAGAGAAACAACCCCAATACAAGAAGCAACCTCCTTTGCATTGTTTAACTCAGAGCCTCCAGCCTCTATTAAATGACACAGTTTGACTTTCTTTTTTTTACACATAGCACTTTCAAAGTTCCATGACATTTCATTGGACATATCCAGTCTTGCTCCACAAATCAACGGTTCCTCCAGTAACCAATGTAAAGATGATCCACAATCTTCTCTCCTTTTCCGGAAGAAACTCCACACCTTAAAAAGCCCTTTATAAAAAGAGGGTAGTCCATTCAGCTGGATCTTTCTTGAGTCCATTAGAAACAGAGCAGAGTCCAAACCCAATCCTCCAGCCTGACGCAAAATAAAATTAGTAACTTCCCTCCACACAAGGTCTCTTGGTCCAGTTAAAAATCTTTGTATATACTGTAAACGAAAAGTTGCTCCCCTGCTGGCCAGATGTACTAGTCCTTGCCCTCCTTCATCCCTGGGGAGAAACAGGACACTTTGCGGTACCCAATGATATTTAGTCCAAAAGAAATCCACTACAACAGCTTGTAGTTTTGCTAAAAGTCCATTAGGAGGGTCAGTGCAAGCCATCCTATGCCACAATGCTGAAGCCACCAAATTGTTAATAATGATGACCCGTCCTCTAAAAGACAATTTAGGCCACAGCCACTTCCATTTTTCCAACCTTCCCTTCATTTTTTCTAAAGCTCCCTCCCAATTCTTTCGCATCATAGACTCATCACCCAAATATACACCTAAATACTTAAAACAATCCTTCTTCCATTCCAGCCCACCTGGTAAACTTGGAAGTGATTTACCCTCCCACTTCCCACAAACAAAAGCTATACTTTTAGCCCAATTTACTTTGGCCGATGATAAACTTCCAAATTCATCAATTATTTCTTTTAAAACATCCACCTCTTTTTGATTATTTACCAACACCACTATATCATCAGCATAGGCTGATACTTTAATTTTAAAATCACAGCGAGGTATACTCCAGCCATCAATCTTTTCCCTTATTCTTATTAACAAAGGTTCAATCGCTAGAGCATACAACATCCCAGACAAAGCGCATCCCTGTCTTATGCCCCTTGTAATTTTAAAAGGAGCACTCAGACCACCATTAATTTTAAGCACACTTTCAATGCTTCTATACAAAGTCCCAATCATTTTAATAAAAACCATGTCAAAACCAAATTCCCTTAACGTCTGCGAAAGGTATCTATGTTCAACCCTGTCAAATGCTTTCTCCTGGTCTAGGGAAATAAGACCAACATTAAAATCCAATGCTCTAGAAAGTTCTAAAATATCTCTAATAAGATGAATGTTGTCAAAAATTGATCTATCAGGAACACAGTACGTCTGATCCACATGAACAATCCAACCAATTGCCTCCCTTAACCTAATAGCAATAGCCTTGGATAAAACCTTGAAATCAGAACATAAAAGAGACACAGGCCGCCAGTTCTTTATATTCCTGAGGTCACCTTTCTTAGGGATGAGGGTGATCACTGTGTGACACTGTCACACAAGGACACATGTTTTATACCGCTCAATATATATTAAGATGGTCTTATATCTATATATTTGAGTTTTAATGGTTTTACATGTTGTCTTAGCCATTTTAATCCTCTTAACTATTTTTAATGTGTGTATGTTTTTAAATGAGTATGGGTCTGCCTGTCATGTGATCAGTCACATGACAGGAATCAGGAAGCTTAACAGTATAAAGGAGGCAGCATGCCAAACAATAGGGTCCTTGACCAAACACACTGGATTGTGGAGTTGTTTCGTGGATTTACCATTCCAGTTGCACACCTCTTGGATTATCACTTTCATGGACTGTATATACACCGGTGGACACTTTTAACTTGGAACTACAACCTACTAGGATTCTTAAGGACTGTTTTAGGGTATGATTTAAATGGACAATCTGCTTTTAACAGCCTAAGTTATTCTGGTTTTATTGTGTTGTTTTAAGTTCCTTGTGTAAATACACTATTTATTCTACTTTTGCAACTCAAAGGCAACAAGCCTCTAGACAAGCTGTCATTGAGTACATCGAACAAATCATCCCCCACCACTGCCCAGAATGCTTTATAAAACTCTACAGGAATGCCATCGATTCCTGGAGCTTTTCCGCATTTCATACTATTTAGGGCATTGTACAGTTCCTCTTTCGTGAACGGCTTCACCAGCTCACCATTTACTCCTTCAGGAACCTGAGGTAAACCCTCATAAAAGCAACTGGCTATTTCTTCCTCCACCACCTGTTCACTTTTATACAGTTCTTCATAAAAGGCCACTGCCATTTTTCTGATTTCTTTAGACTCTGTAATTTCTTTTCCAGATTCAGACAATAAAGAATGCATAATTCTATTTAATCCATTTCTTTTCTCTAAAGCAAAGAAGAATTTGGTTGGACTGTCCAAATCTGCTGCACACTGAAATCTAGAGCGTACCAAAGCGCCCTGTGCTCTGATGCTCAATAAATCATCTAAAATTTTAGTTTTTTCTTTTGAGAGCTTTAACACGCTCCTGATCTTTACCAAATTCTAAAGAAAGTTGCAAATCTAAAATTTCCTTCTCTAGAACCTCTACCGATTGGGAAATGTCTCTTGAAGCATTGAGCGTATGCGTACGGCACAGTTGCTGTATTTGTATTTTCCAAACATCCCACCATTGTTGTAAAGAGACATACGACACCTTTGTACCTTTAAAATTATTCCAAAACAATTTAAAAGCATCACAAAAAGAGTTGTCAGACAACAAATTAGTATTAAAGTGCCAATAAGCACTTTTTGATTTAACATTGTTGATGAAAATATCACATTTTACCAAACAATGATCAGAAAAAGCCACAGGTAAAATTGTACAACCTTTAATGGTATTAAAATGATGTTTAAAACAATACCATCTGTCCAACCTAGCCATTGTTACATGATACTGCCTTATGTATCCACGTGTACTGTCTTTGTGTTTTATTCCATGCCCTCCAAATATCATACAGATCTTGATGTTTTATAATTTCTTGCAACACACATTGCGATTCTTTGTGAGGCTCATTATGATTTCTATCAATCACATCATTTTCAGTGCAATTAAAATCACCTCCTATAAATAAAAACTCCTCAGGCTCACAGTTTTCCAGTGACTCTC
Organism: Garra rufa; assembly: GCF_049309525.1. Taxonomy (NCBI): domain Eukaryota; kingdom Metazoa; phylum Chordata; class Actinopteri; order Cypriniformes; family Cyprinidae; genus Garra; species Garra rufa. The sequence continues at coordinate 504,016 of NC_133385.1, forward strand.
TTAACTTGTTTAAAAACATAACCCTTTCACTTCCCACTACTGGTGCATACACATTTATAAAAACAAAACTAACATTTTCTAATTTAACCCGTACTTTCAACAGTCGTCCATTCACAACATTTTCTACTTTACATGAGTCCAGACTCATATTTTTCTTAAACAAAATAGCAACTCCTCCACTGATATTAGATTTGTGGCTCATAATCACTTCTCCATCCCATTCTATTTTCCAATCATTTTCATTCTGAAAATCAGTATGAGTCTCTTGAATGAACATAATGTCAATATTTTTTTGTTTCATTGTATCAAAAAGCATTGCTCTTTTCTTCTGATCTCTTGCTCCATTTAAATTAACACTACCCAGCCTTAAATTACTCATTGATGAATGAATGGAAAAAAAAGACTGAGTATACGGAAGACAAAAAAATAAACAAAAAAGAATAAAATTTAAAGCACTGCTTTTTCATTGTTCAAAGTAGTTGTTCTTAACTTTTGAACCATTTTCTTCAATCTGTAACCCTCTTGTTCTGTAAGACTCCCTGTCCCTTTTTCTTTCATTGAGGCTACGTTTACATTAATCTGGATACATTTGAAAACGGAGTTTTCATTTTAAAACGCTCTCCGTCCACACTAGCGTTTCCAAGCGTTTTCCAAACGTTTCTTATCCACACTGAAACGTAGAAAAACATCAAATTCGCCTTACTGCGCATGCGTAAAGCCTCAAATTATACAGATGTAATAAGTTTTCACGCAATTCTTCTGGCGGGATAATTTACGGAAATATCTGATCATCCACTGACGCGTCTACATCGCGCTCATTCATATTGTATCTGAAAAACAGTTGTCGTCATGTTTTGCAGGACAGCAACTGTGAGTAAATTTTCCATCATCATTTTAGGACTGTAATTTGAAGAGTGTACAAGCTAAATCTCTTTAGCAGCAGTGTGTGAATAGCACAGGCACAATTACTGCTGTAAACATAGATATCTATTGGTACAATATGCGTCACATGACTATAAATATGCGTCATCATTTTCCAAAGCCTCCGTTTTTACTGTCCACACTACAACGTGAAAACGGCGTTTTCTAATTTATCCACTTTGGCCGGAGTTTTTAGAAATAATCGTTTCCTGTGATAAAAACGGCGTTTTCGTGTAAATGAGAGGCCAAACCGCAGGGAAATATCTGCGTTTTCCCTTTGTGTAAACGGGGCCTGAGATTCTTGCTGATTCTATGAATAAATCGCGATCAGGAAAGAAAGCCTCTACTTGTACTCCTTTCATCCCTTTTGTTTTTTTGCAAGAACTCCTTAATTTTTGCAGAAGTGTACACATTCCTTTCAGACCTCCTAAGAGAAACTGAGTCAACTGAACTTATAGATTCATTCTCACTTTCTGAGAAAGAATCATCTAAATTACTGCACTCAGAAGTCACTCCCTGATCCACATCCTTCATCTGTTTTTCCGGAACCTGTTCCCTTCTTGCTTTTTTCCCCCTTCTCTTAACATTAGTTTTCCTTTTCAGTGTTGGTGTCTTGAAAAAACTATCATCATCCGTCATATCTACATCTTTAATGAACTCAAGTTCACCATTGCTATCAACAACAGGATTTCTAGCTTCAGTTTCCTCACATCCTATCTTTTGTTCTTTTCCCTTTGTCATATTTTCAGATTTAGCTCCTTGCTCACTCCCGTCACTGTCTTTACCCTCTTTATCCTCATTTAAGCTTTCATCCTGTACTTGCTGAGTTTCATTCTTCTTTTGAATTTAACCATCTAAATCAACAACATGAGCCGCTTCATTTTTCTCATTGCCCGGACAGTCACGTACAATATGATTTTCCCGACCACACTTAAAACACTTCATATTCTCTGAAGTTACATAAATGTTGTAATCAAAATCATCAATTCTGAATTTCAGAACAAGATTCAAATCTTGTCCATTATTCAGAATCATGTACACCTGTCTCCTAAATGTAACCACATGTTTTAGTTCAGCAGATTTGCTGTTCAAAGTGATCTTTTTGATCTGCGACACAATCTTTCCATGTCTAACCAATTCCCTAACAATCACTTCATCTTTAATGAAAGGTGGAACGTTAGACAAAACAACCTTTTTCGCTGGTTGCATTAGTGGCATCACTGCCATATAAGCGTCATTTAAAACGATTCCGCTTGTCACAATCTCATTAACTTTATTGACGTCGTCTAAAAACAGAACAATTGCACTGTTCATTCTCGCCGCCGATAAGACACTTATGTCCAACAACTTCAGCCACAGCTAGGCTACATTCCTCCACCGAACAGCGTTCCGCTGGAACAACTTTAATGCCATGCCGCCTGGTTAGTTGTTCCAGCGAAACCCCTCCAGACGCCGCCATCCCACTCAGCAAACGCTGACCGGCAGCTCCGTCCTTACCCTACTCTAAGAGTACCACTCCACAAACAAACCTCCAGATACTTTCTTAGAATCGATAGAAAAGATAGAAAGAATGAAAAAACTCAGACAAACCGCTCACACTCCTCACACACCACGCTCTGCTCACTCGCTCCCGCATGCGCACACAGAGAGAGAGAGGAGAGAGAGAGGGAAAAGGAGCAAGAGGATGGGGGAGCGGACCTTCCCACCCGCTACTGCCTCCTCCATTCAGGAGGCAAAGGATAATGCTGCAGAGATGGCAGTGGCTATCCTGCTGGGGGAGCAGGAGAGAGAGAGGGAAAAGGAGCAAGAGGATGGGGGAGCGGACCTTCCCCCCCGCTACTGCCTCCTCCATTCAGGAGGCAAAGGATAATGCTGCAGAGATGGCAGTGGCTATCCTGCTGGGGGAGCAGGAGAGAGAGAGGGAAAAGGAGCAAGAGGATGGGGGAGCGGACCTTCCCCCCCGCTACTGCCTCCTCCATTCAGGAGGCAAAGGATAATGCTGCAGAGATGGCAGTGGCTATCCTGCTGGGGGAGCAGGAGAGAGAGAGGGAAAAGGAGCAAGAGGATGGGGGAGCGGACCTTCCCCCCCGCTACTGCCTCCTCCATTCAGGAGGCAAAGGATAATGCTGCAGAGATGGCAGTGGCTATCCTGCTGGGGGAGCAGGAGAGAGAGAGGGAAAAGGAGCAAGAGGATGGGGGAGCGGACCTCCCCCCCCGCTACTGCCTCCTCCATCAAGGAGGCTAAGGACCACGCCGTAGAACTTGCTGTGGCAATCTTGCTGGGGGAGCAGGAGAGAGAGGAGAGAGAGAGGGAAAAGGAGCAAGAGGATGGGGGAGCGGACCTTCCCACCCGCTACTGCCTCCTCCATTCAGGAGGCAAAGGATAATGCTGCAGAGATGGCAGTGGCTATCCTGCTGGGGGAGCAGGAGAGAGAGAGGGAAAAGGAGCAAGAGGATGGGGGAGCGGACCTTCCCCCCCGCTACTGCCTCCTCCATCAAGGAGGCTAAGGACCACGCCGTAGAACTTGCTGTGGCAATCTTGCTGGGGGAGCAGGAGAGAGAGGAGAGAGAGGAGAGAGAGAGAGGGAAAAGGAGCAAGAGGATGGGGGAGCGGACCTTCCCACCCGCTACTGCCTCCTCCATCAAGGAGGCTAAGGACCACGCCGTAGAACTTGCTGTGGCAATCTTGCTGGGGGAGCAGGAGAGAGAGGAGAGAGGGAAAAGGAGCAAGAGGATGGGGGAGCAGACCTCCCCCCCCGCTACTGCCTCCTCCATCAAGGAGGCTAAGGACCACGCCGTAGAACTTGCTGTGGCAATCTTGCTGGGGGAGCAGGAGAGAGAGGAGAGAGAGGAGAGAGAGAGGGAAAAGGAGCAAGAGGATGGGGGAGCGGACCTTCCCCCCCGCTACTGCCTCCTCCATCAAGGAGGCTAAGGACCACGCCGTAGAACTTGCTGTGGCAATCTTGCTGGGGGAGCAGGAGAGAGAGGAGAGAGAGGAGAGAGAGAGGGAAAAGGAGCAAGAGGATGGGGGAGCGGACCTTCCCCCCCGCTACTGCCTCCTCCATCAAGGAGGCTAAGGACCACGCCGTAGAACTTGCTGTGGCAATCTTGCTGGGGGAGCAGGAGAGAGAGGAGAGAGAGAGGGAAAAGGAGCAAGAGGATGGGGGAGCGGACCTTCCCACCCGCTACTGCCTCCTCCATCAAGGAGGCTAAGGACCACGCCGTAGAACTTGCTGTGGCAATCTTGCTGGGGGAGCAGGAGAGAGAGGAGAGAGAGGAGAGAGAGAGGGAAAAGGAGCAAGAGGATGGGGGAGCGGACCTTCCCACCCGCTACTGCCTCCTCCATTCAGGAGGCGAAGGATAATGCTGCAGAGATGGCAGTGGCTATCCTGCTGGGGGAGCAGGAGAGAGAGGAGAGAGAGAGGGAAAAGGAGCAAGAGGATGGGGGAGCGGACCTTCCCACCCGCTACTGCCTCCTCCATACAGGAGGCGAAGGATAATGCTGCCGAGATGGCAGTGGCTATCCTGCTGGGGGAGCAGGAGAGAGAGGAGAGAGAGAGGGAGGAGGAGGAGGAGGAGAGGCCTCTGGCACACACACACACACACACACACACACAAACAAACAAAACCCTGATCCTAAAGCTTTATATCTGCTGTCAGAAACATGTTTAACACTTAAGCTCCATTACATTTCTGTTTACAGCAGACAGCAGAAAAAGAGAAACAAGACTAGAGACGAGGAGAGGCCTCTGGTACACTCACATACACACTCTCTCACACACAAATTCAGTTTTTCTTCTGCTGTGCAAATAATGATCTTGTGTTTCTGATTCCATTTCATTTTCAGATGTGAAGACACGGAGAAGTTTTTTTTTTTTTTTTGTAAAATAAATTTTGTCTAAATTTTGGACATTGTGTGTGTGTTTTTTTTTTTAAATCTTTCCTTAAATATTAAAAACAGAAGCATTGTATCATTTTCTACTGCTGTCATTTGGTGATTTAAGACAAATGGAAGTGGGAGAAATGCCTTTAGAACTTAGAACAATTGAACTGTCATTAAGTTATTGGGTCAATATATCAGGACCTAATCAAGAACATTCAGCTAGGATAGTTCTAGGAAACCATTCTGGGAAACAGGAAAGAAAGAATCAAAAGCTTTGGATGGGAAGTACCTAGAATGGTAAAAGAAATGGAAATGAGTGAAACTCCAATAAACCCTACAGTTCCACGGCCAACAATCCCTCTGCGGTTAATATCTTGAAGGAGTGGAATATTTGATTTGTCTTGAATAGTTATTAACATTAGTATATATTTTTTTTAAAAAGGAAGCTCTAGCAACATGGAGATTGAGAATCAGTCGTAGAATTCAAAGAGTCTCCACTCAGACAGAAACTCAGTTTGAGCTCCATGTTTCTCTCTGCTCCTGTGATGTTCAGCTGATATGATCCCCAGAGTTTGTTTGTTTTCTAGAGCGCTTTTCACAATACAAACCAAAATCACAATACTAATTAAAGTTTCTACATTACTGGACCTGTTCAACAAAGTGTGCAGAACAAACTTGAGACTCTTCTCTTTTCTTTCCCCAGGTCTCCCCTCCTGAGTGTTTTTCAATCAATGGATTTTATTTTTATTTATTATTGTTTTTTTTTTTTTACTTTGTTTTAACCCCCTACCCTCATGTCTTCATTTATTACCCCTTCTTTATCCTGATAATGAACTTATTATATGAATGTTTTTCTTTCCCTGCCCTGTTTATGTATTGATCTTAATAAAATCATTTCATGTCAAATCATATCTCTGTATGTCTGTGTATAAGTGAAGTAAAGAGTGAAATAAGTGTGTCCATCATGGAAGAGATGTCTTGTTTGACTGAGTGCCTCTGTAGTCCCACATGAAGTCTAAACTAGCCTCAACTTGGTCTCATCTGTGTCTTTTAGGTCCTTTTATGCTTGCGATCTTCAAAGATTAACTGTGAACAGATACTCTGACCTCAAGCTTGTGAAACCTCAAAAAGTTGTAATGCTTTCTACTTTTGAACCCACTGGTTGCTCCTATATGGCATTTATCTTCAGTCTGTTAAACCTTCTGTCATTTGGTGCTTTAAAATGACAACACAGACCAGCTTTCCTTGATATGGTTTCAAGAGCACAGTGAAACCTGAATTGTTAAATCTCCAGTGTTTTAAATAAAGGCCCAATTGATCAGTAATGATTGTGAAATGATGCTGAAATGTGAGGAGAGCTGCTCAATGATCCGGATCAGTGTTGATCACAGTCACGCTGGAGTCTCTTCTGTTGGAAAATGAGTGTGATGAAAGTTTGAACTTCATCCAAACATCAAGAGACACATCTCTACTGAATCTACAAAAGAAACAAACTCAAGCCCTCAAAAGAAGAGCATCTTTCTGACTCTTTTCTTTCATTCATCTTGTCTTTCTTCAAACACACATTGACTCAATATTGACTCTCATTCCTCATCACACTCTCAGACTCCTTTCTCTTCCAGTCAGAAACAAATGGAGCTTTTCTAACGTCTCTCATTGATGTCAAACACCTGCTGACACTAATTAAACCTCGTTAAGATCAACTCATTAACTAGCACTTCACTTAGTGATGGAGAAACAGAGCTCTCCCAAAACCTTCAATCAATTAAACCCAAATAAATCAGTGTTTGGAATCGCTGGCAATGTCTACTGATCAAAACACTGGAAATCCAGTAACAATCCAGACCAAACATTAATATAAACAAAAACATAATCTCTTTCAAACTAGTTACACCCAAAAAAAAAAAAAAAAAAAAAAAAATTGGGTGCAAACCACACTCTAACATCCTTACCAACATACCCACACAATTATAGCTGCATTATTTTTCCAATTGACTCTATAATAAACTATAATATGCCTAAGCAGAAAACACAAAAAAGTGAGTATTTCTTTTATATGGCAAATTTGAAATAAATAAATAAATAAAAATGGCACAATCTAGTAAAAAATGGTAAAAATGTTTAATTTGAAGCCTTGCCGATAGAACGAATGCCTATTAACAAATATTGCGTCATTTTATAGTCAAATGGCCCTGGGTTAAAAAAATTGCAGTTTTAAAGGGTTTCAATGTGGACATTTTTGTCATTAAGGTCCTGAGTGTGAGTATTTTTTGTACAAAGAGTAAAATTATTTTTTGAAGGAAATGAGGGTCAAATATTAAAATTTCAATAAAAAGACACACCAGAGCCATGATTTATGCAGTTGGCATTAACACAGACACAGTTATAACAAAAAAACAAACAAAAAAACTGAAATGGAAAAAAACGTCCATAAGGTCACACAAGGGCTATTGCAGTATTTAAAGGACACTGGTTTATGTAATAGAATACAGTTAACTCAGTTTATGATCCTGATACACACTCCTAATCACTAGGTGGCGGTAATGCACATAAAAGTTGTATGCCATCCGCCAACAGAACATCTATAAAAGAAGAGTGAGCGAAAACGGAGGGAAAAAAGAAAAAAAATGGACGTCATTTCACAAATATTCTTTTACGGCCAGAAAAAAGGCAAGGAAGTGAAGTTTGTTGAGGAGAGCAAGGAGGGTCCGGAGCACAACCCCAGGTAACACATCTAGCTCTGAGCTGAAGTTTCTCTGGACAGCTGCTGTTTCTGTAAACTGTTGATCATCAGTAAAGTCAATCTGGCGTTGAGGCTCTTGACTGCACTGCTAGTGTGAGCATCACATCTTTAGTCCTGCAGATTGATCAGATTCATGTTTATCATTCCCATTTGATCTTCACATCGTTTGTTTTCCAGTCAGATAAAGGAAGAAACCGTTCATTTGTCACATTATCGACCCCGTTCAACTCCTGTGGTTTTTCATATTTTAGTGTTTCCATCACACGTCATAATTGATCAAATGGAAGTAAAGCAGAATGAAGATCAGCCTCTTTTCCACATCACTGAATACTCAATATTAATGACACAAACTCAGCGTTTATTGCCTAAAACCATAGTTCTGACTGCTGCTGGGGTAAATGCGTTTGGCGATCCGTGTAAACCAGTGAATCATGAGAGTTCATTGAGATCGGCCCCCAGCCCCCAACCATTGAACCAAAGCCCCTGGCTTTTCTCTGATCTCAGATAATTTTATCAACTTGTAGACATTTTAAACGAGTAGTGTTGTCCCTTATTGGCAACAAAACAAGCCCTGCAAATTAATATGCATTATTTTGAAAACCACATGTTATATACACACTTTATATGTAATGGTATTTTATTGTTTTTATTGCATTTGGTGTATTACAGGTCCAATAAAACATTTGCAGTGGGGTTTTATGCAGTGGTGTAGTCTACATGATACGCAGGTATACGTCGTATACTAGAGCTGAACAATTAATCGTTAAAAGATGGCGATCTCGATTCGACCCCCCACACGATCTTAATCCAGCATTTATACAATTCAGCAAATTATATTTTATTTATATTTTACAAAACTTTCTCTAGCCTAACTACCGCACAGACTGCTGTGAGCTGATGCAGTGACAGGTTCACCGTTCTCTCCAACATTACATAACCATTTAAACTTCATCTTTACTTTATTACATTTAATGAAGATTTGAGATATTAGCCGTCAATCACTCTGTCTCTGACACTACGCTCCGCTCAACTAGGAACCGGACGTTTATTTCTCTCAACTAAACTCTGTTCCGGATCTGCACACACTGCATTGCTATCAGGGGTGTGTGATATGACGATTTAAGTAAATGTTTGACTTTGTAAAGAAAAATGCAGACACTGCTATTTTTTTGAGCAGCCTAATATTTATATTTCTTCACCTTCAGTAAAGTAATGACAGATTTGATACACTTTTCTTCATGTTTTGATTTAGAATATAATTTGCAGTGTTCCCAATGCATTTGTGTGTATTGAAATAAAAGTTATTATAACAATTTTGAGCTTTGCTCACTTTTTTAGACACACTGCTATTATTTTAAACAAAACTTTACCTGCAAAATATAGGTCAACCCTCAACTCAATCCAGACTGCTTTACTGTGCAATACATCGACAGTCAAAAAGTGCAGTTATGCAGAAGTTCTGCAACCTCTTATTTATGATCTGAAGATGTTGGAGCAAAATAGTGTTTACCTGGAAAACTTGGTCAAACTGTGAGAGGTACAGTATTATTTGTTGCAGCTGATAATCTGGGTGCCCACTCTCTTTTGCAGGATTCCTGGAGAGCTTCTCTGTTGAAAAGTTCTGCAGATTCTGTATGGCAGACAGTGGTGATGCTCAGCCGCAAGAGGTATGTTCTGGTTTCAATCAGCTTAGAGACAAAAGCTCCCATGAAAAATAGGTGCTGGAAGTGTGCAAGGACTCAGAATTGAGATGAGCTTATGGTGTGAAAGGTGCCTGTATATTGACTGAGAATCTCCATCACTTTCATGCGGTCACTGGGTACCCTCCTGACGTCAAGCATGATATCTTAGAAGGTATTGTTCCAATGGAGTGGAAATGTGCATGAGAACTGGTGTCCCATTCGGCTTCTTCCATTTCTCATTGGCAGCTACGTCCCAGAGGGTGACAACACTTGGGAAGTTCTCATGCTTCTCAAAGACATTATTGAGCTAGCTGTGGCACTAAGGCATACTGAAGGCTGCTGCAGTCAACATTTCCAGATTCATTTAAAGCCAAAAAACACCACTATTTAGAACACTACCCTCAGCTAATAAGGATATTTGGGCCCCTGTGTGAAGTCTGGACAATGCGCTTTGAGGGGAAGCATAAGTTCTTTAAAAGGGCCATTCGCAATGCACAGAATCTCAAAAATGTTGTCACTTGCTACCAAACACCAGAAAGCAGTCAGTTACCATCTTGACTGTAGCTCATTTTTCGAACCATAAGTCGAGATCTCAAAGGTCACCACAGTTTTGCTTGCCTTGAATGTTCAGTTTAATCACTCAAAACGCTCTGGACCAGTTCTTGTTGGGTCGTCTGTCTGTTTAGATGGAATCAAGTATCATCCAGGCATGATTCTCTGTACTGTCTCATGCTCAGGTCTTTCTGAATTTGCCCAGATTGAGAATATTGTTACTGCGAACATTGAAATTTGTCTGTCACAAAATGAGCACCTGAGATCTTACCGACTCAATGTGTGTGGTCAGAATTTCAGAGTTGAGTGATGTCTTCCCATTATCTGCATGCAATTGAACTTATGAAATTCTTATGATATAAGAAAAATAACTGACTAGACGGCCTGACAGACTTGTAGATTTGACTGGGGGGCTTAAAAGCACTCTCCAAACAAACTACAGCTTCTCTTTACAGCGCAAATGCTACATTTGAATGTTCTCTGAACGTTCTGAAACAACTGTAATTTTTTAAAAAAATCCTTATATAAATAATATAATAGTCTGAGTATAATTATATTTTTGTGCTAACATTAAGGCCATTAAATACCAGATAACTTAAAGGAACACTCCACTTTTTTTGGAAATAGGCACATTCTTCAACTCCCCCCGAGTTAATAAGTTGATTTTTACCGTTTTGAAATCCATTCAGCCGTTCTCCTGTTCTGGCGACATCACATTTAGCATAGCTTAGCATAGATCATTGAATCCTATTAGACCAGTAGCATCGCGTTCAAAAATGACCAACGAGTTTCGATATTTGTCCTATTTAAAGCTTGACTCTTCTGTAGTTATATCGTGTACTAAGACCAGCGGAAATGTAAAGCTGCGGTTTTCTAGGTCGATAAGATTAGGAACTGCACTCCCATTCCGGCGTAATAGTCAAGGAAGTTTGCTGCCGTAATATGACCGAAGCAGGCGCAGTAATATCACACAGCACATGTGCAAATGTTTACTTCCGTCAACATATCCAACGTGCATGCAGCACAGGCAGCGTTCCTCGCCATGGAGACATTTTTGAGAGACGATTTAGAAGATATTTACTTTGGTGCAGATCCTGAACCGTATCAATTTGAACCAGAATTTTGAACCAGGTATTGCCATCGATGGCAAGGGTGGATCTACCTGATGAGGAAGTTGCATGTCGCAACATCCGAGGACTTGGATGCAATGCTGCATCCTGCAGTAGTAGACTTTTTTTTCCCGGTTTGATCAAATAAACTAGAAAAAACGTCACACGCCGAGTGGACCTAATGGCCAGCTGTCGCAAGAGTAAGTTATTCCTGCAACCACAACAATATATAATATAAAGATTTTAAATGCATACTGTCAGTTTGCATTTTCAGGCTTATATTCATGATGTACACTTTTACTCAAAACTAACTTTAAACACCACCGACTGTTCGCAATAACTTTCTTTTGCAATCATACATGGAATTTGGTCATAGCAAATACTAGGCCAACTGTTCACCCAAAACTACTCTTCAGGGGTTGCATTTCACAGGTAACGTTAGCCAACAATATCATGTTTCACTGACAGCCGTGGGCGATGCTCCTCGTTGTCCTGTCTGTAACGTTAGTTTGAAGATTGTTGGGATCGCCGTGTCCTTTAGACGCCGTGCTGTAGTACCGGTAAAACTATCCAAATAGTCATCTGGATCAAAAAGCTCGGAGCAAACACGCCATTTCTTGATCGTTTCTAACGGTGTTTTGAGATCCATGTTCAGAGCAGCCAGCCATTGATTCATTAGTCGGAATTGCTTTTTTTTCATGGGAATTCTATGAAACATGGTAGTAGAGTATGTCTTCGACTTACTATCACAGCCCCTTACAATGCACATAACCATAGCTAATCACACACAGGTAAATCCAGCCACTAACAATTTACCAGCTGCAACTCTGACAGCTGCAACAACCGGAATTACACAAACTTAGCACCGGTCACATTGGAAGTTACCTAGCTGGGATCTAATTTCAGGCGCTGTGTGATATTAATGCGCCTGCTTCGGCCATGTTACGGCAGCAAACTTCCTTGACTATTACGCCGAAATGGGAGTGTAGTTCCTAATCTTATCGACCTAGAAAACCGCAGCTTTACATTTCCGCTGGTCTTAGTACACGATATAACTGCAGAAGAGTCTAGTTTTAAATAGGACAAATATGGAAACTCGTTGGTCATTTTTGAACGCGATGCTACTGGTCTAATAGGATTCAATGATTTATGCTAAGCTATGCTAAAAGTGATATCGCCAGAACAGGAGAACGGCTGAATGGATTTCAAAACGGTAAAAATCAACTTATTAACTCGGGGGGAGCCTTTTTCCAAAAAAAGTGGAGTGTTCCTTTAACTAAATTAATGTTTTATTAATGTTACTGGAAAAAGGTTTGTTCATAACTTTGAGAGAACCTTGCCAGAACGTTCTGATCTTTTAATTAATTTCTTTCTGTGCATTGTGCTTTGGATTCTGAATTTCATTTTTTTTTTGTATGTTGTCGCCATCTGCTGAATGTGCCGTATAAATGTAGAAATAATGTATAATATAATATAATGTATAGTAATATAATACATAATAATACTACAAAATAATAACAAATAATAATAATAATAATAATAATAATAATAATAGAGCCAACTAACACGAAAAATTATAACACAAAAAAATTAAAATTAATAAAAACTAGTCTGTTTTGCTGAATTAAATATTTAAAAAAATATTTTTGCAACAACAACAAATAAAATAATAATATAATGTAAAATAATGTATAATATTTGAAGAGTTCATTTGCAAAAACAGATAACTAGAATTTTTAATTTTTGTATATTCAGCATTTCAAGTAACACAAATGAAACTAAACAATTATCTTTGCAATAATAATAATAATAATAATAATAATAATAATAATAATAATATCCTTTTCTGACTATGTAGTGAGCTTTTTTTTTAATCAGCTCAAATTCAGCAATTTTACAGTAGCCATGGGGTGAACAAAAGGGAAAAAGGATACAAAATTATGAAGAAACTTTACAAAAATTAAATAAAGCAAATAAATACATACAAAATAATTATATGAAAACATAGAAATGTTTACATACATTAACACACTTAACAGCTTTCTTGTTCATCAGATTGTTAATAAATTTTAGGTATTGCTGTACTTCTGATTTCAGAATGAGAAACAATGGTTTATAATATTTATTGGCAAACTTGCATTTATGTATACTAAACTTTGCCAACAAAAGTAACAGATTAATCAAATAATATTCCTTATGGAATGACATGTCAGAAGTGAAAAAAAAAAACCCCAACATTTTCAAAACATAGTTGAAAGCTGGGCATGATATGATCTCTTACAAATGTGCAGAAATCTGACCAAAAATTGGTTGATTAAGGACAACTCCAAAATAAATGAAAAAAAAAAAATGTTTCTGTATGTAGACCACAAAATGTACATAGTGCATGCATCAACATAGTGCTTCTTGATTGAAAAGTTGGCTCACCAAAACTATATCATTAGAAAATCAGTTTTCTAACACGGGTTTATTGCTGATTCTGCTGGACTCGCTGTTCGGGATGGAGATGAAGATCGCTGGATAAAATCTTGACTTTGGGTCTGGTCCTCACAAATCGTATGGATTCTGAAGATCTGGGTTACAGCACACAAATAAAATAGTTTCATTTTGTAATTATTATGAGTATTTGGTGTATTTTATGGTTCTATTGTTAGACACATCATGTCAGAGAAAACGCCTTTTGTGTCCCACCAAGTTAATATTACATGAATGGCTAAACGATTGCAGAAATGTTATTTATTTTAAGGGTTTAAAGTGTAGTCTTGATAACATTATGTAGACCTATTCTTGAAACGAGCTGGCAACAGAAATCACACAGAACAGAATGAAATGTTATGATTAAGTATTTGTTAAACGTTTAGATGTGGTAAATACTTCAGTATTGTACGTTTAGTGTCTGTAAAACGTAAGTAAATGTACATTTTGTAGAACCACATTTTACGTAAAATACATACGAATTATCATGAGGTCACGTTGCTATATCTTTAGTTGTTGCGTTTGTTGTAACGTCTTAAGTCACATGATGACGTCAACATGACGCATGATGTCCAGATCACATTCATACTCAAACAGATTCGGCTGTAGACTGTAGAGCATCAAATGTAAGTTATGCACTGGAGAAACATGACTCAAGGCCACACACATCCGTCAAAGCATCTGACAGGGCAAACCATAAACAATATGTGTTTATTGAAACCCTTTTCTCTGCTCCTTTCAAGTTTTGTGCTTGGTGTGTGACTCAAACAATCCTATCTACTTATGAAAGCTGCTGCTTTGGTGATACTTTACTCACCGTTGATATAATTAGAAGTAATAATCACAAATAGAATACTGCTTGAGTTCAGTTTCTTGTGCACACAGACAGCATTCAGACACTAGTGTAAGCAGCTGTGTGTTGAGAACATTCAGACTCACATCTGAGAGTAAATGCGGTTGTTACTCTCCAACAGTGACCCTGTGAACATAATCTCTAATGACTCTTAGGTAGGCTTAGTTCTTCTCTCACACAAACCGCTTCTTCAGGACTTCAGCTGCAGACCGGTTTGATCAAGCACAGACTGGTCCAGTCTCTAGAGGATCTGGAGCCCAAAGCAGCTGCTAAACTACGGCTCTACGTGAGTCAGAGAGAAAGCAAACAGCAGAAACTCTCAGGACTCCAGTCAGCAGACCTCAGTTTACAAATGAAAGTGTGGTCTGGATCTTTTAATCAGATGGCTGAAAGGTCTACATCCATCAGTGTTTTCACTTTAAGGCTTGAAAGCATAATGCTGTGATAAACTGCAAGAAGACAAGAAGTGTTTTGAATGGATGTCAATGGAGGAGAGACTTCAGTTCACTGAATCTACTGCTTATTTAATGAATCCACATCCTATCGGTTCATCTTCAACATGTTTGCCATTAAACACTGGTTTTGGAGCAAAAGATCACAGTTTACTAAGAGACGTAATGGACATTCATTTCTCCACAAACAGAGATTGACAGGTCAAAGTCAGAAAGTGATGGAGTGAGTCGAGGCTGTAATGTGATTGGTTGACGAGACTCAGCTGATCCACGTTGAGCGTTTGTCTTTCTCCAATGGCAGAGCTTTGATCTCCTTATTTAAGAAGATCTGGAGGAATTAGAGCTGGAACAACAGCGGCGTTCAGGTGAGTCTCTGATCTGAGTCAAACAACAGAGAATCTCCTGCTTTCCGATTGTGAATAAATGAATTCATGCTTTATTAGGATGATCATTGAGCTTTATGATTGG
The DNA here is from genome assembly GCF_049309525.1 of Garra rufa. NCBI lineage: Eukaryota > Metazoa > Chordata > Actinopteri > Cypriniformes > Cyprinidae > Garra > Garra rufa. The sequence continues at coordinate 519,154 of NC_133385.1, forward strand.
ATGTTGATTGATTTAAGACATTTAAATCAAATTTCAGTTCAGATCTTGCTTGTGGACTCCAGCGAGTGTCCAAAAAAAGTTTCAATCACAATCGAACAGGGATTGCCAAAAAAGTATATGATTATAATGTATTTATTTGATTTCATCTTTCTCCTGTGCCTTTGCTGATACCAGAATTATTTGTCACATGTATGTCATGTTCTGCTGATGAAACACTGCTTGCATTTATATTAGAGAAAAAATTAGAGAGATAAAAGCATGAGCTATGGAGAATTAGAGAATTAGCAATATCAATGAGGAGAAGATCTCATTTACGTCAAAACTGAAACTAAGACGTTCACACAGAACACGTTGTTTCTAGAGGGACATCGATCATCTTTCGTGTCTCACACAAGAGACGCATGTTTAGAAAGCCATGTAAAATAATGTAAGCTCAACTAAAAAAAAAAGCTCATCATGTTTTTTAATGAAAAAAGTACTCTGTGTGATTGGCTTTCAGTCCTTTATATTAAACTCATACATGCACACAACATTTCAATATATATATTCTTAGTATAGGCTAGGGTTTCCATTAGTTGATACATTTTGGGCCATTAAAATGTCCAACAAGTTCATCCACTGTCAAAGGAAAACAAAAACGGGAAGATGATTGTGTGTTTTATGCAGATGAACTCTATATGGATGAGGACATGATGGTTGTTGTTACCCGTCTTTCTCATACACACATATAATTGATGACGATTATCAGTGAATTGACATTAGAGCCCCTCATTTACAATGAGATGAGGATGGAATATTGTTGATGGCTCATCCCGACTCCCTCTCAGTCGAACAAGAGTTTTTACTGACAATAGAGACGTACATCAGCCAAATGTGGAAAGGGTCAAATATGGTCAAGTGTGTGAAAGCTTGTGCTGTTCCTGTCTGACTCACATCTTTCTCCTCCCTTTTCTTTCTCTCTGTCAGATTTAGTGTGAGAGTCGGCGAGGAAGTTTACCCACCAGGAGTGGGAAATAGCAAAAAAAAAGCACCGGAGGCAGCGGCCCAGATCGCCCTGGATGCTATCAAAAGGACAGAAGATGAGGAACAGGTGAGAGCCGCAGTAAAAGCACAGCCAGAGTCTGATGACAGAGAGAGAAACAGGAAGCTCTAGCAACATGGAGATTGAGAATCAGTCGTAGAATTCAAAGAGTCTCCACTCAGACAGAAACTCAATTTGAGCTCCGCGTTTCTCTCTGCTCCTGTGATGTTCAGCTGATATGATCCCCAGAGTTTGTTTGTTTTGTAGAGCGCTTTTCACAATACAAACCAAAATCACAATACTAATTAAAGTTCCTGCATTACATTTAGGAGTAGATTATCAGTGGTGACTATGTCAAGGTGATGTCCGTATGGCAGAAACACACAGTAAAAATCCTGCCGTTAGTTAATGAGGTCACACCGACAGACATCTGAGAATGGCTTGATCTGAGCGGGGGCTAATTATTTGACTAAATTAAAAGAAAACTACTGAGTGGATCTTTGTCATTCTAGGCTGGTTGTGTACACACACTCCCAACACACATTTCAGATCAAATAACTTGTATAAGTGCATGACCCCTTTAAAGGAAACTGTCTTCTCAGGTGTGCAGTCATCTCAGATCATCTCAGATCTACCTCCCATGGCAAGAACACAAAAACAAATAGAGAGAAATTCAATGTTAAAAGAATGCTAACGTGTGTTTGATCAGATCTAGCTGAAGTACAAGGTTATGAGATCCATTATGTGAACGCTTAGCTAAAGAGATGAGTCTGTAATCTAGAGTTCAAATGTGAAAAAGCTCTCCCTCCTTTAGTGGACTTTGCTATCTTAGGCACGACCAAAAGGTTTTGAGATCCAGAAATGATCCATCAACACTAACAGCAGATCAATGAAAACTGCTTAATTTTACAGAGAAAAATCAATCCAGAAAGTGGATAAGGACTGTGCAAGCTTTGGGAGTACTCATGTATATTTGCTTTGATAATACTGAATATGACCCAGATGTAATATTTGAGAAATACGCAATTTTCACATTTTGTTCAATATTTTTTTTTTTTTTTTTTTTTTTTTTTTTATGAAACCTACATTCATGTGTTTATTAAAAATACATGCTTAAAGCCAAAATATTTTTTTTTCCAAGAAAGAAAAAAACCCAGCAAAAACGCTAAAGGTGACTGGCAAGGAATTTTTTTTTTTTTAAACACTGAGGTAAACAGTAAAGGGCCTATAAGAAAGTAGCAATATTTCATAACTGATATGGAGCTTAACATGCAGCCAGTGCAGAGAAATTGGGGAAATATGATCATATAGTCATATGGCTATAGCAGCTGCATTTTGGATTAACTGGAGCTTGTTTGTTGAAGATGAAGGACAGCCAGCTAGTAGTGCATTACAATAGTCCAGTCTAGAGCTCATCAATGCATCAACTAACTTTTCTGCATCAGAAACAGGGAACATGATCCGTAGCTCAGCAATGTTTTCGAATGATTTTTTTTTTTAGAAACATTTTGAAAATTGAAATGTGAAATTAATAGCCATAAATCTAAATGTCATGTTCCAAATTTGAAGTTGATTTCTCAAAATATGAGCTTTTAGTAAGAGTTTGATTGGTGCAGTACCAAAGCTTTCCCATTAGATTCTGGCAAACACAGCGGTGGATTTGTGATTCACAGTACAGTATAATTTCTCTCTCTCAAACATTACAAGCTGCACACACACAAACAGAACACACTCCATACTAACATGATTATTGACTCTATAATAGACTCACATTTACAGAAGCAGAAAACAGGAAACTTAATCATTGTCAATTTTAATTTTGAAGCCTTGCCGACAGAATAAAAGTCTATTAACAAATATTATATCATGTTATGGTTAAATGATCCTAGCATTAAAAATCACAGTTTTAATGGGTTTCAATGAGGACATTTTTGTCCTTAAGGTCCTGAGAGGAACACATTTTTTGTACCTAGTGTAAAAAAAGATTTATTAAAGGAAATGAGGGTGAAATATTAAAATTCCAACAAAATGTACGCAGTTAGAATAAATACAGGCAAAATTATATAAAAAAATGGCCAAAAATATAGATAAGATTGCACAAGGTTTAAAAGAGGACAAACACTGCAATCAGCTTCATTTTCTCATGATCTAATCTAGAGTTTCTCTCTCTGTACTAGAGACGCAACAGAGGACCGAAAATGCTAAAGCATTTGTACAGGCATTCGTTACCAGCACTGAAGTCATTCGCCGCCGAGATGGGGACAGTGTGCATTCAAGGAGGTACACACACACACACACACACACACACACACACACACACACACACACACGGAAACACATCCGCCAAGAGAACAATAATAAAAGAACTAGGAGCTAAATCGGAGGGAGAAAAAAAATGGACGCCCACATCATTGCCCAATTGTTTTCCTTCGGCCAAAAAATGGGAAAGGAAGTGGAGTTTGTGGAGGAGATGAAGGATGGTCTGGACCACAACCCCAGGTAACACATCTAGCTCTGAGCTGAAGTTTCTCTGGACAGCTGCTGTTTCTGTAAACTGTTGATCATCAGTAAAGTCAATCTGGCGTTGAGGCTCTTGACTGCACTGCTAGTGTGAGCATCACATCTTTAGTCCTGCGGGATTGATCAGATTCATGTTTATCATTCCCATTTGATCTTCACATCGTTTGTTTTCCAGTCAGATAAAGGAAGAAACCGTTCATTTGTCACATTATCGACCCCGTTCAACTGCTGTGGTTTTTCATATTTTATTGTTTCCATCACTGGTGAAAAAAACAGCTAAAACCAGCCTAGGTTGGTTGGCTGGTATTAGCTGGTTTAAGCTGGAAGTAGCTGGTTTTAGCTGGTCTCCCAGCCTGGCCAGGCTTGAAAAATGGCCAAAACCCCTCTAAAACCAGCCTGCCGACCAGCTAAAACCAGCCAACCAGCCTAGGCTGGTTTTAGCAGTTTTTTTCACCAGGGACACGTTGTCATAACTGATCAAATGGAAGTAAAGTAGAATGAAGTTTGGATCTCTACACGGATCAGCCTCTTTTCCACATCACTGAATACTCAATATTAATGACACAAACTCAGCGTTTATTATTTAAAACGATAGCTCTGACTGCTGCTGGGGTAAATGTGTTTATTAAAGAGTAGACTAATGCTATGAGCTCACTCATATTTGTGTTTAAGCGTCTATTACCGCAGTGAACCTGTTCGTGATGGACGCGTTCGAAGCACTGCTTCCTGAAGCTTCCAAACGTTTGTGAATCCATTGGTTTGAAACAGTGGATCGGAGCACGTACCAAACTACCAAAGTCGGCTGATTTCAGTCATTGCATTTTCGTTATGCCGTAACTGGTTCGAACCGTTCCTTTCGAAATGTCAATGGTTTGTCGACGTGGGTGATCTGTGTAAACCTGTGAATCATACCAGTTCATTGAGTTCGGCCCCCAGCCACGAACCATTGAACCAATGCCCATGCTTTCATTCATTTGTAGACATTTCAAACGAGTCATTTGTGTAATTAAAAGGATGAGTAGTGTAGTCCCTTATTGCCAACAAAACAAGCCATGTAAATTAATATGCAATATTTTGAAAACCACATGTTATATACACACTTTATATGTAATGGTATTTTGTTTTTATTGCATTTGGTGTATTACAGGTCCAATAAAACATTTGCAGTGGGGTTTTATGCAGTGGTGTAGTCTACATGATACGCAGGTATACGTCGTATACTAGAGCTGCACAATTAATCGTTAAAAGATGGCGATCTCGATTCGACCCCCCACACGATCTTAATCCAGCATTTAAACGATTCAGCAAATTATATTTTATTTATATTTTACAAAACTTTCTCTAGCCTAACTACCGCACAGACTGCTGTGAGCTGATGCAGTGACAGGTTCACCGTTCTCTCCAACATTACATAACCATTTAAACTTCATCTTTACTTTATTACATTTAATGAAGATTTGAGATATTAGCCGTCAATCACTCTGTCTCTGACACTACGCTCCGCTGAACTAGGAACCGGACGTTTATTTCTCTCAACCAAACTCTGTTCCGGATCTGCACAAACTGCATTGCTATCAGGGGTGTGTGATATGACGATTTTTGATGTTGGACAATTAAAAGACCTTTACAATCTGCTTTTGAAGAAATATACTATATTTCGTGCTACAGCCCACAGTCTGTCAGATGCAATTCATGGCGCCTCTGTGTCCATATACTGTTCAACGCGGCATTCATTCACATCAGATGATAACTCAGCGGCAGAGTTCCACTCACAGAGTAATTTCCACTGAAGACACACTTTTCAAAATCCCGTTGGTGTCCACGCACTTTCAGATGGTTTTGTTAAAGTAATCTCTTGTATTGTAGAATGCAGGCTCTACGCCGCCGAGAGTTTTGCGCGATCGTTAAAATGATTGTTGATGAATACAATGAATTTTAATATCCTGCGTTTAGAGAGCGACTCGCCATTGCGCACAAATTAGGCTTCATAAAATATCTAGGCTGTTATTAGTATGTGGGCTATAATTAGTTGTGTAGATAGCTCTGTATCATGCTTGAAAAATGCGGTCTCTATTAGCACTTTGAACATTGAAAGAGTAGTACTTTGATCATGCCAGATTTATGGACCAGCAGAGCAATGGAAACATTATGAGCATGACGATCCATTACCCCTTAACTGTTACTGCCATTTTTGAACAGAGACGTGAAAATGAAGAATTGAAACTTACATCTTTAGAATTCATGGACAAAAACATTTTGTAACTGATTTATGTACATTGTCCATGTTAATGCAATGTCTGATTTTAAAATGGCTTTCAAAGGATGAATTTTGAAATTAAGTTTTCATCTGATATATCATTTCTTATTATTTCTAAAGTGTAATGGGGGAAAAGGCAACAAGGAAATCTGTTGTGAAAAAGGTCAGAACTCCTGTTATGAAGTAGATTTTTGAGGTGCACTCTTGCCATAAATTATTTTTCCTACTTAATTTGTAACAAAATAAAGTCAAATATCTCTTTAGGAGCCTTAGACCTTTCCAACGATAAATGGTTTGTCATGATTAGATTAGGATTTATTTGTAAAATGGTGAAGTAAACAGAGTAAAGAGTGACAGCCATAAGGTGTTGATAGACTGGTGTTTCTAGCTAAGAATCTTTAACTCGCTTTACTCTGACATAACACCTTTGTTTATTTTTTAATGTTTAATGGTGATTTTTCTTCTTTACATTACATTATTTTGCTTTTAAATATAAAGAAATTCAATAAAAAGTTTATTATGTCTTATTTTACTTCTATTTTACTGCTGTTTGATAACCTAATGTTCAGGAGTAAATCTTTAAAATAAAGTTCTCCCGAATCGTGATCTTTATTCTAAGCAAAAAAAATGTGATTCTCATTTTATTCAGAATCGTGCAGCTCTACAACACACATTAATCTTCAAACAAAATGGAGAAGTGAGTTTAGTATCCGATGACCCCTTTAATAATGTGCTTGTTGGTACATTCTGCTGCTAAATGCGGCTAAAGTAAACATCACGTCTCAGGCAGAGAGGGGCGGGGCGAGCAGAGCTCATTTGCATTTAAAGGGACCATGCAGTAAAATTAGTTTATTTTGCAGAGCTGATTTTGACAAGGTAAAAGTGTTTTTTTACACTACTATTGAGATTTTTTAACCAAAGTATATTATAGACTTTTTTATTAAGACCCTAAAGAATCATATGAACTTGTGGAAAATGGACATCTGATGACCCCTTTATAGAAAAATCCAGGAAACAAGACAAAATATCTTACATAATTTTGCTTTCTAATGAATGCATCTTGATTTAAGAATCTCTAGATATTTTGAGTAGAAACCAGACAAAAATACTAAGTAAGGCTAGGTTTGTCCTAAGGTTTCAAACATTTATTCCCATCCGCTTTATTTTCTGCATGATCTAAAGGAAAGTTTTTTTAACAGCCTTGATAATGACCCCTTCTTTGGCCTGCAGGAATATGCTAGAGCTCATGGGGAGGATTTAATTGAGGAGATTAAGGAGACCCCAGACACATGGAGGTGCTCTCACTCACTCACTCACTCACTCACTCACTCACTCACTCACTCACTCACACACACACACACACACACACACACACACGGTTTCTGTGAATTGACCTTATGCACAGAGCATTCTTTAGAACTTCCACATAGTAAGCAGCTTGTAAACTTCCACTGAAGCTGATTTTATATGTGCTATATATAGGTGGACTCTCTTGAGGCTCCTCTACTGCTTTGTTCTTATCAGAAACTGAGAAAAATAATGATTGCAACATTGTAAAAAATGATAGCGGCATGAACATTCAGTTTCATATTATTTAACAACATATCATTGAAAGGAGAGTATTTGCACAGTTGTACATTTAAATGCTGACAGCTAAACGCTATCATAACGTGTTTAGGCTAACGTTAGCTAGATAGCGATACTTCTCTTCAAGGACATCTTAATCATATTCTTGATCATCAGTATCTTGCCTTCATCATGAACACATTTTGAAAATCTTGTCATATTTTAAAGCCTTTATTATTTTCCAGCTGTGGAATAAAATGCACTTCAAAGATTCACTTTTTATTCATAAAGACGACATGGGGAAAAAATGTGTTTTCACAGAAAACATCGTCTTTTTTTTAAAGATAAAAATGAGATGACCCATATAACCAGAAGATGGCAGCAGAGGATCAATCATTGGCTGCAGCTGCCATTTCAACTTTTCAAGATGATTACTTTTCGATTTATTATAAAATTACTGGTATAATAAATTGTAGTACTTTTACCTCACTAAAGTATAAAGTATAGCAAGTGCTGAAAGTCATTAAAATAAATCAATAAATAAGCTCAGACACAAACAGCCTATAAGGGTGAATTATTTAAATACTTATATCTATCAGAGGTCGCGTTAACCGGAAATTGTCCGTCATAGACGGATTTTTTATAGCAATGAGGGAAAAATCTGAAGGCTGTCCGTCACTTTGCCAGATTCCACAGAGGGGGATCTAGTGTAATTATTAGCTGTAATTCCCACCCTGTCCAGTTGTTTAGTATTATTAATATTTTTCCTCCTTGCAGGGACTGCAGGATTGTCTCCACAAACTGTCAAAAATTGAGGTTGTCATGAAGATAACGTGTCTCTCTCATGTGTCTCTGTCTCTCAGACTGGGTGGACGCTCATTCCTCCCCATGAGCTCCTCCAGCAGACCGCAGGCCAGAGAGGAGGCAGCCCTGGCTGTTATCATTGGAGAAGAAGAGAGAGAGCAGAGGACCAACCCTCAGGTGCACAAACACTGAATCTCTGAATCTGCTGTCAGAAACACATTTCACACTCAAGCTCCATTCCTTTCTCCATTAACACCTGATCTGTGATGTTCACAGCCATCAACCAGCAGCTCCTTACCCAATAAAGACACAGTAAGATTATTATTGTCATGTCATTCAGCAGACTCTTGTTGGCCAAAGTAGAAACAGTGTCTGTAGTTCAGAGTTTGTCCTGTGAGTCACTTTCAGATCTGCTGCTGTGCAAATGATTCACTCCAGTTTCTGTTTCCGTTTAATTTTCAGGCGGAGGTAACTCAAGAAAGCCTGTCCTCACAGGTACGTGACATAAACGCAGGTTTTTGACATTTTGAATGGCAGATTGATGACAATGTGAATAAAAATCACAGAAGCTGGTGTAGATCCAACTGTAAGCCTGTACATCTGACTGCTTTCACAAACTTGTTTTTGTGTGCTGTGCAAAACAATTTTCTCAATCTTTGCTGCTTACGATTTCATTTGGATTGAAGATGATCTATGCTTGCAAGAATGATTCGTCCAAATGGACTTATTTTTCCAGTGTCGAGGGCCATGGTCTTTGTTTTCTTTTTTTTTTCAGATTTGGAGCAGGTTGCCTGGATTTTGCCATTACCCTACAGATCTGGTGTCCTCATTTAAAAATATTGACAGGTCTCTGGGAATGGCCATTAAGCAACGTCCAGAGCTTCGGCCCTGCATTTTTGCATGTGTGTCGTCTGCAGAGCAACAGAAAACTAAAATGAGTAAAATTTCAAAAAAATACATCTCTGTCCTCGGAGAGTTGTATGAGGCAAAGCCTGCGTCTGAGAGGGTGGCCATTCTGGACTGCTTAAAAGAGTTCCTCACCATCACAGAACCAACAGTAATTATCATCTGTCAGATTCACAAATCAGTTGCATCACTGCAATGCCAGACTTATCTGGCTTTAGCCATGTGCTTGTGTTTATTGTGCCATTGCTCTATGATTGATGCAGCTTAATGTCGTTTCAGATTGTGTGTGGATTCTTACAGACCACTTTTCAAAAGCTCAGCAACGTGCAAACCTCCAAAAACTCTCGGTAATGCATCACAACTTTACTTTCTTTTGTTCTGTTCAAAAGATTTTTGAGGTGCTCCTTGAGCTTCACATCTGGACAATGACTCCTACATATATTTGTACTTTTTTTTTTTTTTTTTTGAAGACTTGCAGTCATGGAAATGGCTATTTGGTTAATTCCTCATGCGGGGGACCAATTAGGGCCCCAAACCCTTTGCTTAATACAAAAGTTTGTAAAGGTGAGACTCGTCCTGTTAACATTTGTAAGCCCTGTTGTGTCTTGTGTTGTTGTGAGTCCTTCATGTAATGTTCTGATTGTAGAGCAAGGACACAGACCTGCAGAGGAAAGCATACAGGATGCTGGAAGCGTTGTGTGCCGTCCATCCAGCAGGATTTGATTCAGCCGATGATTCTGCTCTGAAACAAATGCTGCTGGATGGATTGAAGACTGCAGCATTACCAGCAAAACCAGTAAGAGCTGTAACAAACCATCAGGAATCAGAGTATTTACACACACAATGTGTTCTGGAATAATAATACCGGGCTCTTGTGCTGTTTGTCAGCCCATTCTCCAGAGTTTGCTGTATGTTGTGAGAGCGATGGCCGAGGATGTTGAGGGGTTTATTCAAGCTCTGCTTCCTCAGGTTGGTCTCACACAAAGTACGTTCTTACATCAGACTGGTATTCTTCATAACAGCTCTAATACTGGCATGTTTGATTTGTGTTTAGGTCATCGCTCTCACAAAAGAATCCTCGGTTGGAGCCACCAAACCCACATTCGGTGTAATAGACAAGGCTCTGAGCGCTCTGGAGCGTTTTTGTGGCGAAGAGAGAGGTGATGTATTTATAGTGTCTTATTGAAGTGTATGTTGGCAACTAATGGGCTGAAATAATGACAGTCGTCTTCATCATGTGTTTCAGAAGCCATGAAACGGTTATTGCACACATTGTGCAACGGATTTATAGGGTCAGAGTCAAAGATTCATTGCACAGTTGTGGCCCTAAGTAGAGTCTTGTTCCACCACAAAGGTGAGACTGACTGATACTGTTGGAACAACTTTCTGCAGTTTTTGATTGCATAATAATCTTGTTTGGTGGTAAAGCAGGGAGAAAGGAGAGAGGTACACAGTTAACTGTAAAATTTTGGTCGGCTGGCCGCTCCTGGGAAGGTTCACCACTGTTCCATGTTTTCTCCATTTGTGGATAATGGCTCTCACTGTGGTTCGCTGGAGTCCCAAAGCTTTAGAAATGGCTTTATCACCTTTTCCAGACTGATAGATCTTAGTTACTTTCTTTCTCATTTGTTCCTGAATTTCTTTGGACCTCAACATGATGTGTAGCGTCAGGCAGCTCCTATTTAAGTGATTTCTTGACTGTGAACAGGTGTGGCAGTAATCAGGCCTGACTGTGGCTAGAGAAACTGAACTCGGGTGTGATAAACCACAGTTATGTTTTAACAAACACTTTTTCACACAGGGCCATGCGGGTTTGGATTTTGTTTTCCCTTCATAAAAAAACCTTCATTTAAAAACTGCATCTTATGTTTACTTGTGTTATCTTTAATTCATATTTAAATTTGTTTGATCTGAAACATTAAAGTGTGATGAAAATGAAAAAAAAATAATCTGGAGAGGGGGCCAACACTTTTTCACACCACTGTAGATATTTTGTCATAAAACTATTACTGAATAAATATATTTTTTGTAAAACAATTGGTCTGTTTTAACGAAACATTCCATGAATGCTGCCCCCCCCAAAAAAAACTATATCTTCTTGATGTCCAGTTTGTAGCTTGAATCATTCATTGTGTTGCAACATTTGCAGTCTCATTCTCAAGTAGAAGAATCTGTTATCTTGAAATAATTAATTAATTTAGATAATTTTAGATAATTTTTGCTACTACGGTCCACTGACTTGGTTGTAAGCCTGTATTGTTATCCAATTTTTGAGCCTTAAAACATCTTAAAATGCACACATGTAGGTCGGGAAACAATTTTCATTTTGGGACCTCTGTATTTATAAAACCTGTTTTCAATGAGCTCTTTCATTCAGCAGACTCTTGTTTGCTAAAGTAGAAACCGTGAGTCTGTCTGTAGTTCAGAGTTTCAGCTCGTTCTGTGATATGATTCACTTTCAGATCTGCTGCTGTGCAAATGATTCACTTGAGTTTTATATGGAGGTGAAAGAAGAGGAGCAATTTATTGCTCTTGTGACATTAAACCAGGCAATACTTGTACTGTCAAATTCACATCATAAGTGTTTTTAATGTTCTGTTCAGGTGTGAGATGAAGAGAATCAGCCGATGAGGAGCATTTCTGACGCTCATGAAGCAGAAACTGGAGGTGAGAGTCGTTACATGAGCCGTACCTGTTCAACAAAGTCTGCAAAAGAAACAGTTTATAAGAATTTGCTCTTTTCTTTCCCCAGATCTCTCCTCCTGAGTTTTTAAATCAATGCATTTTAACATTTTTACAGTTTTAACCCCCTTCCCCTTGTGTCTTAATTTATTACTCCTCCTTTCCCCCTCCATTACCCGGATTTTAAATGTTTTATCTCTATATCCTTTTTATTGATCTTAATAAAATCATTTTACATCAGATCATATCTCTGTATGTGTGTATAAGTGAAGCAAAGAGTGAAGTAAAGAGTGAAATAAGTGTGTGTCCATCATGGAAGAGATGGGTGACTACAATCATTCCAGCAGATCTGATAAAGTCCTCAATCACAGCACTGCAATAAATCACTCACATCCATTCATTCATACAGTAAACACACAGATCAAAGACAATTAAAGGCTGAGTTCAGACAAAAATGAAGATAAATTCTCAAAGGACTGTTTTTTCCTCTGTGTGAAAGTGTAGCTTCAAATGAATGAAAGCAAAGAGTGCAGCAAAAAACCAACAACAAAAAAAACGGACACTTATTTTACCCAAATAGCTCAATTTGTGCCTGATTTCCAGCAAGCAAGCCACAGACAAACTGTAATATTTTGGGAGAGAAAGTGTACTCAGCAGCACAGTATGGGTCCTCCTGCCATATTATGAGGGACAAAGGCTGAACCCCTTTTCCTTATCACTGCTCTCTGTAGATATTTACATTATATTTGCTATTGTTTTCATTTTTATGTATTTATCGAGTATGTGTTATACTGTATATGATGTATAACTTGTTCGCTGTTTATTGCTTTGGCAGCATTCGACTATTCCATAGTCATGCCAATAAAGCTCAATTGAATTGAATTGAATTGAATTCTTTAAAGAGAGAATCTTTCTGTGATTATTTGTGTTTCTAACAGTAGTCTGGACTCATTCAGAGCCACAATCACAGACTGGATCTCAGCGGGTGAAGCTACTGCCCAAGAAGACCAAAGACCCGCAGGAACATCAGCAACTGAGACTGATATATGAGAGAGCATCAGTGTAATATTAGCCTTCAGTAAAATCTGTCAGCACTTTCTCTCTTCTCTGGTTTGTAGTGACTAAAACTGTTGATTTTCTTTATTCCTGTCATTTGGTGCTTTAAAACTACAACACAGATCAGCTTTCCTTGATATTGCTTCATCTTTCTGACTCTTTTCTTTCATTCATCTTGTCTTTCTTCAAACACACATTGACTCAATATTGACTCTCATTCCTCATCACACTCTCAGACTCCTTTCTCTTCCAGTCAGAAACAAATGGAGCTTTTCTAACGTCTCTCATTGATGTCAAACACCTGCCGACACTAATTAAACCTCGTTAAGATCAACTCATTAACTAACACTTCATTAAGTGATGGAGAAACAAAGATTTTCCTAAACCTTCAATCAATTGAACCCAAATGAATCAGTGTTTGGAATCGCTGGCGATGTCTGCTGATTAAAATAAATATAAATATTAATTACGCCACAAACCAACTGCACATATTTTTATGGAATATATTAAATGCAATATACAAATAACAAAATAGTGTTTTAAAATGTGTTAATTTTTATTTTGTACAGCTTTTGTGTTTTATTTGGCAAACTGGGTTCTTTAAATCTATGTAAATCATCAGTTTAAGTAATCAGCAGTGTTGGTCATCTTACTTTAAAAAAGTAATTAGTTACAGTTACAAATTACTTCTCCCAAAAAGTAATTGAGTTAGTAACTCAGTTACCACATTGTAAAAGTAATTAGTTACTCAGCAAAGTAACTGTGACGTTGTTTTTTATGTTCTATAACGCTATTACGTTCTATAACATCTTTAATATCAAAGATGTTTATATTAACTGATTGAGACAAAATGCTTTGCATTGTGGAAAATTATCACAGATTATTATTGATGCTTTGAAATCCATGTCTCCTCATTTAAAGTTGGAGCAGTGATGTGAACAGCTCCAAGAACTCCCCACAATCTTCATAAAATGTTCTTGTTTTGCAGCATGGTTTGACGGTCAGTTGGAAAATCAATAAACTGCCATTTAGTTGTGGCCAAGAGAGAGAAAAAAAAGTGTTACTGATTTTGTAAGCATATTTTTTACTTTTATTTTTTTGATAATAATGCAATAAAACATGTCATAATTTTTGGCCATGCTGTCCTACAAAGAAATTATGAACACATGCAAAAACAAGAGAGGACCAATACAATATTAATAACTGATTATGTTGTATTCAATGTCAATGTTGACAGTTTAGTGATTTTGTCACTAGATTTGTTGACGTCCTTGCCCCTTTTGAGACTTTTCTCAAAGGCCTAGCAACAAAATAAATTTCTTGGATAAACCTTATTTACCTGTAGATTACAACACTCTCCCACTGATATATTTATATTATATAGATCAGTGAACTCACCATTATGTCCTCATCAGCTACATTGTGTGACTGTTTTAACTACTTTCAATTGAAAGCAGTTAGCAACATTGATCAGTGTTTTTTCATATTTTGATGGTTTAAGTGAATTGTGAGGTCATTAAAACCCTCCACACATCACTTTTGGTCACTGATCCTCTCCATAAGACTCTGGACAATCTTAAGAGTAGCTTCAGCAACAGGCTTATTCATCCTTGTTGCTTGAAGGAACGTTATAGGAAATCATTTCTACCTAGCGCTATTAGACTGTATAATTTGTCTGTCTAGATAAGTTGTGTTTATTGATGTATTGAGCTGCCATGACGATTGAAATTCCCTTTGGGATTAATAAAGTTTATCTATCTATCTATCTATCTATCTATGAGGACATGAGAATGGCTGTGGCACACATGTGCTGTTACCCGTCTTTCTCATACACACACATAATTGATGACGATTATCAGTGAATTTACATTAGAGCCCCTCATTTACAATGAGATGAGGATGGAGAATTGTTGATGCTCATCCCGACTCCCTCTCAGTCAAACAAGAGTTTTTACTGACAATAGAGACGTACATCAGCCAAATGTGGAAAGGGTCAAATATGGTCAAGTGTGTGAAAGCTTGTGCTGTTCCTGTCTGACTCACATCTTTCTCCTCCCTTTTCTTTCTCTCTGTCAGATTCAGTGTGAGAGTCGGCGAGGAAGTTTACCCACCAGGAGTGGGAAATAGCAAAAAAAAAGCACCGGAGGCAGCGGCCCAGATCGCCCTGGATGCTATCAAAAGGACAGAAGATGAGGAACAGGTGAGAGCTGCACTAAAAGCACAGCCAGAGTCTGATGACAGAGAGAGAGAGAAACAGGAAGCTCTAGCAACATGGAGATTGAGAATCAGTCGTAGAATTCAAAGAGTCTCCACTCAGACAGAAACTCAGTTTGAGCTCCGCGTTTCTCTCTGCTCCTGTGATGTTCAGCTGATATGATCCCCAGAGTTTGTTTGTTTTCTAGAGCGCTTTTCACAATACAAACCAAAATCACAACACTAATTAAAGTTTCTGCATTATATTTAGGAGTAGATTATCAGTGGTGACTATGTCAAGGTGATGTTCATATGACAGAAACGCACAGTAAAAATCCTGCCGTTAGTTTCTATTCTAGTACACACACTCCCAACACACATTTCAGATCAAATAACTTGTATAAGTGCCTGACCCTTTTAAAGTAAATCGTCTTCTCAGGTGTCCAGTCATCTCTGATCATCTCAGATCTACCTCCCATGGCAGAAACACAAAAACAAATAGAGAGAAATTAAACCAAGCCTAATTAAACCTAATGTGTGTTTGATCAGATCTAGCTGAAGTACAAGATTATGAGATGCATTATGTGAACGCTTAGCTAAAGAGATGTGTCTGTAATCTAGAGTTCAAATGCGAAAAAGCTCTCCCTCCTTTAGTGGACTTTGCTATCTTAGGCGCGACCAAAAGCCCAGGGTTTGAGATCCAGAAATGATCCATCAACAGCAGATCAATGAAAACTGCTTAATTTTACAGAGTGAAATATCAATCCAGAAAGTGGATAAGGACTGTGCAAGCTTGAGGAGTACTCATGTACATTTGCTTTGATAATACTGAATATGATCCAGATGTAATATTTGAGAAATACGCAATTTTCACATTTTGTTATATATATATATATATATATATATATTTTTTTTTTTTTTTTTTTAATGAAACCTACATTCATGTGTTTATTTAAAATACATGCTTAAAGCCAAAATATGTTTTTTTTTCCCAAGAAAGAAAACCCCCAGCAAAAACGCTAAAGGTGACTGGCAAGGAATTTTTTTTTTTTTTTATAACACTGAGGGAAACAGTAAAGGGCCTATAAGAAAGTAGCAATATTAATGTAACTGATATGGAGCTTAACATGCAGCCAGTGCAGAGAAATTGGGGAAACATGATCATATATTCATATGACTGCATTTTGGACTAACTGGAGCTTGTTTCAAGTTTATTTGTATAGCGCTTTTTACAATACAAATCGTTGCAGAGCAGCTGTACAAAAGTTTTAGGCTACTACAATATATTTAGTAATTTTAATATTTAGTGGTGAATACTGTATGTCAAGTCGATGTACATATGATATAAATATTAAATCAGTAACTGTGTAATCAAACAGATGATGAACACTAATTGCAATGATTATGTGCTGTGATCAAACTTGTAGGAAAATTATGTAGTGCTGTATGTTGTTTCAAGGCTGGCATCATCTGCGGTCCTCTGAGGGGTTGGCATCATCTCTTCATCTGAATCCGGGCTGAATCTTGTGTAAATCCTAGTTACCACGGGATGGAAATCCCGTGGCAGAGACAGAGAAACAAAGAAATAATTAGCGTAGCTGCTGTTCCAACTTCCGACCAGACAAAAATGATGGTTTAGCCCAAGCTGAGGAATATTAATGTGCATTTGATCAGATGTAACTGAAATTACAACGTTATGAGATACATTATGTGAATGCTTGGCTAAAGAGATGAGTCTTTAATCTAGATTTAAACATAGAGAGTGTGTCTGAACCCCGAACGTTATCAGGAAGGCTATTCCAGAGTTTGGGAGCCAAATGAGAAAAGGCTCTCCCTCCTTTAGTGGACTTTGCTATCCTAGGTACTACTAAAAGTCCAGAGTTTTGCGACCTTAGGGAGCGTGAGGGATTGTAGCGTAGTAGGAGACTAGTTAGGGAGCGTGAGGGATTGTAGCGTAGTAGGAGACTAGTTAGGGAGCGTGAGGGATTGTAGCGTAGTAGGAGACTAGTTAGGGAGCGTGAGGGATTGTAGTGTAGTAGGAGACTAGTTAGGGAGCGTGAGGGATTGTAGCGTAGTAGGAGACTAGTTAGGGAGCGTGAGGGATTGTAGCGTAGTAGGAGACTAGTTAGGGAGCGTGAGGGATTGTAGCGTAGTAGGAGACTAGTTAGGGAGCGTGAGGGATTGTAGTGTAGTAGGAGACTAGTTAGGGAGCGTGAGGGATTGTAGCGTAGTAGGAGACTAGTTAGGGAGCGTGAGGGATTGTAGCGTAGTAGGAGACTAGTTAGGGAGCGTGAGGGATTGTAGCGTAGTAGGAGACTAGTTAGGGAGCGTGAGGGATTGTAGCGTAGTAGGAGACTAGTTTGGGAGCGTGAGGGATTGTAGCGTAGTAGGAGACTAGTTAGGGAGCGTGAGGGATTGTAGTGTAGTAGGAGACTAGTTAGGGAGCGTGAGGGATTGTAGCGTAGTAGGAGACTAGTTAGGGAGCGTGAGGGATTGTAGTGTAGTAGGAGACTAGTTAGGGAGCGTGAGGGATTGTAGCGTAGTAGGAGACTAGTTAGGTATGCAGGAGCTAAACCATTAAGGGCCTTATAGGTAAAAAGTAGTATTTTGTAAGTGATACGGAACCTAATAGGTAACCAGTGTAGAGACCGTAAAATTGGGGTAATATGATCATATTTTCTTGACCTGGTAAGGACTGTAGCAGCTGCATTTTGGACTACCTGTGGCTTATTTATTGAAGAAGCAGGACAACCACCTAGTAGTGCATTACAATAGTCCAGTCTAGACGTCATGAATGCATTAACTAACTTTTCTGCATCAGAAACAGGTAACATGCTCCGTAGCTTAGCAATGTTTCTAAGACGAAAGAATGCTGTTATAGTAACATAGGAAATATGATTTTCAAAAGACAGGTTGCTGTCTAATATAACGCCCAGAGTTTTGACTGTAGAGGAAATAACAGTACATCCATCTAGTTGCAAGTTGCAGTTTAAGAGATTCTGTGTACTGTTTTTTGATCCAATAAGTAATATCTTGCTAAGTTAGAAGTTTCATCTGGTCTTGTTGAAATATATAGTTGAGTGTCATCAGCATAACAATGGAAACTAATCCCATATTTCCTAATAATTACGGAGGGGAAACATGTAAATTGAAAATAGTAGGGGACCTAGGACAGATCCTTGTGGCACTCCATACTTTACTGGTGTTAGCTGCGATGACTCCCCGTTTAAATAAACAAAGTGGTAGCGATCGGACAGGTATGATCTGAACCATCCTAAAGCCTGCCCTTGAATACCTGTATAGTTTTGTAATCGATCTATGAGTATGTCATAATCTATAGTGTCGAACGCAGCACTAAGATCAAGTAAAACTAGCAATGAGACGCAGCCTTGATCTGACGCAAGTAGCAAGTCGTTTGTGATTTTTACAAGTGCAGTTTCTGTGCTATGATGGGGCCTGAAACCTGACTGAAATTCTTCAAAGATATTATTATTTTGCAAGAAGGAGCACAATTGAGCAGACACAACTTTTTCTAGAATTTTAGACATAAATGGAAGATTAGAAATAGGTCTGTAATTTGCCAGTTCACTAGGGTTGAGCTGTGGTTTCTTAATTAGAGGTTTAATAACCGCTAGTTTGAATGGTTTTGGGACGTGACCTAAAGATAACGATGAGTTAACAATATTAAGAAGCGGTACTTCTGCTACAGGTAACAACTCTTTTAGTAATTTAGTGGGTACAGGATCTAATAGGCATGTTGTTGGTTTAGATGTGGTGATAAGTTTATTTAATTCTTTCTGTTCTATAGTTGTAAAGCACTGCAGTTTTTCTTCCGGTGTAATGACTAATGTTGAAGTATCAGTTGCTGTAGTATCTATTTGTTATTGTATTTCTAATGTTGTCTATTTTATCAGTAAAGAAATTCATAAAGACATTACTATTAAACTGTGCAGGAATATTCAGGTCAGGAGGTGTTTGGTTATTTGTTAATCTAGCCACTGTGCTAAATAAAAACCTTGGATTGTTTTGGTTTTTTTCTATGAGTTGGTGGATATACTCAGCTCTAGCAGCTTTTAAAGCCCGTCTATAGCTGGACATACTGTTTTTCCATGCAATTTTAAAAACTTCTAAGTTAGTTTTTCTCCATTTACGCTCAAGATTACGAGTTTCTTTTTTGAGAGAGTGGGTATTACTGTTGTACCATGGCACAGTACGTTTTTCTCTAACCTTTTTTAGCTTGATTGGGGCAACAGCTTCTAATGTGTTAGAGAAGATAGTGCCTATGTTACTAGTCATTTTGTCTAGTTCATGTTTATTTATGGGTACACAGAGCAGTTGAGATAAATCAGGCAGGTTATTTGTGGACCTATCTTTGGTAGCAGGAACAATAGTTCTGCCCAGACGATAGCGCGGAGCTATATAGTTAACATCAGTGATACGCAGCATGCACGATACGAGGAAATGATCGGTAACCGATCTGATGGGGTTCATGCTTATAACAGTAGTTTGGTGGAGTAGACTCATTTAGACCAATATAATCATTTGTTTTTAGCCAAGTTTCAGTCCAGCAGAGTACATCAAAACTGTTATCTGTGATTATTTCATTTATGTCTTGTTTGTTGAAGATGAAGGACAGCCAGCTAGTAGTGCATTACAATAGTCCAGTCTAGAGCTCATCAATGCATCAACTAACTTTTCTGCATCAGAAACAGGGAACATGATCCGTAGCTCAGCAATGTTTCTAAGATGGAAGAATGCTGTTTTTGTAACATGAGACCAAGTTTCTGACTGGAAATAACAGTAAATCCTTCTAGAGATTCTGCATATTGTTGTTTGGTCCAATGTGTAACATCTCTTTCTTATCCAGTTTTAAAAGAAGAAACATTTTGGTCATCCAATCTTTTACATTTTTAACACACTCTGTTAGCTTAGATCATTTAGACGTTTTGTCTGCTTTTGGCAGGTTATTTTTAATAGTTGTACAAAAAAAAAAAAAAAAAAACAATAGCTATGATTGCTGTGATTTATTTTTATTATAAGTCTTTTTTAAGAAACATTAAAAACTGAAATGTGAAATTAATAGCCACAAATCTAAATGTCATGTTCCAAATTTGAAGTTGATATCTCAAAATATGAGCTTTTAGTAAGAATTTGATTAGTGCAGTACCAAAGCTTTCCCATTGGATTCTGGCAAACACAGCGGTGGATTTGTGATTCGCAGTACAGTATAATTTCTAGTGTTGGGTCGAGTCCACGTAAGTCGAGTCCGAGTCGAGTCCGAGTCTTTAACCAGTCGAGTCCGAGTCAAGTCCGAGTCCAAAATGGGGCGAGTCGGACTCAAGTCCGAGTCCAAATGGGTCGAGTCCGAGTCGAGTCCGACCGAGTCCAACTAAAAACTACTGTTTGTCAGTATCTTAACCTTGTTTTAATTTGTACAACTACAATAAGGCAATGACAATTTAAATGTAACAAAAGGAAACCTCTGTTGCATATTGCCATTTTGATTTTTTTATTTCACACCATCTCATTAGTGTCCTGCTCAGCAAACTTAAAGTCATGTAACAGAAGTTATGACTGACTTGATATTATGACATATTTCAGAGTGAAACAGCTTTTAGAATGTGGGAAGGACAATGTGGGAATTATAAGGGAAGGACAGGACTGTACCTACGAGTAAAAGAATGAATCTGTGATAAAGGGAGGGGTAGGTGAAGAGATGGACAGCTAGTGACATATTTTTCTTAGATGAAAATGAGGCTGTGAGGGTTAATGACATGGAAGTCATGGAATAAAAGAATAAAATTCTGACTTTATTTTCTCAATTTCGAGATTATATCTCACAATTCTGATAAGAAAATACATTCTCCCTTTTCCTCTCAGCTAAAGTCATGAGTTTATTTTTTCCCTCAGAACTGACAAACTTGCTATTGCTGCGTTAAATTGAGTTCTAAAGTCTTAAATACAACATATAAACGACATAAAAAAATTCTGAATTCTGAGATAAAATAGGTAAATGTAAAATGTTATAGGTTTAAATAGTATTTTTTTACTGACATAACTGTAACGTCTACTCCAAATTGGTCTATTGACAACGGGCCATTGAATTATTAGAAAATAATGCACACCCAAGTAAGTAAGTAAAACATTCTCAAGCTTACTGAAGGAAAATAAACAGTCTAATAATTAATTACAAGCAAAAGCATAAATAAATATAATAATCAAAATACAAATGAAATAGTTTTATACGTTTTTCAGATTGATCTATATAGTAAAGTATACCACAGAAATAGTGTACTACAAACATTTAATGAAGTAATAAATGTAAAAATAAAACTCTCTACAATCTTCACCGTATATAATAAATATAGATGATTCTTATTAAAATTGCTAAACTGCTTCAATCAAGAGCAGTGAGTGATTTTCTCTTTTTATTTTGTTGTTTGATTATGACGCAGTCTGTGGCAGGTTTACACTGCTGTCGCTTTAAGACCGGACGCACAGATCATATATTTTGACACATCTGTATTTCTAACTCAACACAAAACCGATAGCATTTACATGAATGCTCTCCAAGACGATGCATTTTGACATTACCTTTCGTGTAAGTGTGTAGCAATAGAGAAAGAGTTTAATTCAGCATTGTGCGCTGACTGAGAGGCAGGCTTTCAAGTACCGGCAAGACTTTAAAACACATGCCAATAATACTGAATGTCACTTTCGTAATAATGCATCGAGTCAGTAAAATTTCCATCAACTGTCCCTGGACTCGGCTGGACTCGGCAATAATTCCCGAGTCCGAAAAGCTCGAGTCCGAGTCAAGTCCGAGTCAAAATGCATCCGAGTCCGTGACAAGTCCGAGTCCGCTAAAAATTGTACTCGAGACCGGACTCGAGTCCGAGTACAAGTCCGAGTACCCCAACTCTAATAATTTCTCTCTCTCAAACATTACAAGCTGCGCACACACAAACAGAACACACTCCATACTAACATGATTATTGACTCTATAATAGACTCACATTTACAGAAGCAGAAAACAGGAAACTTAATCATAGTCAGCCTTGCCGACAGAATAAAAGTCTATTACCAAATATTGTATCATGTTATGGTTAAATGATCCTAACATTAAAAATCGCAGTTTTAACGGGTTTCAATGAGGACATTTTTGTCCTTAAGGTCCTGAGAGGAACACATTTTTTGTACCTAGTGTAAAAAAGATTTATTAAAGGAAATGAGGGTGAAATATTAAGATTCCAACTAAATGTATGCAGTTAGAATTAATACAGGCAAAATTATATTAAAAAAATGGCCAAAAATATGGATAAGATTGCATAAGGTTTAAAAGAGGACAAACACTGCAATCAGCTTCATTTTCTCATGATCTAATCTAGAGTTTCTCTCTCTGTACTAGAGACAATGCAGAGGGTGACCAAAAATATTAAAACATTTGTGCAGGCATTCAATGTCATTTTCAGCGGAGATGGGGACAGAATGCAGGGTCCTGCGGGTGGGCGAGACGGGCCCCTCCCATTCAAGGAGGTACACACACACACACAAAGTAAATTCAGGACTTTGCAGCTACATTAATAATAATAAAAATAAAAATAAAAATATCCAGCAGTCTCTCAATACTTGGGTCTCAATACTTGCCCACAACTAACCTCCTTTCCTTTGAGTTAATTGTGTTTCAAATAGGAATTTTATCCTCATTAACCCTAACTATTAGTCCTGCTCACACTGACCTGACGTTGGAAAAGCAGCTCTTGTGTCCTCACTGTCATGAAGATCTGGGCTCTCATCTCATGTGTCCCTGTCTCTCAGGTTTACCTTCCAAGTGGGGATGGGGGAGCGGACCTTCCCACCCGCTACTGCCTCCTCCATAAAGGAGGCGAAAGACAATGTTGCAGAGATGGCAGTGGCTATCCTGCTGGGGGAGCAGGAGAGAGAGGAGAGAGAGGAGAGAGAGAGGGAAAAGGAGCAAGAGGATGGGGGAGTGGACCTTCCCCCCCGCGCTACTGCCTCCTCCATACAGGAGGCGAAGGATAATGCTGCCGAGATGGCAGTGGCTATCCTGCTGGGGGAGCAGGAGAGAGAGGAGAGAGAGGAGAGAGAGAGGGAAAAGGAGCAAGAGGATGGGGGAGCGGACCTTCCCCCCCGCTACTGCCTCCTCCATACAGGAGGCAAAGGATAATGCTGCCGAGATGGCAGTGGATATCCTGCTGGGGGTGCAGGAGAGAGAGGAGAGAGAGGAGAGAGAGAGGGAAAAGGAGCAAGAGGATGGGGGAGCGGACCTTCCCACCCGCTACTGCCTCCTCCATTCAGGAGGCGAAGGATAATGCTGCCGAGATGGCAGTGGCTATCCTGCTGGGGGAGCAGGAGAGAGAGGGGGAAAAGGAGCAAGAGGATGGGGCAGTGGACCTTACCCCCCGCTACTGCCTCCTCCATACAGGAGGCGAAGGATAATGCTGCCGAGATGGCAGTGGCTATCCTGCTGGGGGAGCAGGAGAGAGAGAGGGAAAAGGAGCAAGAGGATGGGGGAGCGGACCTTCCCCCCCCGCTACTGCCTCCTCCATACAGGAGGCGAAGGATAATGCTGCCGAGATGGCAGTGGCTATCCTGCTGGGGGAGCAGGAGAGAGAGAGGGAAAAGGAGCAAGAGGATGGGGCAGTGGACCTTACCCCCCGCTACGGCCTCCTCCATACAGGAGGCGAAGGATAATGCTGCCGAGATGGCAGTGGCTATCCTGCTGGGGGAGCAGGAGAGAGAGAGGGAAAAGGAGCAAGAGGATGGGGGAGCGGACCTTCCCCCCCGCTACTGCCTCCTCCATACAGGAGGCGAAGGATAATGCTGCCGAGATGGCAGTGGCTATCCTGCTGGGGGAGCAGGAGAGAGAGAGAGGGAAAAGGAGCAAGAGGATGGGGCAGTGGACCTTACCCCCCGCTACTGCCTCCTCCATACAGGAGGCGAAGAATAATGCTGCCGAGATGGCAGTGGCTATCCTGCTGGGGGAGCAGTAGAGAGAGGAGAGAGAGGAGAGAGAGGGGGAAAAGGAGCAAGAGGATGGGGGAGCGGACCTTCCCACCCGCTACTGCCTCCTCCATACAGGAGGCGAAGGATAATGCTGCCGAGATGGCAGTGGCTATCCTGCTGGGTGAGCAGGAGAGAGAGAGGGAAAAGGAGCAAGAGGATGGGGCAGTGGACCTTACCCCCCGCTACTGCCTCCTCCATACAGGAGGTGAAGGATAATGCTGCCGAGATGGCAGTGGCTATCCTGCTGGGGGAGCAGGAGAGAGAGAGGGAAAAGGAGCAAGAGGATGGGGCAGTGGACCTTACCCCCCGCTACTGCCTCCTCCATACAGGAGGTGAAGGATAATGCTGCCGAGATGGCAGTGGCTATCCTGCTGGCGGAGCAGGAGAGAGAGAGGGAAAAGGAGCAAGAGGATGGGGCAGTGGACCTTACCCCCCGCTACTGCCTCCTCCATACAGGAGGTGAAGGATAATGCTGCCGAGATGGCAGTGGCTATCCTGCTGGGGGAGCAGGAGAGAGAGAGGGAAAAGGAGCAAGAGGATGGGGCAGTGGACCTTACCCCCCGCTACTGCCTCCTCCATACAGGAGGCGAAGGATAATGCTGCCGAGATGGCAGTGGCTATCCTGCTGGGGGAGCAGGAGAGAGAGAGGGAAAAGGAGCAAGAGGATGGGGGAGCGGACCTTCCCCCCCCGCTACTGCCTCCTCCATACAGGAGGCGAAGGATAATGCTGCCGAGATGGCAGTGGCTATCCTGCTGGGGGAGCAGGAGGGAGAGGAGAGAGAAGAGAGAGAGGGAAAAGGAGCAAGAGGATGGGGGAGCGGACCTTCCCACCCGCTACTGCCTCCTCCATACAGGAGGCGAAGGATAATGCTGCCGAGATGGCAGTGGCTATCCTTCTGGGGGAGCAGGAGAGAGAGGAGAGAGAGAGGGAAAAGGAGCAAGAGGATGGGGGAGCGGACCTTCCCACCCCTACTGCCTCCTCCATACAGGAGGCGAAGGA
Organism: Garra rufa; assembly: GCF_049309525.1. Taxonomy (NCBI): domain Eukaryota; kingdom Metazoa; phylum Chordata; class Actinopteri; order Cypriniformes; family Cyprinidae; genus Garra; species Garra rufa. The sequence goes on from NC_133385.1 coordinate 544,186, forward strand.
TAATGCTGCCGAGATGGCAGTGGCTATCCTTCTGGGGGAGCAGGAGAGAGAGGAGAGAGAGAGGGAAAAGGAGCAAGAGGATGGGGGAGCGGACCTTCCCCCCCGCTACTGCCTCCTCCATACAGGAGGCAAAGGATAATGCTGCCGAGATGGCAGTGGATATCCTGCTGGGGGTGCAGGAGAGAGAGGAGAGAGAGGAGAGAGAGAGGGAAAAGGAGCAAGAGGATGGGGGAGCGGACCTTCCCACCCGCTACTGTCTCCTCCATTCAGGAGGCGAAGGATAATGCTGCCGAGATGGCAGTGGCTATCCTGCTGGGGGAGCAGGAGAGAGAGAGGGAAAAGGAGCAAGAGGATGGGGCAGTGGACCTTACCCCCCGCTACTGCCTCCTCCATACAGGAGGCGAAGGATAATGCTGCCGAGATGGCAGTGGCTATCCTGCTGGGGGAGCAGGAGAGAGAGAGGGAAAAGGAGCAAGAGGATGGGGGAGCGGACCTTCCCCCCCGCTACTGCCTCCTCCATACAGGAGGCGAAGGATAATGCTGCCGAGATGGCAGTGGCTATCCTGCTGGGGGAGCAGGAGAGAGAGAGGGAAAAGGAGCAAGAGGATGGGGGAGCGGACCTTCCCCCCCCGCTACTGCCTCCTCCATACAGGAGGCGAAGGATAATGCTGCCGAGATGGCAGTGGCTATCCTGCTGGGGGAGCAGGAGAGAGAGAGGGAAAAGGAGCAAGAGGATGGGGCAGTGGACCTTACCCCCCGCTACGGCCTCCTCCATACAGGAGGCGAAGGATAATGCTGCCGAGATGGCAGTGGCTATCCTGCTGGGGGAGCAGGAGAGAGAGAGGGAAAAGGAGCAAGAGGATGGGGGAGCGGACCTTCCCCCCCGCTACTGCCTCCTCCATACAGGAGGCGAAGGATAATGCTGCCGAGATGGCAGTGGCTATCCTGCTGGGGGAGCAGGAGAGAGAGAGAGGGAAAAGGAGCAAGAGGATGGGGCAGTGGACCTTACCCCCCGCTACTGCCTCCTCCATACAGGAGGCGAAGAATAATGCTGCCGAGATGGCAGTGGCTATCCTGCTGGGGGAGCAGTAGAGAGAGGAGAGAGAGGAGAGAGAGGGGGAAAAGGAGCAAGAGGATGGGGGAGCGGACCTTCCCACCCGCTACTGCCTCCTCCATACAGGAGGCGAAGGATAATGCTGCCGAGATGGCAGTGGCTATCCTGCTGGGGGAGCAGGAGAGAGAGGGGAGAAAAGGAGCAAGAGGATGGGGCAGTGGACCTTACCCCCCGCTACTGCCTCCTCCATACAGGAGGTGAAGGATAATGCTGCCGAGATGGCAGTGGCTATCCTGCTGGGGGAGCAGGAGAGAGAGAGGGAAAAGGAGCAAGAGGATGGGGCAGTGGACCTTACCCCCCGCTACTGCCTCCTCCATACAGGAGGTGAAGGATAATGCTGCCGAGATGGCAGTGGCTATCCTGCTGGCGGAGCAGGAGAGAGAGAGGGAAAAGGAGCAAGAGGATGGGGCAGTGGACCTTACCCCCCGCTACTGCCTCCTCCATACAGGAGGTGAAGGATAATGCTGCCGAGATGGCAGTGGCTATCCTGCTGGGGGAGCAGGAGAGAGAGAGGGAAAAGGAGCAAGAGGATGGGGGAGCGGACCTTCCCCCCCCGCTACTGCCTCCTCCATACAGGAGGCGAAGGATAATGCTGCCGAGATGGCAGTGGCTATCCTGCTGGGGGAGCAGGAGGGAGAGGAGAGAGAAGAGAGAGAGGGAAAAGGAGCAAGAGGATGGGGGAGCGGACCTTCCCACCCGCTACTGCCTCCTCCATACAGGAGGCGAAGGATAATGCTGCCGAGATGGCAGTGGCTATCCTTCTGGGGGAGCAGGAGAGAGAGGAGAGAGAGAGGGAAAAGGAGCAAGAGGATGGGGGAGCGGACCTTCCCACCCCTACTGCCTCCTCCATACAGGAGGCGAAGGATAATGCTGCCGAGATGGCAGTGGCTATCCTTCTGGGGGAGCAGGAGAGAGAGGAGAGAGAGAGGGAAAAGGAGCAAGAGGATGGGGGAGCGGACCTTCCCCCCCCCCGCTACTGAGGGAAAAGGAGCAAGAGGATGGCGAAGAGAGAGGTTTTTTGAATTTTAACAACTGTTTTATTGCACAATTTTCAACTAAATCACACCAATATCACAAGTAAATAACACTGATCATTATAACAGACAAGAAAAAAATAAAGAGTCATCCACAAGGGAACAGATTGCATCATTATAACACTAGACAGTTTGAAAAGACATCAAATCCTTCATCATCTTATAAAATTTAAAATCTACCCACACTCGTGCTTTTATTCGGTTCTTAAAAATAGGTACAATTCCACATACTTCTTCACCTTCTACTTTGTTTCTCCTACTTATATACACTGCCATTTTTGCTTCACCCACCAAAAAAATTAAAAGCTGTGATTTCTTTTTTCTTTTTGCTGAATACCGATAACCCAAAACAAAGTTTTGAACATTAAAACTTTCATTCAGCTTATTAAAAACAAGTATAAGAAAATTAAATAAACAATTGAGTCTTAAACATTCTGAAAAACAATGAAAGATTGTTTCTCTCTCTTCACAAAACGGACATAAATCGCTAACATTGGGATTAATAACATGAATAAAAGAATTGACAGCAACTGCGCCTTGTACAATTCTCCATTGGAGATCCCCCACCTTTTTATCCAAAGGAGGTTTATAAAAAACTTTCCACTCCGGCCTTATATTTTGATCAAACCCCAATTTACCTCTCCAAATATTTCCAACTCTTTTGTTAAAAGTTTTAAAGTTTAAAATTTTAACACAAGTTTTGTACATTTTCTTACCATTAATCTCATTAAAAAAGATACCTTCTACGTTTTTAACCAATTCACCACTCGCATCTTCAAAGTCAGGGAAAATATATATTTCTGGAAAAGAATCTCTCTTGTTGGGAACCACTTTGCCTTCTCCATAACTTTTAAGGAGAGACAACTCTTCCATCGTAAGTTTCTCCTTTAAAAAATGTAACAATTTTTCAACTAGTCTAAGAGAAACAACCCCAATACAAGAAGCAACCTCCTTTGCATTGTTTAACTCAGAGCCTCCAGCCTCTATTAAATGACACAGTTTGACTTTCTTTTTTTTACACATAGCACTTTCAAAGTTCCATGACATTTCATTGGACATATCCAGTCTTGCTCCACAAATCAACGGTTCCTCCAGTAACCAATGTAAAGATGATCCACAATCTTCTCTCCTTTTCCGGAAGAAACTCCACACCTTAAAAAGCCCTTTATAAAAAGAGGGTAGTCCATTCAGCTGGATCTTTCTTGAGTCCATTAGAAACAGAGCAGAGTCCAAACCCAATCCTCCAGCCTGACGCAAAATAAAATTAGTAACTTCCCTCCACACAAGGTCTCTTGGTCCAGTTAAAAATCTTTGTATATACTGTAAACGAAAAGTTGCTCCCCTGCTGGCCAGATGTACTAGTCCTTGCCCTCCTTCATCCCTGGGGAGAAACAGGACACTTTGCGGTACCCAATGATATTTAGTCCAAAAGAAATCCACTACAACAGCTTGTAGTTTTGCTAAAAGTCCATTAGGAGGGTCAGTGCAAGCCATCCTATGCCACAATGCTGAAGCCACCAAATTGTTAATAATGATGACCCGTCCTCTAAAAGACAATTTAGGCCACAGCCACTTCCATTTTTCCAACCTTCCCTTCATTTTTTCTAAAGCTCCCTCCCAATTCTTTCGCATCATAGACTCATCACCCAAATATACACCTAAATACTTAAAACAATCCTTCTTCCATTCCAGCCCACCTGGTAAACTTGGAAGTGATTTACCCTCCCACTTCCCACAAACAAAAGCTATACTTTTAGCCCAATTTACTTTGGCCGATGATAAACTTCCAAATTCATCAATTATTTCTTTTAAAACATCCACCTCTTTTTGATTATTTACCAACACCACTATATCATCAGCATAGGCTGATACTTTAATTTTAAAATCACAGCGAGGTATACTCCAGCCATCAATCTTTTCCCTTATTCTTATTAACAAAGGTTCAATCGCTAGAGCATACAACATCCCAGACAAAGCGCATCCCTGTCTTATGCCCCTTGTAATTTTAAAAGGAGCACTCAGACCACCATTAATTTTAAGCACACTTTCAATGCTTCTATACAAAGTCCCAATCATTTTAATAAAAACCATGTCAAAACCAAATTCCCTTAACGTCTGCGAAAGGTATCTATGTTCAACCCTGTCAAACGCTTTCTCCTGGTCTAGGGAAATAAGACCAACATTAAAATCCAATGCTCTAGAAAGTTCTAAAATATCTCTAATAAGATGAATGTTGTCAAAAATTGATCTATCAGGAACACAGTACGTCTGATCCACATGAACAATCCAACCAATTGCCTCCCTTAACCTAATAGCAATAGCCTTGGATAAAACCTTGAAATCAGAACATAAAAGAGACACAGGCCGCCAGTTCTTTATATTCCTGAGGTCACCTTTCTTAGGGATGAGGGTGATCACTGTGTGACACTGTCACACAAGGACACATGTTTTATACCGCTCAATATATATTAAGATGGTCTTATATCTATATATTTGAGTTTTAATGGTTTTACATGTTGTCTTAGCCATTTTAATCCTCTTAACTATTTTTAATGTGTGTATGTCTTTAAATGAGTATGGGTCTGCCTGTCATGTGATCAGTCACATGACAGGAATCAGGAAGCTTAACAGTATAAAGGAGGCAGCATGCCAAACAATAGGGTCCTTGACCAAACACACTGGATTGTGGAGTTGTTTCGTGGATTTACCATTCCAGTTGCACACCTCTTGGATTATCACTTTCATGGACTGTATATACACCGGTGGACACTTTTAACTTGGAACTACAACCTACTAGGATTCTTAAGGACTGTTTTAGGGTATGATTTAAATGGACAATCTGCTTTTAACAGCCTAAGTTATTCTGGTTTTATTGTGTTGTTTTAAGTTCCTTGTGTAAATACACTATTTATTCTACTTTTGCAACTCAAAGGCAACAAGCCTCTAGACAAGCTGTCATTGAGTACATCGAACAAATCATCCCCCACCACTGCCCAGAATGCTTTATAAAACTCTACAGGAATGCCATCGATTCCTGGAGCTTTTCCGCATTTCATACTATTTAGGGCATTGTACAGTTCCTCTTTCGTGAACGGCTTCACCAGCTCACCATTTACTCCTTCAGGAACCTGAGGTAAACCCTCATAAAAGCAACTGGCTATTTCTTCCTCCACCACCTGTTCACTTTTATACAGTTCTTCATAAAAGGCCACTGCCATTTTTCTGATTTCTTTAGACTCTGTAATTTCTTTTCCAGATTCAGACAATAAAGAATGCATAATTCTATTTAATCCATTTCTTTTCTCTAAAGCAAAGAAGAATTTGGTTGGACTGTCCAAATCTGCTGCACACTGAAATCTAGAGCGTACCAAAGCGCCCTGTGCTCTGATGCTCAATAAATCATCTAAAATTTTAGTTTTTTCTTTTGAGAGCTTTAACACGCTCCTGATCTTTACCAAATTCTAAAGAAAGTTGCAAATCTAAAATTTCCTTCTCTAGAACCTCTACCGATTGGGAAATGTCTCTTGAAGCATTGAGCGTATGCGTACGGCACAGTTGCTGTATTTGTATTTTCCAAACATCCCACCATTGTTGTAAAGAGACATACGACACCTTTGTACCTTTAAAATTATTCCAAAACAATTTAAAAGCATCACAAAAAGAGTTGTCAGACAACAAATTAGTATTAAAGTGCCAATAAGCACTTTTTGATTTAACATTGTTGATGAAAATATCACATTTTACCAAACAATGATCAGAAAAAGCCACAGGTAAAATTGTACAACCTTTAATGGTATTAAAATGATGTTTAAAACAATACCATCTGTCCAACCTAGCCATTGTTACATGATACTGCCTTATGTATCCACGTGTACTGTCTTTGTGTTTTATTCCATGCCCTCCAAATATCATACAGATCTTGATGTTTTATAATTTCTTGCAACACACATTGCGATTCTTTGTGAGGCTCATTATGATTTCTATCAATCACATCATTTTCAGTGCAATTAAAATCACCTCCTATAAATAAAAACTCCTCAGGCTCACAGTTTTCCAGTGACTCTCTTAACTTGTTTAAAAACATAACCCTTTCACTTCCCACTACTGGTGCATACACATTTATAAAAACAAAACTAACATTTTCTAATTTAACCCGTACTTTCAACAGTCGTCCATTCACAACATTTTCTACTTTACATGAGTCCAGACTCATATTTTTCTTAAACAAAATAGCAACTCCTCCACTGATATTAGATTTGTGGCTCATAATCACTTCTCCATCCCATTCTATTTTCCAATCATTTTCATTCTGAAAATCAGTATGAGTCTCTTGAATGAACATAATGTCAATATTTTTTTGTTTTATTGTATCAAAAAGCATTGCTCTTTTCTTCTGATCTCTTGCTCCATTTAAATTAACACTACCCAGCCTTAAATTACTCATTGATGAATGAATGGAAAAAAAAGACTGAGTATACGGAAGACAAAAAAATAAACAAAAAAGAATAAAATTTAAAGCACTGCTTTTTCATTGTTCAAAGTAGTTGTTCTTAACTTTTGAACCATTTTCTTCAATCTGTAACCCTCTTGTTCTGTAAGACTCCCTGTCCCTTTTTCTTTCATTGAGGCTACGTTTACATTAATCTGGATACATTTGAAAACGGAGTTTTCATTTTAAAACGCTCTCCGTCCACACTAGCGTTTCCAAGCGTTTTCCAAACGTTTCTTATCCACACTGAAACGTAGAAAAACATCAAATTCGCCTTACTGCGCATGCGTAAAGCCTCAAATTATACAGATGTAATAAGTTTTCACGCAATTCTTCTGGCGGGATAATTTACGGAAATATCTGATCATCCACTGACGCGTCTACATCGCGCTCATTCATATTGTATCTGAAAAACAGTTGTCGTCATGTTTTGCAGGACAGCAACTGTGAGTAAATTTTCCATCATCATTTTAGGACTGTAATTTGAAGAGTGTACAAGCTAAATCTCTTTAGCAGCAGTGTGTGAATAGCACAGGCACAATTACTGCTGTAAACATAGATATCTATTGGTACAATATGCGTCACATGACTATAAATATGCGTCATCATTTTCCAAAGCCTCCGTTTTTACTGTCCACACTACAACGTGAAAACGGCGTTTTCTAATTTATCCACTTTGGCCGGAGTTTTTAGAAATAATCGTTTCCTGTGATAAAAACGGCGTTTTCGTGTAAATGAGAGGCCAAACCGCAGGGAAATATCTGCGTTTTCCCTTCGTGTAAACGGGGCCTGAGATTCTTGCTGATTCTATGAATAAATCGCGATCAGGAAAGAAAGCCTCTACTTGTACTCCTTTCATCCCTTTTGTTTTTTTGCAAGAACTCCTTAATTTTTGCAGAAGTGTACACATTCCTTTCAGACCTCCTAAGAGAAACTGAGTCAACTGAACTTATAGATTCATTCTCACTTTCTGAGAAAGAATCATCTAAATTACTGCACTCAGAAGTCACTCCCTGATCCACATCCTTCATCTGTTTTTCCGGAACCTGTTCCCTTCTTGCTTTTTTCCCCCTTCTCTTAACATTAGTTTTCCTTTTCAGTGTTGGTGTCTTGAAAAAACTATCATCATCCGTCATATCTACATCTTTAATGAACTCAAGTTCACCATTGCTATCAACAACAGGATTTCTAGCTTCAGTTTCCTCACATCCTATCTTTTGTTCTTTTCCCTTTGTCATATTTTCAGATTTAGCTCCTTGCTCACTCCCGTCACTGTCTTTACCCTCTTTATCCTCATTTAAGCTTTCATCCTGTACTTGCTGAGTTTCATTCTTCTTTTGAATTTCACCATCTAAATCAACAACATGAGCCGCTTCATTTTTCTCATTGCCCGGACAGTCACGTACAATATGATTTTCCCGACCACACTTAAAACACTTCATATTCTCTGAAGTTACATAAATGTTGTAATCAAAATCATCAATTCTGAATTTCAGAACAAGATTCAAATCTTGTCCATTATTCAGAATCATGTACACCTGTCTCCTAAATGTAACCACATGTTTTAGTTCAGCAGATTTGCTGTTCAAAGTGATCTTTTTGATCTGCGACACAATCTTTCCATGTCTAACCAATTCCCTAACAATCACTTCATCTTTAATGAAAGGTGGAACGTTAGACAAAACAACCTTTTTCGCTGGTTGCATTAGTGGCATCACTGCCATATAAGCGTCATTTAAAACGATTCCGCTTGTCACAATCTCATTAACTTTATTGACGTCGTCTAAAAACAGAACAATTGCACTGTTCATTCTCGCCGCCGATAAGACACTTATGTCCAACAACTTCAGCCACAGCTAGGCTACATTCCTCCACCGAACAGCGTTCCGCTGGAACAACTTTAATGCCATGCCGCCTGGTTAGTTGTTCCAGCGAAACCCCTCCAGACGCCGCCATCCCACTCAGCAAACGCTGACCGGCAGCTCCGTCCTTACCCTACTCTAAGAGTACCACTCCACAAACAAACCTCCAGATACTTTCTTAGAATCGATAGAAAAGATAGAAAGAATGAAAAAACTCAGACAAACCGCTCACACTCCTCACACACCACGCTCTGCTCACTCGCTCCCGCATGCGCACACAGAGAGAGAGAGGAGAGAGAGAGGGAAAAGGAGCAAGAGGATGGGGGAGCGGACCTCCCCCCCCGCTACTGCCTCCTCCATCAAGGAGGCTAAGGACCACGCCGTAGAACTTGCTGTGGCAATCTTGCTGGGGGAGCAGGAGAGAGAGGAGAGAGAGGAGAGAGAGAGGGAAAAGGAGCAAGAGGATGGGGGAGCGGACCTTCCCACCCGCTACTGCCTCCTCCATTCAGGAGGCAAAGGATAATGCTGCAGAGATGGCAGTGGCTATCCTGCTGGGGGAGCAGGAGAGAGAGAGGGAAAAGGAGCAAGAGGATGGGGGAGCGGACCTTCCCCCCCGCTACTGCCTCCTCCATCAAGGAGGCTAAGGACCACGTCGTAGAACTTGCTGTGGCAATCTTGCTGGGGGAGCAGGAGAGAGAGGAGAGAGAGGAGAGAGAGAGGGAAAAGGAGCAAGAGGATGGGGGAGCGGACCTTCCCACCCGCTACTGCCTCCTCCATTCAGGAGGCAAAGGATAATGCTGCAGAGATGGCAGTGGCTATCCTGCTGGGGGAGCAGGAGAGAGAGAGGGAAAAGGAGCAAGAGGATGGGGGAGCGGACCTTCCCCCCCGCTACTGCCTCCTCCATCAAGGAGGCTAAGGACCACGCCGTAGAACTTGCTGTGGCAATCTTGCTGGGGGAGCAGGAGAGAGAGGAGAGAGAGGAGAGAGAGAGAGGGAAAAGGAGCAAGAGGATGGGGGAGCGGACCTTCCCACCCGCTACTGCCTCCTCCATCAAGGAGGCTAAGGACCACGCCGTAGAACTTGCTGTGGCAATCTTGCTGGGGGAGCAGGAGAGAGAGGAGAGAGGGAAAAGGAGCAAGAGGATGGGGGAGCGGACCTCCCCCCCCGCTACTGCCTCCTCCATCAAGGAGGCTAAGGACCACGCCGTAGAACTTGCTGTGGCAATCTTGCTGGGGGAGCAGGAGAGAGAGGAGAGAGAGGAGAGAGAGAGGGAAAAGGAGCAAGAGGATGGGGGAGCGGACCTTCCCCCCCGCTACTGCCTCCTCCATCAAGGAGGCTAAGGACCACGCCGTAGAACTTGCTGTGGCAATCTTGCTGGGGGAGCAGGAGAGAGAGGAGAGAGAGGAGAGAGAGAGGGAAAAGGAGCAAGAGGATGGGGGAGCGGACCTTCCCCCCCGCTACTGCCTCCTCCATCAAGGAGGCTAAGGACCACGCCGTAGAACTTGCTGTGGCAATCTTGCTGGGGGAGCAGGAGAGAGAGGAGAGAGAGGAGAGAGAGAGGGAAAAGGAGCAAGAGGATGGGGGAGCGGACCTTCCCCCCCGCTACTGCCTCCTCCATCAAGGAGGCTAAGGACCACGCCGTAGAACTTGCTGTGGCAATCTTGCTGGGGGAGCAGGAGAGAGAGGAGAGAGAGGAGAGAGAGAGGGAAAAGGAGCAAGAGGATGGGGGAGCGGACCTTCCCACCCGCTACTGCCTCCTCCATCAAGGAGGCTAAGGACCACGCCGTAGAACTTGCTGTGGCAATCTTGCTGGGGGAGCAGGAGAGAGAGGAGAGAGAGGAGAGAGAGAGGGAAAAGGAGCAAGAGGATGGGGGAGCGGACCTTCCCACCCGCTACTGCCTCCTCCATACAGGAGGCGAAGGATAATGCTGCCGAGATGGCAGTGGCTATCCTGCTGGGGGAGGAGGAGAGAGAGGAGAGAGAGAGGGAAAAGGAGCAAGAGGATGGGGGAGCGGACCTTCCCACCCGCTACTGCCTCCTCCATTCAGGAGGCGAAGGATAATGCTGCAGAGATGGCAGTGGCTATCCTGCTGGGGGAGCAGGAGAGAGAGGAGAGAGAGAGGGAAAAGGAGCAAGAGGATGGGGGAGCGGACCTTCCCACCCGCTACTGCCTCCTCCATTCAGGAGGCGAAGGATAATGCTGCCGAGATGGCAGTGGCTATCCTGCTGGGGGAGGAGGAGAGAGAGGAGAGAGAGAGGGAAAAGGAGCAAGAGGATGGGGGAGCGGACCTTCCCACCCGCTACTGCCTCCTCCATTCAGGAGGCGAAGGACAATGCTGCCGAGATGGCAGTGGCTATCCTGCTGGGGGAGGAGGAGAGAGAGGAGAGAGAGAGGGAAAAGGAGCAAGAGGATGGGGGAGCGGACCTTCCCACCCGCTACTGCCTCCTCCATACAGGAGGCGAAGGATAATGCTGCCGAGATGGCAGTGGCTATCCTGCTGGGGGAGGAGGAGAGAGAGGAGAGAGAGAGGGAAAAGGAGCAAGAGGATGGGGGAGCGGACCTTCCCACCCGCTACTGCCTCCTCCATTCAGGAGGCGAAGGACAATGCTGCCGAGATGGCAGTGGCTATCCTGCTGGGGGAGCAGGAGAGAGAGGAGAGAGAGAGGGAGGAGGAGGAGGAGGAGAGGCCTCTGGCACACACACACACACACACACACACACACACACACACACACACACACACACACACACACACACACACACACACACAAACAAACAAAACCCTGATCCTAAAGCTTTATATCTGCTGTCAGAAACATGTTTAACACTTAAGCTCCATTACATTTCTGTTTACAGCAGACAGCAGAAAAAGAGAAACAAGACTAGAGACGAGGAGAGGCCTCTGGTACACTCACATACACACTCTCTCACACACAAATTCAGTTTTTCTTCTGCTGTGCAAATAATGATCTTGTGTTTCTGATTCCATTTCATTTTCAGATGTGAAGACACGGAGAAGTTTTTTTTTTTTTTTTTGTAAAATAAATTTTGTCTAAATTTTGGACATTGTGTGTGTGTTTTTTTTTTAAAATCTTTCCTTAAATATTAAAAACAGAAGCATTGTATCATTTTCTACTGCTGTCATTTGGTGATTTAAGACAAATGGAAGTGGGAGAAATGCCTTTAGAACTTAGAACAATTGAACTGTCATTAAGTTATTGGGTCAATATATCAGGACCTAATCAAGAACATTCAGCTAGGATAGTTCTAGGAAACCATTCTGGGAAACAGGAAAGAAAGAATCAAAAGCTTTGGATGGGAAGTACCTAGAATGGTAAAAGAAATGGAAATGAGTGAAACTCCAATAAACCCTACAGTTCCACGGCCAACAATCCCTCTGCGGTTAATATCTTGAAGGAGTGGAATATTTGATTTGTCTTGAATAGTTATTAACATTAGTATATATTTTTTTTAAAAAGGAAGCTCTAGCAACATGGAGATTGAGAATCAGTCGTAGAATTCAAAGAGTCTCCACTCAGACAGAAACTCAGTTTGAGCTCCGTGTTTCTCTCTGCTCCTGTGATGTTCAGCTGATATGATCCCCAGAGTTTGTTTGTTTTCTAGAGCGCTTTTCACAATACAAACCAAAATCACAATACTAATTAAAGTTTCTACATTACTGGACCTGTTCAACAAAGTGTGCAGAACAAACTTGAGACTCTTCTCTTTTCTTTCCCCAGGTCTCCCCTCCTGAGTGTTTTTCAATCAATGGATTTTATTTTTATTTATTATTGTTTTTTTTTTTTTTACTTTGTTTTAACCCCCTACCCTCATGTCTTCATTTATTACCCCTTCTTTATCCTGATAATGAACTTATTATATGAATGTTTTTCTTTCCCTGCCCTGTTTATGTATTGATCTTAATAAAATCATTTCATGTCAAATCATATCTCTGTATGTCTGTGTATAAGTGAAGTAAAGAGTGAAATAAGTGTGTCCATCATGGAAGAGATGTCTTGTTTGACTGAGTGCCTCTGTAGTCCCACATGAAGTCTAAACTAGCCTCAACTTGGTCTCATCTGTGTCTTTTAGGTCCTTTTATGCTTGCGATCTTCAAAGATTAACTGTGAACAGATACTCTGACCTCAAGCTTGTAAAACCTCAAAAAGTTGTAATGCTTTCTACTTTTGAACCCACTGGTTGCTCCTATATGGCATTTATCTTCAGTCTGTTAAACCTTCTGTCATTTGGTGCTTTAAAATGACAACACAGACCAGCTTTCCTTGATATGGTTTCAAGAGCACAGTGAAACCTGAATTGTTAAATCTCCAGTGTTTTAAATAAAGGCCCAATTGATCAGTAATGATTGTGAAATGATGCTGAAATGTGAGGAGAGCTGCTCAATGATCCGGATCAGTGTTGATCACAGTCACGCTGGAGTCTCTTCTGTTGGAAAATGAGTGTGATGAAAGCCTGAACTTCATCCAAACATCAAGAGACACATCTCTACTGAATCTACAAAAGAAACAAACTCAAGCCCTCAAAAGAAGAGCATCTTTCTGACTCTTTTCTTTCATTAATCTTGTCTTTCTTCAAACACACATTGACTCAATATTGACTCTCATTCCTCATCACACTCTCAGACTCCTTTCTCTTCCAGTCAGAAACAAATGGAGCTTTTCTAACGTCTCTCATTGATGTCAAACACCTGCTGACACTAATTAAACCTCGTTAAGATCAACTCATTAACTAGCACTTCACTTAGTGATGGAGAAACAGAGCTCTCCCAAAACCTTTAATCAATTAAACCCAAATAAATCAGTGTTTGGAATCGCTGGCAATGTCTACTGATCAAAACACTGGAAATCCAGTAACAATCCAGACCAAACATTAATATAAACAAAAACATAATCTCTTTCAAACTAGTTACACCCAAAAAAAAAAAAAAAAAAAAAAAAAAAAATTGGGTGCAAACCACACTCTAACATCCTTACCAACATACCCACACAATTATAGCTGCATTATTTTTCCAATTGACTCTATAATAAACTATAATATGCCTAAGCAGAAAACACAAAAAAGTGAGTATTTCTTTTATATGGCAAATTTGAAATAAATAAATAAATAAAAATGGCACAATCTAGTAAAAAATGGTAAAAATGTTTAATTTGAAGCCTTGCCGATAGAACGAATGCCTATTAACAAATATTGCGTCATTTTATAGTCAAATGGCCCTGGGTTAAAAAAATTGCAGTTTTAAAGGGTTTCAATGTGGACATTTTTGTGATTAAGGTCCTGAGTGTGAGTATTTTTTGTACAAAGAGTAAAATTATTTTTTGAAGGAAATGAGGGTCAAATATTAAAATTTCAATAAAAAGACACACCAGAGCCATGATTTATGCAGTTGGCATTAACACAGACACAGTTATAACAAAAAAACAAACAAAAAAACTGAAATGGAAAAAAACGTCCATAAGGTCACACAAGGGCTATTGCAGTATTTAAAGGACACTGGTTTATGTAATAGAATACAGTTAACTCAGTTTATGATCCTGATACACACTCCTAATCACTAGGTGGCGGTAATGCACATAAAAGTTGTATGCCATCCGCCAACAGAACATCTATAAAAGAAGAGTGAGCGAAAACGGAGGGAAAAAAGAAAAAAAATGGACGTCATTTCACAAATATTCTTTTACGGCCAGAAAAAAGGCAAGGAAGTGAAGTTTGTTGAGGAGAGCAAGGAGGGTCCGGATCATAACCCCAGGTAACACATCTAGCTCTGAGCTGAAGTTTCTCTGGACAGCTGCTGTTTCTGTAAACTGTTGATCATCAGTAAAGTCAATCTGGCGTTGAGGCTCTTGACTGCACTGCTAGTGTGAGCATCACATCTTTAGTCCTGCAGGATTGATCAGATCACATTCATGTTTATCATTCCCATTTGATCTTCACATCGTTTGTTTTCCAGTCAGATAAAGGAAGAAACCGTTCATTTGTCACATTATCGACCCCGTTCAACTCCTGTGGTTTTTCATATTTTAGTGTTTCCATCACACGTTGTCATAATTGATCAAATGGAAGTAAAGCAGAATGAAGATCAGCCTCTTTTCCACATCACTGAATACTCAATATTAATGACACAAACTCAGCGTTTATTGCCTAAAACCATAGTTCTGACTGCTGCTGGGGTAAATGCGTTTGGCGATCCGTGTAAACCAGTGAATCATGAGAGTTCATTGAGATCGGCCCCCAGCCCCCAACCATTGAACCAAAGCCCCTGGCTTTTCTCTGATCTCAGATAATTTTATCAACTTGTAGACATTTTAAACGAGTAGTGTTGTCCCTTATTGGCAACAAAACAAGCCCTGCAAATTAATATGCATTATTTTGAAAACCACATGTTATATACACACTTTATATGTAATGGTATTTTATTGTTTTTATTGCATTTGGTGTATTACAGGTCCAATAAAACATTTGCAGTGGGGTTTTATGCAGTGGTGTAGTCTACATGATACGCAGGTATACGTCGTATACTAGAGCTGCACAATTAATCGTTAAAAGATGGCGATCTCGATTCGACCCCCCACACGATCTTAATCCAGCATTTATACAATTCAGCAAATTATATTTTATTTATATTTTACAAAACTTTCTCTAGCCTAACTACCGCACAGACTGCTGTGAGCTGATGCAGTGACAGGTTCACCGTTCTCTCCAACATTACATAACCATTTAAACTTCATCTTAACTTTACTACATTTAATGAAGATTTGAGATATTAGCCGTCAATCACTCTGTCTCTGACACTACGCTCCGCTCAACTAGGAACCGGATGTTTATTTCTCTCAACTAAACTCTGTTCCGGATCTGCACACACTGCATTGCTATCAGGGGTGTGTGATATGACGATTTTTGATGTTGGACAATTAAAAGACCTTTACAATCTGCTTTTGAAGAAATATACTATATTTCGTGCTACAGCCCACAGTCTGTCAGATGCAATTCATGGCGCCTCTGTGTCCATATACTGTTCAACGCGGCATTCATTCACATCAGATGATAACTCAGTGGCAGAGTTCCACTCACAGAGTCATTTACACTGGAGACACACTTTTCAAAATCCTGTTGGTGTCCACACACTTTCAGATGGTTTTGTTAAAGTAATCTCTTGTATTGTAGAATGCAGGCTCTACGCCGCCGAGAGTTTTGCGCGATCGTTAAAATGATTGTTGATGAATACAATGAATTTTAATATCCTGCGTTTAGAGAGCGACTCGCCATTGCGCACAAATTAGGCTTCATAAAATATCTAGGCTGTTATTAGTATGTGGGCTATAATTAGTTGTGTAGATAGCTCTGTATCATGCTTGGAAAATTCGGTCTCTATTTGCACTTTGAACATTGAAAGAGTAGTACTTTGATCGTGCCAGATTTATGAACCAGCAGAGCAATGGAAACATTATGAGCATGACGATCCATTACCCCTTAACTGTTACTGCCATTTTTGAACAGAGACGTGAAAATGAAGAATTGAAACTTACATCTTTAGAATTCATGGACAAAAACAATTTGTAACTGATTTATGTACATTGTCCATGTTAATGCAACGTCTGATTTTAAAATGGCTTTCAAAGGATGAATTTTGAAATTAAGTTTTCATCTGATATATAATTTCTTATTATTTCTAAAGTGTAATGGGGGAAAAGGCAACAAGGAAATCTGTTGTGAAAAAGGTCAGAACTCCTGTTATGAAGTAGATTTTTGAGGTGCACTCTTGTCATAAATTAGTTTTCCTACTTAATTTGTAACAAAATAAAGTCAAATATCTCTTTAGGAGCCTTAGACCTTTCCAACCATAAATGGTTTGTCATGATTAGATTAGGATTTATTTGTAAAATGTTGAAGTAAACTTGGGCATCCCACAGAGTAAACAGTGACAGCCATAAAGTGTTGATAGACTGGTGTTTCTAGCTAAGAATCTTTAACTCGCTTTACTCTGACATAATACCTGTTTATTTTTTAATGTTTAATGGTGATTTTTCTTCTTTACATTACATTATTTTGCTTTTAAATATAAAGAAATTCAATAAAAAGTTTGTCGTATTTTACTTCTATTTTACTGCTGTTTGATAACCCAATGTTCAGGAGTAAATCTTTAAAATAAAGTTCTCCCGAATCGTGATCTTTATTCTAAGCAAAAAAATTGTGATTCTCATTTTATTCAGAATCGTGCAGCTCTACAACACACATTAATCTTCAAACAAAATGGAGAAGTGAGTTTAGTATCCGATGACCCCTTTAATAATGTGCTTGTTGGTACATTCTGCTGCTAAATGCGGCTAAAGTAAACATCACGTCTCAGGCAGAGAGGGGCGGGGCGAGCAGAGCTCATTTGCATTTAAAGGGACCATGCAGTAAAATGAGTTTATTTTGCAGAGCTGATTTTGACAAGGTAAAAGTGTTTTTTTTACACTACTATTGAGATTTTTTAACCAAAGTATATTATAGACTTTTTTATTAAGACCCTAAAGAATCATATGAACTTGTGGAAAATGGACATCTGATGACCCCTTTATAGAAAAATCCAGGAAACAAGACAAAATATCTTACATAATTTTGCTTTCTAATGAATGCATCTTGATTTAAGAATCTCTAGATATTCTGAGTAGAAACCAGACAAAAATACTAAGTAAGGCTAGGTTTGTCCTAAGGTTTCAAACATTTATTCCCATCCGCTTTATTTTCTGCATGATCTAAAGGAGAGTTTTTTTAACAGCCTTGATAATGACCCCTTCTTTGGCCTGCAGGAATATGCTAGAGCTCATGGGGAGGATTTAATTGAGGAGATTAAGGAGACAGGGCCCCCAGACACATGGAGGTGCTCTCTCTCTCTCTCTCTCTCTCTCTCTCTCTCTCTCTCTCTCTCTCTCTCTCTCTCTCACACACACACACGGTTTCTGTGAATTGACCTTATGCACGGAGCATTCTTTAGGACTTCCACATAATAAGCAGCTTGTAAACTTCCACTGAAGCTGATTTTATATGTGCTATATATAGGTGGACACTCTTGAGGCTCCTCTACTGCTTTGTTCTTATTAGGAGGGTGATCTAGTGTAATTATTAGCTGTAATTCCCACCCTGTCCAGTTGTTTAGTATTATTAATATTTTTCCTCCTTGCAGAAATTTCAAAATTGAGGTTGTCATGAAGATAACGTGTCTCTCTCATGTGTCTCTGTCTCTCAGACTGGGTGGACGCTCATTCCTCCCCATGAGCTCCTCCAGCAGACCGCAGGCCAGAGAAGAGGCAGCCCTGGCTGTTATCATTGGAGAAGAAGAGAGAGAGCAGAGGACCAACCCTCAGGTGCACAAACACTGAATCTCTGAATCTGCTGTCAGAAACACATTTCACACTCAAGCTCCATTCCTTTCTCCATTAACACCTGATCTGTGATGTTCACAGCCATCAAGCAGCGGCTCCTCACCCAATAAAGACACAGTAAGATTATTATTGTCATTTCATTCAGCAGACTCTTGTTGGCCAAAGTAGAAACAGTGTCTGTAGTTCAGAGTTTGTGCTGTGAGTCACTTTCAGATCTGCTGCTGTGCAAATGATTCACTCCAGTTTCTGTTTCCGTTTAATTTTCAGGCGGAGGTAACTCAAGAAAGCCTGTCCTCACAGGTACGTGACATAAACGCAGGTTTTTGACATTTTGAATGGCAGATTGATGACAATGTGAATAAAAATCACAGAAGCTGGTGTAGATCCAACTGCAAGCCTGTACATCTGACTGCTTTCACAAACTTGTGTTTGTGTGCTGTGCAAAACAATTTTCTCAATCTTTGCTGCTTACGATTTCATTTGGATTGAAGATGATCTATGCTTGCAAGAATGATTCGTCCAAATGGACTTATTTTTCCAGTGTCGAGGGCCATGGTCTTTGTTTTCTTTTTTTTTCAGATTTGGAGCAGGTTGCCTGGATTTTGCCATTACCCTACAGATCTGGTGTCCTCATTTAAAAATATTGACAGGTCTCTGGGAATGGCCATTAAGCAACGTCCAGAGCTTCGGCCCTGCATTTTTGCATGTGTGTCGTCTGCAGAGCAACAGAAAACTAAAATGAGTAAAATTTCAAAAAAATACATCAAAAAAATACATTTTGTTCTGTTCAACAGCTCGTTGAGCTTCACATCTGGACAATGACTCCTACATATATTTGTACTTTTTTTTTTTTTTTTTTTGAAGACTTGCAGTCATGGAAATGGCTATTTGGTTAATTCCTCATGCGGGGGACCAATTAGGGCCCCAAACCCTTTGCTTAATACAAAAGTTTGTAAAGGTGAGACTCGTCCTGTTAACATTTGTAAGCCCTGTTGTGTCTTGTGTTGTTGTGAGTCCTTCATGTAATGTTCTGATTGTAGAGCAAGGACACAGACCTGCAGAGGAAAGCATACAGGATGCTGGAAGCGTTGTGTGCCGTCCATCCAGCAGGATTTGATTCAGCCGATGATTCTGCTCTGAAACAAATGCTGCTGGATGGATTGAAGACTGCAGCATTACCAGCAAAACCAGTAAGAGCTGTAACAAACCGGCTGGAATCAGAGTATTTACACACACAATGTGTTCTGGAATAATAATAACGGGCTCTTGTGCTGTTTGTCAGCCCATTCTCCAGAGTTTGCTGTATGTTGTGAGAGCGATGGCTGAGGATGTTGAGGGGTTTATTCAAGCTCTGCTTCCTCAGGTTGGTCTCACACAAAGTACGTTCTTACATCAGACTGGTATTCTTCATAACAGCTCTAATACTGGCATGTTTGATTTGTGTTTAGGTCATCGCTCTCACAAAAGAATCTTCGGTTGGAGCCACCAAACCCACATTCGGTGTAATAGACAAGGCTCTGAGCGCTCTGGAGTGTTTTTGTGGCGAAAAGAGAGGTGATGTATTTATAGTGTCTTATTGAAGTGTATGTTGGCAACTAATGGGCTGAAATAATGACAGTCGTCTTCATCATGTGTTTCAGAAGCCATGAAACGGTTATTGCACACATTGTGCAACGGATTTATAGGGTCAGAGTCAAAGATTCATTGCACAGTTGTGGCCCTAAGTAGAGTCTTGTTCCACCACAAAGGTGAGACTGACTGATACTGTTGGAACAACTTTCTGCAGTTTTTGATTGCATAATAATCTTGTTTGGTGGTAAAGCAGGGAGAAAGGAGAGAGGTACACAGTTAACTGTAAAATTTTGGTCGGCTGGCCGCTCCTGGGAAGGTTCACCACTGTTCCATGTTTTCTCCATTTGTGGATAATGGCTCTCACTGTGGTTCGCTGGAGTCCCAAAGCTTTAGAAATGGCTTTATAACCTTTTCCAGACTGATAGATCTCAATTCCTTTCTTTCTCATTTGTTCCTGAATTTCTTTGGACCTCATCATGATGTGTAGCGTCAGGCAGGTCCTATTTAAGTGATTTCTTGACTGTGAACAGGTGTGGCAGTAATCAGGCCTGGCTGTGGCTAGAGAAACTGAACTCAGGTGTGATAAACCACAGTTATGTTTTAACAAACACTTTTTCACACAGGGCCATGCGGGTTTGGATTTTGTTTTCCCTTCATAAAAAAACCTTCATTTAAAAACTGCATCTTATGTTTACTTGTGTTATCTTTAATTCATATTTAAATTTGTTTGATCTGAAACATTAAAGTGTGACGAACATGCAAAAAAAATAATAATCTGGAGAGGGGGCCAACACTTTTTCACACCACTGTAGATATTTTGTCATAAAACTACTACTGAATAAATATATTTTTTGTAAAACAATTGGTCTGTTTTAACGAGACATTCCATGAATGCTGCCCCCCCCCAAAAAACTATATCTTCTTGATGTCCAGTTTGTAGCTTGAATCATTCATTGCGTTGCAACATTTGCAGTCTCATTCTCAAGTAGAAGAATCTGTTATCTTGAAATAATTAATTAATTTAGATAATTTTAGATAATTTTTGCTACTACGGTCCACTGACTTGGTTGTAAGCCTGTATTGTTATCCAATTTTTGAGACTTAAAACATCTTAAAATGCACACATGTAGGTCGGGAAACAATTTCCATTTTGGGACCTCTGTATTTATAAAACCTGCGTACAACCCTGTTTTCAATGAGCTCTCTCATTCAGCAGACTCTTGTTTGCTAAAGTAGAAACCGTGAGTCTGTCTGTAGTTCAGAGTTTCAGCTCGTTCTGTGATATGATTCACTTTCAGATCTGCTGCTGTGCAAATGATTCACTTGAGTTTCTGATTCACTTTCATTTTATATGGAGGTGAAAGAAGAGGAGCAATTTATTTATTTATTCAAGGGTCAGTTCACACACAGACAGATGCTCACAGACAGTTACAAACCAGACAATACTTGTACTGTCAAATTCACATCATAAGTGTTTTTAATGTTGTGTTCAGGTGTGAGATGAAGAGAATCAGCCGATGAGGAGCATTTCTGACACTCATGAAGCAGAAACTGGAGGTGAGAGTCGTTACATGAGCCGTACCTGATCAACAAAGTCTGCAGAAGAAACCGTTTATAAGAATTTGCTCTTTTCTTTCCCCAGGTCTCTCCTCCTGAGTTTTTAAATCAATGCATTTTAACATTTTTCAGTTTTAACCCCCTTCCCCTTGTGTCTTAATTTATTACACCTCCTTTCCCCCTCCATTACCCTGATTTTAAATGTTTTATCTCTATATCCTTTTTATTGATCTTAATAAAATCATTTTACATCAGATCATATCTCTGTATGTGTGTGCATAAGTGAAGTAAAGAGTGAAATAAGTGTGTGTCCATCATGGAAGAGATGGGTGACTACAATCATTCCAGCAGATCTGATAAAGTCCTCAATCACAGCACTGCAATAAATCACTCACATCCATTCATTCATACAGTAAACACACAGATCAAAGACAATTAAAGGCTGAGTTCAGACAAAAATGAAGATAAATTCTCAAAGGACTGTTTTTTCCTCTGTGTGAAAGTGTAGCTTCAAATGAATGAAAGCAAAGAGTGCAGCAAAAAACAAACAACAAAAAAACAGACACTTATTTTACCCAAATAGCTCAATTTGTGCCTGATTTCCAGCAAGCAAGCCACAGACAAACTGTAATATTTTGGGAGAGAAAGTGTACTCAGCAGCACAGTATGGGTCCTCCTGCCATATTATGAGGGACAAAGGCTGCTCTCTCTAGATATTTACATTATATTTGCTATTGTTTTTGTTTTCATTTTTATGCATTGAATTTATGTGTTATACTGTATATGATGTATGACTTGTTCGCTGTTTATTGCTTTGGCAACATTGTGCTATTCCATAGTCATGCCAATAAAGCACAGTCGAATTGAATTGAATTCTTTAAAGAGAGAATCTCTCTGTGGTTATTTGTGTTTCTAACAGTAGTCTGGACTCATTCAGAGCCACAATCACAGACTGGATCTCAGCGGGTGAAGCTACTGCCCAAGAAGACCAAAGACCCGCAGGAACATCAGCAACTGAGACTGATATATGAGAGAGCATCAGAGTAATATTAGCCTTCTGTAAAATCTGTCAGCACTTTCTCTCTTCTCTGGTTTGTAGTGACTAAAACTGTTGATTTTCTTTATTCCTGTCATTTGGTGCTTTAAAACTACAACACAGATCAGCTTTCCTTGATATTGCTTCATCTTTCTGACTCTTTTCTTTCATTCATCTTGTCTTTCTTCAAACACACATTGACTCAATATTGACTCTCATTCCTCATCACACTCTCAGACTCCTTTCTCTTCCAGTCAGAAACAAATGGAGCTTTTCTAACGTCCTTCACTGATGTCAAACACCTGCCGACACTAATTAAACCTCGTTAAGATCAACTCATTAACTAACACTTCATTAAGTGATGGAGAAACAGAGCTTTTCCAAAACCTTCAATCAATTGAACCCAAATGAATCAGTGTTTGGAATCGCTGGCGATGTCTGCTGATTAAAATAAATATAAATATTAATTACGCCACAAACCAACTGCACATATTTTTATGGAATATATTAAATGCAATATACAAATAACAAAATAGTGTTTTAAAATGTGTTAATTTTTATTTTGTACAGCTTTTGTGTTTTATTTGGCAAACTGGGTTCTTTAAATCTATGTAAATCATCAGTTTAAGTAATCAGACACTCGTTCAGGAGTCAGCAGATCAGCATTTCTCATTCTGAAAGTAAAAGTTGGAAACAGTGTGAAGTAACAAAGCCTTGTTTGCTGAAACTGATTTTTTTAATCATTACTGAAACTCAAATAGCTCTTCAGCACTCAAGAACGGTTTTGCTTTGTTCAGAACAACGGTAGGGAATGTAGTGACAAAATATCACTGATCATTGCATCTCAAACATTTTTTATTCTTCTAACAGAAAAAAGGCAAGAAAGCGACACTTTCATCATTCCCTATTTATTTATTTATTTGTTTGTTTGTTTGTATGTAGGAGGAGTTGAGGTTCGAGGAGGCAAGAATCCTAGAATGGATCATAAGAGAACATGAAAGCAGATGTCATGATCGGGGCTGGGGTTTTTCCCTCAGCCACCTGAGGTCGCTGTCTGGCACTGCACTTCCTTGATTGTTCACTTGTCCTTGTCATCAGCACTAATCACCCACATCTGTTCACCATCAGGGGGGTGTTCCATAAAACAAGTTTACCAAATAAGTCAGGCTTATTTCAGTTAGTCTGACTTATTTTGTGCCAAATCAAGTGACAATAAGTCAGACTAACTGAAATAAGCCTGGCTTATTTGGTAAACTTGTTTTATGGAACACCCCCCAGGACTATAAGTATCATCTCCACTCACTCTGCATTCATGTGTGCATTGTCTCGTGTCATGTTTGTTTTTTTTCGGTTCCTGAAATCCCTGACTTTAGTTTATGTTCTAGATCTTGTTTATTTTGTGTTTTAGTTCTTAGTTTGCCGTGTTGGCTTTGTTTGTTTTATTATTAAAACCACTACTAACCTGCATTTGGACCCAGACCTCCCTTGATTTACGTGACAGCAGAAGCTCTAGGATCTGTGTCTCTTCTTCCTGCATTGATGTGTTTAAGAGCTGCAGTAATCAAACCTAATCCACTGTGAAAACACTTTCAAGATGTTTTGATTTTATGTTATTTCCTGTATTAATCCTGTTTCGATTGTAGACCAGACGGAATTGTGCCGATAAAACACTGCTGCTCCTCTTAGCGTCACGAGAAACAAAGACTCTGAATGGATTATAGCCAAGAACTTTATTTTACAAAAGTACAACATTTTATAAACATATGTTTAAAGCACTTTACGTATTATAAACACTATATATCTGCTCAACTGTCAAAGTTAGTTGAGGATTCAGAGTGAGTTGCTGATATGCACATCTGTGTATCACACGGACATGAACTGATGCAAAATGCAGGTTTCTTTAATAACAAAACGTACTGGAAATATGCCTGTTACTAGTTTTATGAAATAGGCCTGTATTTGTATCAAATCATGGAGAAATCTGGGGCCGTATGTATAAAACTTCTAAAAAAAGCTCTTAAGAGTAGTCTTAAACTTTGACTTAAGTGTCAAAAAATTCTTGGTACGAAGTAGGACTTTTTTAAGAGTAGGAGACTTTTATAAAGAATCTAAAATCAACTTTCAGTAAAGTTTGAGACTGATTCTTAAGTTCTGACTTAAATGTTGTAAATTAAGGACTACAATGATTGAAACACAAAATGGCCACCCTTGACCTCTGAATCAGCCAATAGTGAGCTGCTCATGTGAGTCACAGCAGCACAACACCAATTATTTGATGGAACTACAATACAATCATTTAATTAGGACACTATTTAATATTTCAGTGTATTTAAAAAAAAATGCTTTGCATTGTGGAAAATTATCACAAATTATTATTGATGCTTTGAAATCCATGTCTCCTCATTTAAAGTTGGAGCAGTGATGTGAACAGCTCCAAGAACTCCCCACAATCTTCATAAAATGTTCTTGTTTTGCAGCATGGTTTGACGGTCAGTTGGAAAGTCAATAAACTGCCATTTAGTTGTGGCCAAGAGAGAGAAAAAAAAGTGTTACTGATTTTGTAAGCATATTGCATATTTTCTTGGAGTCAGTTGTTTTACTTTTATTTTTTTGATAATAATGCAATAAAACATGTCATACTTTTTGGCCATGCTGTCCTACAAAGAAATTATGAACACATGCAAAAACAAGAGAGGACCAATACAATATTAATAACTGATTATGTTGTATTCAATGTCAATGTTGACCGTTTAGTGATTTTGTCACTAGATTTGTTGACGTCCTTCCCCCTTTTGAGACTTTTCTCAAAGGCCTAGCAACACAATAAATTTCTTGGATAAACCTTATTTACCTGTAGATTACAACACTCTCCCACTGATATATTTATATTATATAGATCAGTGAACTCACCATTATGTCCTCATCAGCTACATTGTGTGACTGTTTTAACTACTTTCAATTGAAAGCAGTTAGCAACATTGATCATTGTTTTTTTTTTTTCATATTTTGATGGTTTAAGTGAAATGTGAGGTCATTAAAACCCTCCACACATCACGTTTGGTCACTGATGTGTTTGGTGAGGTTAGTGTCACAATATTTAAGACCCTGCTTACTGTGTCATCACCAGTGCTTTGCTGCATTTTTACAATTGTTCAACTTTTCCAGTGAAAATAAATAAATAAACAAATGTATTTTTGCAGCTGGAGCATTGATTTGTAGAGTGGATTAAGTTATTACGTTTATTACTTGGTCAATTACAAAAATAAATTCATTCAAAAATGCTTGATGGTCACGATTGTATCATTTTATCAACTCCATATCATCATATAACTCCAATATGTCATATGTTGATTGTAAAGTGTGTGTTTCCTCCTTTTTGCTGCCATTGTGTTACTCCTAACTAGGTTAGGAGACCTCTCCAACTCTCTTAAATAATTTAGGAGCTGACTTAACTAAATTAATGTTTTATTAATGTTACTGGAAAAAGGTTTGTTCATAACTTTGAGAGAACCTTGCCAGAAAGTTCTGATCTTTTAATTAATTTCTTTCTGTGCATTGTGCTTTGGATTCTGAATTTCATTTTTTTTGTATGTTGTCGCCATCTGCTGAATGTGCCGTATAAATGTAGAAATAATGTATAATATAATATAATGTATAGTAATATAATAAATAATACTACAAAATAATAACAAATAATAATAATAATAATAATAATAATAATAATAATAGAGCCAACTAACACAAAAAATGAAAATAAATAAATACTAGTCTGTTTTGCTGAATTAAATATTTAAAAAAATATTTTTGCAACAACAACAAATGAAATAAGATAATGTATAATATTTGAAGAGTTCATTTGCAAAAACAGATAACTAGAATTTTTAATTTTTGTATATTCAGCATTTCAAGTAACACAAATGAAACTGAACCATTATCTTTGCAATAATAATAATAATAATAACCTTTTCTGACTATGTAGTGAGCTTTTTTTAATCAGCTCAAATTCAGCAATTTTACAGTAGCCATGAGGTGAACAAAAGGGAAAAAGGATACAAAATTATGAAGAAACTTAAAAAAAATTAAATAAAGAAAATAATTATATGAAAACATGGAAATGTTTACATACATTAACACACTTAACAGCTTTCTTGTTCATCAGATTGTTAATAAATTTTAGGTATTGCTGTACTTCTGATTTCAGAATGAGAAACAATGGTTTATAATATTTATTGGCAAACTTGCATTTTTGTATACTAAACTTTACCAACAAAAGTAACAGATTAATCAAATAATATTCCTTATGGAATGACATGTCAGAAGTGAAAAAAAAAAAAAACCCAACATTTTCAAAACATAGTTGAAAGCTGGGCATGATATGATCTCTTACAAATGTGCAGAAATCTGACCAAAAATTGGTTGATTAAGGACAACTCCAAAATAAATGAAAAAAAAAAATGTTTCTGTATGTAGACCACAAAATGTACATAGTGCATGTGTGGCTGGGAGCACAACTAGCTACTAATAATGATTAGTGTTTGGACCACCACAATAAAACTTACTTCACTAGCAAGTTTCCAACTAAAGGGAAAGTGACAAACAAGACAAGTTACCACCAAAGCATACTTTATTTCAACAAATTAGGTATTAAAACATTGAGCTCAACACCAATATAAAACACGCACCCCTTAAAACACACGATTACAATGATATCTCAAGTAGACAAGTTACCTTACGTATGGGGTCAAAGTTGGTGACTAGAATGGAATACTCAAAATACATTCGTTCTGGACATTAATAAATAGGCCAGCCTTATACCAAATTCACACAAATAATAATCTTACAATAATCAACAACAACACAGGAAAGTACAATTACACTAAAACACAATCAATAAACAAATAAATAAATCACAATATACACATCAATTACAACAACGATAATAATACACAATACCCATAATAACATTCGTTAACTCCTAGGCAACACTGTCTTGACGTTGCACTGAATAAAGCACAATCACGGAAAAACAAAACCTCAAAAAAAGAAAATCACAATAAACCAACCCACTCAGCAAACGTTCACCTCACCACCACAACACACACACACAATTAAACCAAACAAAAACCACCCAGTAAGGTCAAAATAGAAATAGTGTCGAATTTCCTAAATGAGCAATACCAATGCGGGCAAAACAGATATTACATGCCCAATATAAATCACAAAATTAACGAACATAAGTATCATGTACACACTCAGACACACAAAACAAAAAAAATAAATTACACACTCACAAATCAAACATATGCGACGCACACACGTGCATTCGAGCACACCAACTAACACAGTAAGTGCTTCAATAGTTCGAAGGTGCGATACAACGCACAGCTTGAAGTGCGTCAAGGCAAGAGGGATGTGCGTCAAGGCAAAGAGGGATAATCATCAATGAATGAGGAGTACAAAGATTAGAAATCGAGAATACAGCAGCGCAAGCAGTAAACTGCGTCCCAACTGGAACCACTGAAATTTAAGCCACAGCAAAGCAGCAACTGGCAGGCTCTTTCCGGCGCGCTACACTCACGCACCCATTAACATGGCTTGGACGCACAAGATTATTCGGAGGAGTGAAGATATCAGCGTCACACCAACAGATCAGAGCAACACCATGCTAATGAGGAACTAAACCCTCACCTGCTCCTATATAGATGCGTAATGTAATTGTCACGCACTATACGTGATTTACTTAAAGGGGCCACCCTACTACAATCGCATCAACATAGTGCTTCTTGATTGAAAAGTTGGCTCACCAAAACTATATCATTAGAAAATCAGTTTTCTAACACGGGTTTATTGCTGATTCTGCTGGACTCGCTGTTCGGGATGGAGATGAAGATCGCTGGATAAAATCTTGACTTTGGGTCTGGTCCTCACAAATCGTATGGATTCTGAAGATCTGGGTTACAGCACACAAATAAAATAGTTTCATTTTGTAATTATTATGAGTATTTGGTGTATTTTATGGTTCTATTGTTAGACACATCATGTCAGAGAAAACGCCTTTTGTGTCCCACCAAGTTAATATTACATGAATGGCTAAACGATTGCAGAAATGTTATTTATTTTAAGGGTTTAAAGTGTAGTCCTGATAACATTATGTAGACCTATTCTTGAAACGAGCTGGCAACAGAAATCACACAGAACAGAATTAAATGTTATGATTAAGTATTTGTTAAACGTTTAGATGTGGTAAATACTTCAGTATTGTACGTTTAGTGTCTGTAAAACGTAAGTAAATGTACATTTTGTAGAACCACATTTTACGTAAAATACATACGAATTATCATGAGGTCACGTTGCTATATCTTTAGTTGTTGCGTTTGTTGTAACGTCTTAAGTCACATGATGACGTCAACATGACGCATGATGTCCAGATCACATTCATACTCAAACAGATTCGGCTGTAGACTGTAGAGCATCAAATGTAAGTTATGCACTGGAGAAACATGACTCAAGGCCACACACATCCGTCAAAGCATCTGACAGGGCAAACCATAAACAATATGTGTTTATTGAAACCCTTTTCTCTGCTCCTTTCAAGTTTTGTGCTTGGTGTGTGACTCAAACAATCCTATCTACTTATGAAAGCTGCTGCTTTGGTGATACTTTACTCACCGTTGATATAATTAGAAGTAATAATCACAAATAGAATACTGCTTGAGTTCAGTTTCTTGTGCACACAGACAGCATTCAGACACTAGTGTAAGCAGCTGTGTGTTGAGAACATTCAGACTCACATCTGAGAGTAAATGCGGTTGTTACTCTCCAACAGTGACCCTGTGAACATAATCTCTAATGACTCTTAGGTAGGCTTAGTTTTTCTCTCACACAAACCGCTTCTTCAGGACTTCAGCTGCAGACCGGTTTGATCAAGCATAGACTGGTCCAGTCTCTAGAGGATCTGGAGCCCAAAGCAGCTGCTAAACTACGGCCCTACGTGAGTCAGAGAGAAAGCAAACAGCAGAAACTCTCAGGACTCCAGTCAGCAGACCTCAGTTTACAAATCAAAGTGTGGTCTGGATCTTTTAATCAGATGGCTGAAAGGTCTACATCCATTAGTGTTTTCACTTTAAGGCTTGAAAGCATAATGCTGTGATAAACTGCAAGTAGCCAAGAAGTGTTTTGAATGGATGTCAATGGAGGAGAGACTTCAGTTCACTGAATCTACTGCTTATTTAATGAATCCACATCCTATCGGTTCATCTTCAACATGTTTGCCATTAAACACTGGTTTTGGAGCAAAAGATCACAGTTTACTAAGAGACGTAATGGACATTCATTTCTCCACAAACAGAGATTGACAGGTCAAAGTCAGAAAGTGATGGAGTGACTCAAGGCTGTAATGTGATTGGTTGACGAGACTCAGCTGATCCACGTTGAGCGTTTCTCTTTCTCCAATGGCAGAGCTTTGATCTCCTTATTTAAGAAGATCTGGGGGAATTAGAGCTGGAACAACAGCGGCGTTCAGGTGAGTCTCTGATCTGAGTCAAACAACAGAGAATCTGCTGCTTTCCGATTGTGAAGAAATGAATTCATGCTTTATTAGGATGATCATTGAGCTTTATGATTGGATGTTGATTTCACACAAATCAATTGGGGCAAATAAAGAACAGTAGCCAGGTTTTTTGGTCTGCCTTAACATTTAAGACATTTAAATCAAATTTCAGTTCAGGCCTTACTTGTGGACTCCAGCGAGT
>NC_133385.1:574484-677208 GCF_049309525.1 Garra rufa
AGACAAAAAATCCAAGTAAGAAAAGCGTTTTTTTGACTAGGATGCCAACGTGTATTACTTTTTATTATTATTATTATTATTATTATTATTATTATTATTGAGCAATAACAATTTACAAACTCAAGTGGGAGAAACAAATATGCATATGAAAAATACACACTTTCCCATAATTAAATATCTAATTATACAAAAATATCCACGTGTATATATATAAATCTCCACACAATAAACAACAAACAAACTAAATAAATATTTTTGGGGGTTGCAAGGAAAATAAACAAATTAAAAAAAAAAATACAAAATATTCCCACTCTTAAAAGATAAGAGACTCATACATGGTTTTATACAATTCACCAAGGGGTTGATTTTGTTTGGATAAGGCAAGGCAAGTTTATGTATATAGCACATTTCATACACAATAGTAATTCAAAGTGCTGTACATAAAAGGAATTAATATCATAATAGCATAAAAATCATACAAATTTATAATAATCACAACAATAAAAACAGAATTTAAGAACATTTAAGATGATTTAAAAAAAGATTTAACATTAATTAATACAGTAAAATGATTATACATAAAATAATGCAAACTGTTCGGACGTAGCACAGTGCTCATTCAATAAATGCACAACTGAACAGATGAGTTGAGTCTGCATTTAAATGTGGCTAATGTATTAGCACATCTGATCTCTTCTGGAAGCTGATTCCAACTGCGGGCGGCATAATAGCTAAAAGCGGATTCCCCTTGTTTTGTGTGAACCCTTGATATTACTAACTGACTCGTTCCTAGTGATCTGAGTTGTCTGTTAGGTTTATATTCAGTGAGCATGTCTGCAATGTATGTAGGTCCTAGGCCATTGAGTGCTTTATAAACAAGTAAAAGTACTTTAAAATCTATCCTAAACATAACTGGTAGCCAGTGTAAGGACCTGAGGACTGGTGTGATATGCTCTGATTTTCTGGTTCTAGTCAGAATCCTGGCAGCAGCGTTCTGTATGAGCTGCAGCTGTCTAATGGTCTTCTTGGGAAGGAGACCATTACAATAGTCCACCCTGCTGCTGATAAAGGCATGAACAAGTTTCTCCAAGTCTTGACGGGAAACAAAACATCTAATTCTTGCAATGTTGTTGAGATGATAGTATGCTGATTTAGTTACTGCTTTGACATGACTACTGAAACTGAGGTCTGACTCCAGAATCACACCCAGATTCTTGACTTGATTTTTTGTTTTTTGACCCCTAGCGTCAAGGTACGCATTTACCTTATGAACTTCATCTTTGTTTCCAAATGCTATGACTTCCGTTTTCTCCCTGTTTAACTGTAAAAAGTTTTGGCACATCCAACTGTTAATTTCATCAATGCATTGGCAGAGAGAGTCAATGGGGCTGTAGTCATTTGGCGATAAGGCTAGGTAAATCTGGGTATCATCTGCATAGCTGTGATATGCAATTTGGTTCTTTCTCATTATTTGACTTAGTGGGAGCATATACAGGCTGAACAACAGCGGCGCTAGAATTGAGCCTTGTGGGACTCCGCATGTCATGGACGTCCACTTAGACTTATGTTCTCCTATACTCACATAATAGCCTCTCCCTTCTAAGTATGACCTGAACCATTTGAGAACCATCCCAGAAAGCCCGACCCAGTTTTCCAATCTATCTAAAACAATGTTATGATCGACAGTGTCGAACGCAGCACTGAGATCTAGTAATACCAGCACTGATATTTTGCCAGAGTCTGAATTTAGGCGAATATCATTTATTATCTTTATGAGCGCTGTCTCTGTGCTATGATGTGGTCTGAAACCAGATTGGAAATGGTCCAGGTATCCATTTGAGTTTATGTAGTGATTCAGCTGATTGAAAACAACCTGTTCAATAATCTTGCTTATGAAAGGAAGATTTGATATTGGTCTATAGTTGCTCGATATGGTGTTATCAAGATTTTTCTTTTTCAGAAGGGTCCTAACAGCTGCAGTTTTCAGGGAGTTTGGAAAAGTTCACCACTTTTAAGAGATCTGCTTCTAAACAGTTAAGCACACTTTTGAAAAAATATGTGGGAAGTGTGTCAAGGTGGCAGGTTGACGATTTGAGGTGCTGTACTGTTTCTTCCAAAATATTGCTATCGACTGCAGTAGACATAATGACTTCTTTTTGAAATTGCGGTCGAATCTGTCTGACCTCTGCATAACTTGAGGGTGTGCTAATTAAGTTGGCTTGGGAAAGCCAACTTACTGAAATCCTATTTAAACTTATTCTTCTTCTTCTTCTTCTTCTTCTTATTTTTCTGGCCGAAAAAATTTTGGACTCCTACTCCTCCTAGACCGTTCAAGCTACATACTCCAAACTCGGGTCAGATCTTCATACTGTTCAGACTTAGTGTGCTCTATCTTTTCAGACTGGTTTGAGTTATGGTTTTCTTAAAAATTAATATTAAAAATCATAAAAAGGTCCCATAGACTTTCATTGACCAAAAGTCCATGTCTGTTTGAACTATGTTTAATGTAAACTGCTAGAAGCCATTGATACTCAATTAAGCTTTAAGCTATCTATCTATCTATCTATCTATCTATCTATCTATCTATCTATCTATCTACAAACCTTATCTATCTATCTATCTATCTATCTATCATCTTCAAACCTTATCTATCTATCTATCTATCTATCTATCTATCTTCAAACCTTATCTATCTATCTATCTATCTATCTATCTATCTATCTATCTATCTATCTTCAAACCTTATCTATCTATCTATCTATCTATCTATCTATCTATCTTCAAACCTTATCTATCTATCTATCTATCTATCTATCTATCTATCTATCTATCTATCTATCTATCTGCTAAAATCATGCAAGCGACTTGCTAGTAATGCTAAAATCATGCTAGCGACTTGCTAGTCATGCTAAATAATGCTAAAATCATGCTAGCGACTTGCTAGTCGTGCTAAAATCATGCTAGCGACTTTGCTAGTCATGCTAAAATAATGCTAAAATCATGCTAGCGACTTGCTTGTCGTGCTAAAATCATGCTAGCGACTTGCTAGTCATGCTAGAATCATGCTAGCGACTTTGCTAGTCATGCTAAAATAATGCTAAAATCATGCTAACGACTTGCTAGTCATGCTAAAATCATGCTAGCGACTTGCTAGTCATGCTAAAATCATGCTAGCGACTTGCTAGTCATGCTAGAATCATGCTAGCGACTTTGCTAGTCATGCTAAAATAATGCTAAAATCATGCAAGCGACTTGCTAGTCATGCTAAAATCATGCTAGCGACTTGCTTAAAATCATGCTAGCGACTTGCTAGTCATGCTAAAATAATGCTAAAATCATGCTAACGACTTGCTAGTCATGCTAAAATCATGCTAGCGACTTGCTAGTCATGCTAAAATCATGCTAGCGACTTGCTAGTCATGCTAAAATAATGATAAAATCATGCTAGCGACTTGCTAGTCATGCTAAAATCATGCTAGCGACTTACTAGTCATGCTAAAATCAGGCTAGCGACTTGCTAGTCATGTTTAAAATCATGTTAGCGACTTGCTAGTCATGTTTAAAATCATGCTAGCGACTTGCTAGTCTTGTTAAAATCATGCTAGCGACTGGCTAGTCATGCTAAAATCATGCTAGCGACTTGCTAGTCATGCTAGAATCATGCTAGCGACTTTGCTAGTCATGCTAAAATAATGGTAAAATCATGCTAGCGACTTGCTAGTCGTGCTAAAATTATGCTAGCGACTTGCTTGTCGTGCTAAAATCATGCTAGCGACTTGCTAGTCATGCTAAAATCATGCTAGCGACTTGTTAGTCATGGAAAAATCATGCTAGCGACTTGCTAGTCATGCTAAAAATCATGTTAGCGACTTGCTAGTCTTGCTTAAATAATGCTAGAGACTTGCTAGTCTTGCTAAAATCATGCTAGCGACTTGCTAGTCATGCTAATATCATGTTAGCGACTTGCTAGTCATGCTAGAATCATGCTAGCGACTTTGCTAGTCATGCTAAAATAATGCTAAAATCATGCTAGCGACTTGCTAGTCATGCTAAAATCATGCTAGCGACTTGCTAGTCGTGCTAAAATCATGCTAGCAACTTGCTAGTCATGCTAAAATCATGCTAGCGACTTGCTAGTCATGCTAAAATCATGCTAGCAACTTGTTAGTCATGGTAAAATCATGCTAGCGACTTGCTAGTCATGCTAAAAATCATGTTAACGACTTGCTAGTCTTGCTTAAATAATGCTAGCGACTTGCTAGTCTTGATAAAATCATGCTAACGACTTGCTAGTCATGCTAGAATCATGTTAGCGACTTTGCTAGTCATGCTAAAATAATGCTAAAATCATGCTAGCGACTTGCTAGTCATGCTAAAATCATGCTAGCGACTTGCTAGTCTTGCTAAAATCATGCTAGCGACTTGCTAGTCATGCTAATATCATGCTAGCGACTTGCTAGTCATGCTAGAATCATGCTAGCGACTTTGATAGTCATGCTAAAATAATGCTAAAATCATGCTAGCGACTTGCTAGTCGTGCTAAAATCATGCTAGCGACTTGATAGTCATGCTAAAATCATGCTAGCGACTTGTTAGTCATGCTAAAAATCATGTTAACGACTTGCAAGTCTTGCTTAAATAATGCTAGCAACCGCATAGCAACCACATAGCAACAACTTAGCAACCACCCTGGGTACCTTAGCAACAGCATAGCAACACCTTAGCATCTATTCACATTCAAACTATTTATATCTTCTAACTATTTATATCTATAAATCTATCTATTTTCAAACTATTTATATCTATCTAGCCTATCTATCTTCAAACTTTATTAATCAAACTAAAACTATTTCAAACTGAAAACCTTTAAACTTTCTTTAAACTAAAAGCTTTTAAAACTACTTAAAACTTATTGGCTAGGCTTTCTCAAGCCAACTTAAAGTTTGCTAACAAACTTTTTATCTAGTTGTCTTTCTGATATTATTGATCTTCTCAGAAAAGAAGGAAGCAAACTCATCGCACTTGCTGTCAGAGAGCAGTTCACTAGGGATCTGACTAGGGGGGGTTTGTTAGTCTCTCAACGGTAGCAAAGAGTGCGAGTGTTGTTTAAGTTGCTGTTTATAAGGCTTGAGAAGAACATTTGTCTAGCTTTACCTAGTTCAACATTGAAAGCATGAAGGCTGTCTTTATAGATGCTATATTGAATTTCGAGTTTCGTCTTCCGCCACATCTGCTCAGCTTTTCTGCATTGTCTTTTCATACTCTGTACTGCTGTTGATTTTCTCCACGGCGATTTCTGTTCGCCAGAAATTCAGATTTTTACAGGTGCGATGTCATCATTGACATTCTTAACTTTTGAGTCAAAGGACTCCAGGAGAAAATCAACAGAGTCTGCAGAAATGCTTGGCATTGAAGATATAGCCTTCATAAATAGCACACTAGTGTTATCGTTAATGCATCTCTTCCTGACAGAGACTGATCTAGATTCATTAGGAGCAGAGATCAATATATCAAAGAAAACACAGAAGTGATCAGATAGTGCTACATCCTTGATAACAGTGGATGAATGTTTAGACCCTTACTGATGAGTAAATCAAGAGTGTGTCCATGATTGTGTGTAGGCCTATGCACATGCTGAATCAGGTCAAAAGTGTTCAAAACCGTTATCTTTTCTTTTGTGGTTTTGATTTCTGCATTTTCTATGTGAACATTAAAATCCCCTGCAATAGCAAAACAGTCAAACTCTGAACAAATCATTGAGCAGTTCTGTGAACCCATCAACAAAGACTGGACAGTATTTTGGGGGGCTGTAAATAATGATAAACAGAATGCGTGGAGCACCTTTCAGCACAATCCCTAGATATTCAAAAGACATGTACTGACCAAATGACACTTGCTTGCATTGATAAGCATCTTTAAATAGAGCAGCTACACCTCCACCTCTCTTAACAGCTCTGCAGACACTCATGAAAGTAAAGTTAGGAGGGGCTGTTTCATTGAGGACTGTTGCACTGCAGCTGTCTTCTAGCCATGTTTCATTTAGAAACATAAAATCCAGGTTGTTTGTGGTTATAAAATCATTGATCAGAAGTGATTTATTTAAATATAAACTCACATTTACTTCTTTTTTTACTCTTTTATTCCATGGCTTCCATAGACTGCTACTTAAAAACTGTCATTAACCCTCACAGCCTCATTTTCATCCAAGAAAAAAAAAAAACATCTAACCTATCTAAGGTCTAACCATTCATCATATAAAACCCAAAACACAGCCACAGAGATAAGAGGTGCATTTTTTGCTCCTCAGTTCTCATTCACTAAGCTTCCTACCCTCCCCATTGAATTTATACATTTACTATATAACAACAAATAAAGTCAAGTTCTGTCCTGCCCTATAATTTTTCACATTCTAAAAGCTATTTCACTCTGAAATGTCACAATACACAAGCTATAACTTCTGTTACATGACTCTTAAGTTTGCTGAGCAGGACACTAATTATGAGATGGTGTGAAAACAAAAATCAAAATGGCAATAGAGGTTTGCTTTTGTTACATTTAAATTGTCATTGCCTTATTCTAGTTGTAAAGATACTGTAAGATACTGACAAACAGTAGTGTTTAGTTGGACTCGGACTCGACTCAGACTCGAATGGTTAAAGACTCAAACTTGACTTGGACTTGACTTAGGTGGACTCGAACCCAACACTACTGTCTGGTATGGAAACTGCAGTGCAGCTGACCACAAAATCCTTTATCTGCACAACTTAATGCACAACATAGATTTCTCTGTTTTATTTAATGTACAAATATTTCTTTTGTAAAACTTCATGTACAGTATTTATGTAAAGTGTTTAGATTCTCAGTTCCTGTGTAGTCAACTATTTATTGTAGTTATATGTATAGTATGTGTATAGTCAGATTGTTAACTGTTGTATAGATCTATAATTGCTTTTATTATACTTGTATTGTTGTCATGTTTGTTATGTTTAACCAGTATGTAGCACCGTGGTCCTGTGAGACACGACATTTCGTTCCACTATATGTCCACACATGTAGCAGAATGACAGTAAAGCTCGACTTGACTTGTAAAATGATTTTATTAAGATCAATAAATAAACAGGGCAGGGAGATAAAAAAATAAGACAAAACCAGCCTCCTGACCAGCTATGACCAGCTCAAACCAGCCAACCAGCCTTTTTTCACCAGTGATGAACGAGTGTCTGATTATTCAACCCTTTAATGCATACCTCTGGTCTTTGGCAACTCAGGATGCCATTCACTACCCTTTCCCTCCTTCTTAATTTTTTCAAGTTTGACATCAACTTTCTTAGTATTCCTTAATCTATTTATTATAAAAAATACAACAAGAAAAAATTAAATGTAATAATGAACAATATCTGTTTTTTGAAAAATATCACTTTTTGTTGAAATGTAAATGAAAGATGAGTAATAATTTTTACCACAATGGTTTCTCTTGTACAGTCGTGGCCAAAAGTTTTGAGAATGACACAAATATTGGTTTTCACAAAGTTTGCTGCTCAACTGCTTTTAGATCTTTGTTTCATACTGAAATATAATTACAAGCACTTCATACGTTTCAAAGGCTTTTATCGACAATTACATGACATTTGTGCAAAGAGTCAGTATTTGCAGTGTTGGCCCTTCGCTTTCAGGACCTCTGCAATTGGACTGGGCATGCTCTCAATCAACTTCTGGGCCAAATCCTGACTGATAGCAACCCATTCTTTCATAATCACTTCTTGGAGTTTGTCAGAATTAGTGGGTTTTTGTTTGTCCACCCGCCTCTTGAGGATTGACCACACGTTTTAAGATCTGGGGAGTTTCCAGGCCATGAACCCAAAATTTCAACCTTTTGGTCCCTGAGCCACTTAGTTATCACTTTTGCCTTATGGCACGGTGCTCCATCGTGCTGGAAAATGCATTGTTCTTCCCCAAACTGTTGTTGGATTGTTGGAAGAAGCAGCTCAATCCCCTTTAGGATACCATCCTGGCGCTTGCTGGACTTTCTTGGACGCCCTGAAGCCTTCTTAACAATGCAGTGGAAAGTTTTTTTCGGGATTAAGTTCATTTTCATGACAAAGAAGGACTATGCAATTCATCTGATCACTCTTCATAACATTCTGGATTATAGGCAAATTACTACTATAAAAACTTAAGCAGCAACTTTTCCAATTTCCAATATTTATGTAATTCTCAAAACGTTTGGCCACGACTGTACATTGTCTTATCTTCTGGGAGACGCCTGTGTCACTTCTAATTAAAAAAAAAAAACCTTGCTGGTTGATTAAAAGTAAGTCAGATTTTGTCAGGGGTATGAATAATGAATTTGAGTATGACTCTGGAATCGCTGGGTTAGGGTTATATATATATATATATATATATATATATATATATATATATATATATATATATATATATACATACACACACAAGCACTGGATCATTTGGGTTAAATTGATTGAAGGTTTAGGAAAATCTTTGTTTCTCCATCACTTAATGAAGTGCTAGTTAATGAGTTGATCTTAACGAGGTTTAATTAGTGTCAGCAGGTGTTTGACATCAATGAGAGACGTTAGAAAAGCTCCATTTGTTTCTGACTGGAAGAGAAAGGAGTCTGAGAGTGTGATGAGGAATGAGAGTCAATATTGAGTCAATGTGTGTTTGAAGAAAGACAAGATGAATGAAAGAAAAGAGTCAGAAAGATGCTCTTCTTTTGAGGGCTTGAGTTTGTTTCTTTTGTAGATTCAGTAGAGATGTGTCTCTTGATGTTTGGAGGAAGTTCAGACTTTCATCACACAGATTGTGCTTTTAGACCTTCAGCACACAGATAGTTGTTCTGTTTTGGCCTTAATTCTTTAACATTGAGCTGTTTCAGTGCTGGATGATCTATGTTAATCTAGAACTGATCCAGCATTTGAGATTGATCTGATTCATTTGATCAATCAGTGGCACTTTTAGTGAGCAGAACTGAAATTACTGACATCACAGAAAAGATTTGATGGTGTGTCAGTGAAATGTCTTGAGAAAATGGTCTGAATTCTGTTAAACTAAGCCAAACAATTGCTGTCTTTTCCTTCTCATTATTCCTTTCAAAAATAGGAAATGTTCAAAACATGGACTGGCTATCTTAATACACACACGATCAATACTGAGAGACTAAAGACAGCATTCTAACGCTAGCAATCCTGACTGATCAAGAGCCCTAACAGTTTGAGATTCTCTTCATTCTGTGTAAAACCCCATCCTCTGATCACAGATAATAGTTCTGATGTTCTCTGTCTTAAAGCCAATGACTCTATGGGTCTGAATGAGTCCAGGCTACTGTTAGAAACACCAACAATAGAGAGATTCTCACTGTTACTCAGAAAACACAACTCAGCTTTCATTCATTTGAGGAGAAACAATCCTTTGAGAATTTATATTCATTTTTGTCTGAACTAAGCCTTCTCAATGGGGACATCGTTGAGGCAGAGGATGAGGAAGACCATGATGACGGCCCCCCTGAACCCCACAACCCTCAGGCAAGAGTGGGAGATCATGTGCGGGACAACCTGGCTGCAGCTGTGTCTGCCCCAAACATTTGTGTGGCTGCTCTCCATGAGCATGACTAAATATAAAACATTTAAACCAATTAAAACATTTAAAATGAGTATTGTCAGCATTTCAGTTCTTGCCTAATTTAATTTTGAATGTTTACAATGATATGCTCATTTCTGGTGTAGCCTTATTACTTTTGTGGTGTAGTTAGCTAAACTGCTGAACTGGTAAGCAGAAGGTTGCTGGTTCCATCTCTGGAGCCATCATAACCAGCGTGTCCTTGAGCAAGGCTCTTTTCTCCAGGTTGCTCCAGAAGCACTGGGGTCCCTGTAATAAGAACACTGTAAGTCATTTCGGATAAAAGCATCTGTCAAATGCAGAAATCAAAATGATTTTAGTAAAACATTTTTTGAAAGCGTCTCGGACACAAACTCTCTATAAAGCTTCTGTTTTCTAAAGCTGTTACTATAATATAAATGCATGTCATACAGTTTTTATTTGGGGGCTTAAAAGGTTAGTTCACCTAAACATAAATTCTGTCATTATTTACCTGCCTTCATGTTGTTCAATCCCTTTTTTTATTATTCTGTTAATACAATATCAGTCAATGGAGCCTGATTTTCAGGAGCTTCATGACATTATTTGATGATGCTTTTGAAGCTTCTGAAAGTCCACTGACTGATACTCAGCTCTTGTGTAAAGGGGAAAAAACACAGGGATCAAACAACATTAAGTAAATACTGATTGAATTTATATAGTTTGGTAAACTTTAATCAATTTGTTACTATTGTGTAGTTAATGCAAAACTTAAGGCAGTTTGTGCAAGCAGTTTCAAGTTCAACAGGTCATGGAGGGGCATTGTTCTG
Source organism: Garra rufa (assembly GCF_049309525.1). Taxonomy (NCBI): domain Eukaryota; kingdom Metazoa; phylum Chordata; class Actinopteri; order Cypriniformes; family Cyprinidae; genus Garra; species Garra rufa. Next base: position 584,909 of record NC_133385.1, read on the forward strand.
CAGAGTTTTTCCTACCCTAATTAAACACACCTGAACAATCTAATCAAACCAATTAATAACAGCTGCTTTGAAAATTACAGACAGGTGTGTTGGAACTTAACCCAACAGAGCAGTGGCCACCATGATATGATGAGCTTTATGTGCTCTATATGCAATTAGAAGTCAAATACACAATAATAAAACTATCCTTTTAAAGTGTGTGTGGTACGTTACACCACACATATGCACAAAATATTCATCACTTTATATTTTAATAATTTATGTATGTTATCTTCTGAATGCATCACCAAATGTCTATAAGTCCACACTGTACTGTGAATGTCTAGAAATTGTTTTATATGCATCGTATCAGGCATAAAGTCTTAGGCCACCATTTGATGTTGTTTTAGCAATGCTATTATGAATATATATATATATATATATATATATATATATATATATACACACATACAAATTTCATGTGTGTGTATGTTAAAAATCTGCAAAAAATAAATAAAAAACATCTTCTATAGGCTAAAGTGGCATGTATTTGGTGTGACCTCCTTTATTTTGAGCAACAGACAGAACTTCTTGAGTTTTTGGAAAAAATACAAGGCGTCCAGATGATTACACAAAATATATATATTTTTGCCTATAGAAGCCATTTTGATCAGATTTTTAAAAATGGTTTTATGTATCTCCTTTATAGAAAATAAAGGAGATACATAAAATCATTTTTAAAAATCTGAATCTTTTTATCTTAATAAAAGAGACTAGAAAATAAATATGGATGGTCATTAAAGCATTGCTAAAACAACAAAGCAAGTAAAATTTTTGCACAGTACTGTATGCAGATAGATAGATAGATAGATAGATAGATAGATAAAATCTATTTTAAAATGTTTGTTCTTTATGTAAACCAAATGTATAAATGATCAGAACATGCTTTTATTTTACAATTTATTTTTTTGTGAGAGCCTCAAGGAGGCGAAGGAATCTTTCGTCCCTTTCCTTTGTCTCCCTGTCTCTCCTTTCCTCTCGCTCACTTGTTTCCTGCCGCCATCGCTCTTCTCTTTCTCTTGTTTCTCTTTCTCGTCTCTCCTCTCTCTCCTGTCTCTCTTGCTCCCTTCTGTCTTCCTTCTCCTCCATCTCTCGCCATCTTCTTTCCTCCCTCTCAGCTGCTTCCCGCTCTCTCTCCGCTTCCTGTTCCTCCATCTCCCTCATCAGATCGGCGAGATCCCCTTTTCTTTTTCTTACTGGCGCTGCCATCACTGAGGATGAAGAGGCCACAGCAACATCTGGCCCAGATGAGGCAACGAGAGCAGGTGGTGTGATGGAGGGTCTGCTCCCAATTGCCTCATCCATGGCATTATACCACTTCCATGATGCTGCTGTGGGCTCTCCATCCTCAGTGCATGAAGCAGTGACCTTGCCTTGCAGGCCCTGCTCCTCCACAAAAGCTTTGCAGCAAAGGCACAAAATCAAGAATCAGAAAAGTGCTGTTAATAACTATTTGAAATTACAATAATTAAAATAAACTACAGCTTAAATTTTAAAAAGATGTTTTATTCATTTCTGTTGTATACTTAAAGCCTTTGATGGCAGCGCTTCGCTTTCCGGTGAAGAGGGCTTCATTAGCCGCTCTCCACCGGATAAGCATATGCATCTGCTCATCTGTCCCTGTAAAATTCAAAAAGATTCCCTTAGTGATGTATGTTCTCAATAAAACATTCACATGTTGAGTTAGTTACTGATGTGGTAAGTTGCTTTTTATCCAACACAAATGTTCCTCAATTCATCAACCGTACTAATGGACAAATAAAACATTCTTTATGTAATCTAATTTATGTTATCTAATTTCTTTATGTAAATGTATTTGTCTACATACTTACAGTAACATCTAATGTAAGCAGTAATGCTAACTGCATAATAGCACACATACATCACTCACATGTGCTCATCTGCAATACTTATCTAAGATTTTCCTGTCAGATGTTAAGTAGACATTTGGTAATTGTCTTTAAGATATATATGGTGTATCATACATGTATATTCATTTTAGAGACGTACGTGTGCTTACTAGAGCTTCCCTGTTAGCTATAACGTTACATAAAACAAATCAGAAATATAACGTTAATACGCTATGTAGCGTCTTTACACCTGCAACAATTGAAGTTTACAGAATCTCAACAAACAGAAGGAACGGTGTTATTGGTTTCTAATACTCACATTTGAAAACACCCGCGTCCATTTTTTTATTTGAAACGTTTGGTTATGACGAATCCTCTTCCTCTTCTTATTTATGACGTATTGATCTCCCGTGGGCTTCTGGGATAGAAAAGTGTCCATCAGATGCACACTTCAGAATCTGGGCTGAAGCAGTAGGACATCCGGGGATTTCTCGCCTACTCTTTTATGAATACTGAGGTTTCGAACGTACTTCTTTCTTCACGTACTCTTTTTTTTTTCCTACTATATAGTAGGTAAGTAGGCATATTCGAACGCAAATTAAGTATACGTTCGTCCGAATCTCGCGGGAATTAGTGCATTCGCCTACTCATTCTCGCCTACTCTTTTATGAATACTAAAGATTTAAATATACTTATTCACTCGCCTACTGCTTTTTGCCTACTATATAGTATGGAAGTATGCGGTTTCGAACGCAGCCACTGTCTGTGAGCGTCTGTTTGTGAAATGGCCTTTAAAGCACCAAATGACCCAGTAGAAAACCATACAATAGTTTGTTTCAGCACATTAAGTATTTAAACAAAAATAAGAATCAGAGTGAAAATCAGATGATGTGTTAACGGGGAAATGAATGGAGTTTTAGTGTGAAATGTTTCTGACAGCAGATTCATCTCTGGAACAGTGATCTCCTCCTCATGATCTCTGTGTAAAACCCCATCCTCTGATCACAGATAATAGTTCTGATGTTCTCCGTCTTAAATCCAATGACTCTATGGGTCTGAATGAGTCCAGGCTACTGTTAGAAACACCAACAATAGAGAGATTCTCACTGTTACTCAGAAAACACAACTCTGCTTTCATTCATTTGAGGAGAAACAATCCTTTGAGAATTTATCTTCATTTTTGTCTGAACTCAGCCTTTAATTGTCTTTGATCTGTGTGTTTACTGTATGAATGAATGGATGTGAGTGATTTATTGCAGTGCTGTGATTGAGGACTTTATCAGATCTGCTGGAATCAGAGGTAGGTAGAGTACCCAAAATCTGTACTCAAGTAAAAGTACAAGTACTTATGGAAATATTTACTCAAGTAAGAGTAAAAGTAACAATCTTAATAGTTACTTGAGTAAGAGTAAAAAAGTATCCGATGGAAAAAGTACTCAAGTAGCTAGTTACTAGTTACTTCTGATCTGATTGATATGAAATAGCCCAAAAAAGACCTTTTTTTAAATATAGAAAATCAGATAGGAGTCTAATCAAAAATGTTTTTAATACACAAATATAAACAAATATCAAGGAAGTAATTTTATTTCATTATATTTATTTCATTTAGTGTATCTGCAGAATTTTAAAATATTGATTTAAAGCAATTCATAACCATTTTTAAGATCTGCAAAAGTAAAATAAACAGTAATGGGATTGGACAATGTAAAGTAGAATATTAAGCCATAAAATGGCATGATTTAAAATTCAGATACAGTTTCACACAAAAACAAAATATGTTACACTATGGCATTTCATCCTGTATAATTAATGTTAGGCTATACAAGGGATAAATTGAGTATATAATTTATTATATTTATTTAAAACATAAATATTACTGTACTTGTTTAGATTTTTAGAAGGCACCTTAACTTTTTACATTTACTACTCTGTGTTTGCTGCATAAAAACATGGGTCGATAATTGCAATCATGACCATAAACAGCTGAAAAAATGTATTGGAAACGAAAAATGCATTCTCTGTCACGAGAGGGCGCTATAGGAGCGCTGAAATATTACGGTTTCCATAGTAACAGCTGTATACACAGCAGTATTAAGGCAGTTTTATCAGACATGAAATAAAAATTCCAACGACACGTTTCTGAGGACAGTAACGGAGGAACGCCATCAAATGTAGCGGAGTAAAAGTAAAGTTTTTTCACTATAAATGTACTTGAGTAAGAGTAAAAGTACCTATCTTTAAATATACTCTAAAAGTACTAGTTACCCCAAAAATGTACTCAAGTAAATGTAACGAAGTAAATGTAATTCGTTACTACCCACCTCTGGCTGGAATGATTGTAGTCACCCATCTCTTCCATGATGGACACACTTATTTCACTCTTTACTTCACTTATACACACACATACAGAGATATGATCTGACATAAAATGATTTTATTAAGATCAATACATAATAAGAGCAGGGAGATAAAAACATTCATATAATAAGTGCATTAAAATCAGGGTAGAGGAGGGGTAATAAATTAACATATGAGGGGAGGGGGTTAAAACAAAGTAAAATAAATAAATAAATAAATAAATAAATAACCATGCACCAATCCACAAAATTCATAATCATTTGTCTTTATTAATCTTCATTATTATCAGTATTGCATCTGGCAACTGCAGTAGCATCAGAGAATTTCTGAAAAAAAAAAAGTCAAATAGTGGAATTGTACTGAAAGTCAGATATATATAGAGTAAATAAAAATAGAACAGTTCCTTGTACAGGACTCCTGTACTGAACTTCACAACATCAGACATATTACTGGAGCCTGACATATCTATAGGTGGTCTATAGGTGAGGTAGTCAGTTAACCAGATAACCAGGTTAGGATGCACACCTGCTCTCTCCATCTTAAATTTAAGTATTGAGGGCTGAATGGTATTAAATACACTAGAAGAGTCAAAGCAACTATCAGACATATTTCCAGCTACCTCCAAATGGGAAAGAGATCACTGCAGAGGAAAGATGACTATGTTGTCTAGTCCAGTACATGGTTGATAGACAAAAAGAGAACTGGTCCCCTGACTGAGCCTGGTTTCTCGTAAGGTTTTTCTCCGTTTCTGTCACTGATGGAGTTTTGGTTCCTCGCTGCTGTCGCCTTTGGCTTGCTTAGTTGGAGACACTTGACTGATTGCACAGATACAATTTGAACTGATGATTTAGCACTGTTTTCTCCAGAGCGGTTTTATAGATGATTTAATGATTGATGCCATAATTGATGACCTTTACACCGTTATTAAACTGAACTGAACCAACAATTTGACTGACATTAACTAAAAATTGGACTGTTTACTCTTGTCCTCTTTCTAGAGCTGCTTTACAGCAGAATTGTTTGAAACTGTACAGTGTCAAAAGCTGCTTTGACACAATCTGTATTACATAAAGTAAAAATCCCAGTATTTTCATCAAATGTGATTATAATCAGCCAGCTTCTAATTATTAGGTTGTTTATGGATGGAAGTCTTAATACTTAATATTTTTCCCAGACACAGACTCATGTTAAAAATAAGCTCAATGACTCTGCAAAAGTAAATAAATAAATAAAGGCAGTGCAATGCGGCTTGCTCATTTTCAAACCAGAAAAACCTGTTCTGTCTGATCTGGGTCCTGGAGTTTCGAAGGAAATAACAATATTAAGGATTTAAAGAATACTAGTCTGTCCTACAACAGCACCATAAACAACAAGATCACTGTCAATAGATTTATCTGTAAATCATAACATCAGCTATTGAAATGAACAACTTAAACGAAGCATTGGTTTCAATAGGGGGCAAGACCAAAATATACTTCTATAAATCAAAGTGCTGTCTGTCACTGCACCGTATAGAAATATTTTAATATAGCATAGTAGTATATAATATAGAAATGTTATAATTCACAAATCTTTTGTCAAATCTGCTCAGATTCACAAATGTTGTGATCAGATATAATATTTTGAGTTTCTATTAAATCTAGTTAAAATTAATGATAAATTTAAATGATAGGCTACTTCATTTAGGTTAAACCAACAAATCGATTTACAGTGTTATTGTGTTTTTAATAATATCTGGGCATGATTTTAATTTAATGCAACATCCACAATAAAACATTTTAAGTAAAAATTACATTTAGAAAAGTATGTCTTCCCGTTCTGTTTTTGCTGGAGAAAAGCATAACGGAAATGAATGCAGCAAAATTTTACAGTGGATGCTCCTGCATCACACTAATGCATACATTGCAATTATGACAACTGCACAGACGCAGATACCATAGAAATCTATCAATACATGCATTTAAATAAATGCACATTGCCCTCTGCATCTGATGCTAGCACTGTATAAAGCTCACCAAGGGAGGAGCTTGCCGCTGTTTTTAAATGAGTTTTAAAGGAGATAATCGTGAAGTTTGTGCACCACTTACGGGGCTTATCACATTTTTTTTAGGAGGAGGCTGAGCTGAAGTTATGGCTGATGAGTGTATAGGGGATCTATTGTTCTATTTCGCAAGAGCTTTCATGAGTTCGCCCTTACATCTTATCTGCTTGGGCAAGTAAAACCATATTTTGGTGTTATTTTATCCCTGCTGCAAGTAGGTTGCACCTCGACAGATAACTAAACAGGATGAAGGCTGAAGAAAAAGTCGAAACTGAAGGAGATCTTTTCCAGTGTTTTACCTGAAATCTTCAGTTGCACAACATCGTTTTTTGTGAAACTATAATGCAAACACAAAGCATACATTAAGTATAAAGTATTACTAAAAGTAAGTTTTAAGAAGGAAAACGGCAAATCTAGCGTTTATATGTGAAAGAGAAAACAACCATCTTCTTATTCAAAAGCACCACAAATGTTTATTTTTAAATGGCAAGAAATTCTAATGTTTTAACATAGATAAAACAATTAACTTACAGTCGATGGCCTTTGGCACAAAATAACAAATATAAAGCTTTTGTCAGGGAGACATCTACTGCTGCATCACTGCTGCTGTGAGGAGAAATCTAAGATGGCTGCCATGACTTCTGACCTAAATCACATGTTGCATTTTAACCAATAAAATTAATTCAAAGTTAAATGACTACGGTAACACTTTATAATAACTAGACACTATGAGTCATTAGTTAAGCATTTGTAAATAGTTAATTAATAATTTATAAAGCATTATTCCTACATTAATAGACATTTGTAAGCAGTTTATAAATACAGCTATAAATGCTTTATTCTTGTTTTATAAGCATCAGTATAATATGCTTAATAATTGTATTTTCATACTTTATTAAGGATCAGTCATTTCATAATTCATAATCATTTCTAAATTAAGCATTACATTATTTACAAACTGGTTAGTTAGTAGTTGTAAGTGGTTCAGGAGATAATTTAGAAAGAGTTAGTAAATGATTCATATACTATTTGAATGCACATTTTTACATCTTATTATTCAAACATATATTAACAGTTAGTGTGTTAATAAATGCTTTAATAACACATATTCCTACTGTAACACATAATTAATTCAGGCAGTTATAAAACATTTACTAGCTGTCAGTTAATGGTTTTTGTGAGCTCATCTAAAGTGAGGACTATTTATGCCTTGTAAAGCATTTACAGGAATTATATATTTCTATGCCATTGCAGAGGTTTATTTTTTATTTAATATCAATTCTTTTGTAAGGATGGATTTCAGCAAGCAAGAATTTCAACATACAGTAAAGCAATAAAACTCTTTAATCTTGAGATAAGATCTGCGAGAAAGGGAAAAAAAACAATATGTGGCCCAATTTGGTCATCCCCCTTTTCCCCCCCATGGTTTGTTTCCTTCCTCTTGAGTGTGACAGATGCAGATAGGAAGTCAATTTAACTTCTTCAGGTGTGAGTGGAAAATGGTATCTCTCTCCCTCATCAATAGAGCAGGCCCACACAAAGCTGCTCTCCTGGTGAGCGAGCGTCTCAATCAACATCTTTTTGATAACCATTTGTCTCTACCCCCAAGGATAAGCACGGGAACGGTCCTGAGAAAGTTTCACATACATTTGGGTGCTAAATGTTTATGATGCTGTGTTCTGGGTATTTAAAGAGAATTGGTGAAACACTCGGGGAAGAACTGCAACCAGACTTCCCGCACAACTTCTGTGTGTCTTTATTGCCAGGTATGCTGACTGAAGTTTTATTTGTTTTAAGTGTTTATTTTGTTTTGTTTTATCTTTATTTTCACTTTCTGCTGATCAGTTGTGTAAAATGTTTGAATTACTTTGAATTGAAAATATTCCTGCCTGGCAAAAATAAATGTTAATCTTGATTAATTTTTGATATTGTCTGAAATCATTCATTCAGTAGGTTAGTGACCGCTGGTGTTTCCGCATCTTCGCGTGCTAGGGTGAGTCAGACCGAGAGATTAATGGACGAAGCCGGGGGCGCGTCATTAAAGCTCGGGAGTTCTGATCACCAAACTGGCCTAGCATGCTATTTCTTAGGGATTGCATAACAAATTATTCTTTTTGATTCTATTGAGGAAATGGCTGCATTAAGGTAAGCAGTCTACGGATTAGCCGCTGACTACGGACCTGGACTAGCCCAGATGTGTCGTGAGTCTGTCCTGGCCAAGACAGGTCTCTAAGTGACACCAGGCTCCTAACGAACGATGAAGGGAAACTAGGAAATATTATAATTAATTAATGATCTAAATTTTGATCACAACTAGAGGGATCAGCAGTAAAGTTTTATTTAATAATAATTAATAATTAAAATTAATTGGCCAGAGGAGAACTGGTCCCCCGACTGAGCCTGGTTTCTCCCAAGGTTTGTTTCTCCATTTCTGTCACCTGTGGAGTTTTGGTTCCTTGCCGCTGTCGCCTCTGGCTTGCTTAGTTGGGGACACTTTCCAGCGATATCGTATACTATTTGAACTGAACTGACGATGATATCACTGAATTCATTGATGAACTGCCTTTAACTGAAAATTGATTGTTACAATAATGCGTTACTTACACACTATTGTGCTGTTTAAATACTGTGCAGTTGCTTTGACACAATCTGTATTGTAAAAGGCGCTATATAAATAAAGGTGACTTGACTTGACTTGAATAATAAAATCACGAGAAATTGGAGTCAGATAAAATATGCGAAAGGTCAGAATAACATTGGGAAAAGAAAGTTTAATAATAAAAGTGATTTTTACAGAAGGACCGAAAGACTCTTACACGCATTCAGCCTTCGAGCAGTCATCGGATTCCGGCCGGTGGTTGGACCCTTACGCTTTTTATTTTCATTTATATGTTCAGTTGTATCGTTTCTGTCACGTATCTGGTCTATCCTGTCATTATGAACTCTTGCACCACACATCATGGACTTCATTTCCCACAAGCCACTGCTCTAATCACTGCATTCACCTGGCCCTTGTTTCTCACTGCACTGATTAGTTCTCACAGCTGCACCTCATCACACTGACTGCATTTAAGCTTCACACACACACAGCCACCTTGCGAAGTCTTATCGTTCCTCATGGTCATAATTCTAAGCGTTTTTCTCTGTGTTGGATTTCCCGTGTATGACCCTGGACTGTGTACCCCGTTGTTGATTCTTGCCGCCCGCCATTGTGACCATTGCCTGAGTATTGAACTGTCTACTGGATTATCTACGTTGTTCCTGTTTTCTGGTGATTACTCCTGCTTGTTGACTTCTCTCAATAAAGCCTGGCAAATGGATCCGCACGTCTCAGTCTGACTCTCTCTGTGACAGAAGACTTCGCCACTACAAGGATCCAGCGGCTTTATTCATCAGCCGTTCACCATGAACCCAGGAGACCGTCTAGTTCGTCTTCGCCAGAACAACCGGCCTATTGAGGAGTATGTGGCTGACTTCTGCGAACTATGTCACCAGGTGGATTTCACGGTCATTTTTTTCAAGCACATTTTTTATTATGGACTGAACCAGGAGTTAAAACCCAGTATGCCTTTACACACCCCGCACTGGACACTAGAACAATACATCGACCATGCACTCCAGCTGGCTGGTTCACCATTTACTGTTGGGATTGTGGATGAGGGCCCCTGCAAGCCTGCAGTAACCCCTATACCACAACCTGCTCATGTCACGTCTGCCACATCAGAGCCCTCTCATGCCAAGCCTACCAGGCCAAAGTCTGCTCAAGCCAACCCAGAGCCTGTTCACAAGATGGCCGCCCCTCCTGAGCCTGTTGCCAGGATGGCTTCTGTTCCTGAGTTCCCGGCCAAGATGGCTACCACGCATGAGTCTGTAAACAACATGGCTTCCCTTCCAGAGTCTCCGCTGCCAGAGCGCTCTCCAGTGACCGCGCCGCCAGAGCGCCTTCTTGTGACCACTCGCCCAGAGCCTGCTCTTCCAGAGTCTCCGCTGGAGACGCCCAGCCCTCCAGAGTCTACGCTGGGGTCGTCCAGTTCTCCAGAGCCCGCTCCTCAAGAGCGTCGTCCAGAGCCCGCTTCACAAGAGCGTCGTCCAGAGCCCGCTCCTCAAGACAGCCTTCCAGAGCCTCCGCTGGTTCCGCCCAGCCTTCCAGAGCCTCCGCTGGTTCCGCCCAGCCTTCCAGAGACTCCGCTGGTTCCGCCCAGCCTTCCAGAGACTCCGCTGGTTCAGCCCAGCCTTCCAGAGACTCCGCTGGTTCCGCCCAGCCTTCCAGAGACTCCGCTGGTTCCGCCCAGCCTTCCAGAGACTCCGCTGGTTCCGCCCAGCCTTCCAGAGACTCCGCTGGTTCCGCCCAGCCTTCCAGAAACTCCGCTGGCTCCGCCCAGTCTTCCAGAGACTCCGCTGGTTCAGCCCTGCCTTCCAGAGCCTCCGCTGGTTCCGCCCAGCCTTCCAGAGCCTCCGCTGGTTCCGTCCAGTCGTCCTGAGATTCCTGTCTGCCCGGTTCTGGCCACGGAGGCCATGTATGAACTGGCCATGTATGAACTGTGTGGGTTCCCACCCACCCTCCCTGCTGCTCCAGTCCCGCCACCTCTGTCTCCTGACAGTCCCTCTGCTCACCCACATCCCACCTTCTGTGCAGAGGACTCGCAGTGGGATTGCCAGTCTTCATCGGTGTCCAGACTGAAGGATCCCTCACCATCACCTCCAGTCTCAGAGTCCTGGACTCCACCTCGGCCCTCCGACCCTGCAGCTCCACCCTGGCTCTGTGCTCCCTCGTCTCCGTTGTCGGCCATCGGCCCACCAGCTCCTCCGGGCTCCATCGTCTCTCCGGCTCCGCCCCGGTCAGTCGTCGCCCCACCTTCGCCTCTGGACTCTACTCCTCCGGCTGCGCCTCGTCACTCCGTCCTGCCGGCTCTGTGGACCTCCTCCCTCCCGTGGGCACAGCCTCGATCCTCTGTCACTCCGGCTCCGCTGCGTACCTCCGGACCTCCATCTCCGCCGGGGTCGCCAGAGCCTTGGGTTCCGCCTTGGCCCTCCGGATCCTCTGTGTCGCCCAGGACCATCGACTCTCCGGTTCCGCCTCGGGCTCCACCGGCTCCACCTCCGTCGGTCGGCCCCATGCAGGAGCCAACCCTTCCTTCATCATGGCTTCTCCCTCCGTCGGCTCAGCCTCAGTTCGTGGTTCCAGTACCCCTACATGGACCTGGCCCTCCATCCCTCCCCCTGTTCCGCCTCCGCTCCACCACCCTCCAGGTTGTATTAGGTGGTTAGAGCGTCTGGAAGCCGCTCCTTGGGGAGGGGCTCTGTCACGTATCTGGTCTATCCTGTCATTATGAACTCTTGCACCACACATCATGGACTTCATTTCCCACAAGCCACTGCTCTAATCACTGCATTCACCTGGCCCTTGTTTCTCACTGCACTGATTAGTTCTCACAGCTGCACCTCATCACACTGACTGCATTTAAGCTTCACACACACACAGCCACCTTGCGAAGTCTTATCGTTCCTCATGGTCATAATTCTAAGCGTTTTTCTCTGTGTTGGATTTCCCGTGTATGACCCTGGACTGTGTACCCCGTTGTTGATTCTTGCCGCCCGCCATTGTGACCATTGCCTGAGTATTGAACTGTCTACTGGATTATCTACGTTGTTCCTGTTTTCTGGTGATTACTCCTGCTTGTTGACTTCTCTCAATAAAGCCTGGCAAATGGATCCGCACGTCTCAGTCTGACTCTCTCTGTGACAGAAGACTTCGCCACTACAAGGATCCAGCGGCTTTATTCATCAGCCGTTCACCATGAACCCAGGAGACCGTCTAGTTCGTCTTCGCCAGAACAACCGGCCTATTGAGGAGTATGTGGCTGACTTCTGCGAACTATGTCACCAGGTGGATTTCACGGTCATTTTTTTCAAGCACATTTTTTATTATGGACTGAACCAGGAGTTAAAACCCAGTATGCCTTTACACACCCCGCACTGGACACTAGAACAATACATCGACCATGCACTCCAGCTGGCTGGTTCACCATTTACTGTTGGGATTGTGGATGAGGGCCCCTGCAAGCCTGCAGTAACCCCTATACCACAACCTGCTCATGTCACGTCTGCCACATCAGAGCCCTCTCATGCCAAGCCTACCAGGCCAAAGTCTGCTCAAGCCAACCCAGAGCCTGTTCACAAGATGGCCGCCCCTCCTGAGCCTGTTGCCAGGATGGCTTCTGTTCCTGAGTTCCCGGCCAAGATGGCTACCACGCATGAGTCTGTAAACAACATGGCTTCCCTTCCAGAGTCTCCGCTGCCAGAGCGCTCTCCAGTGACCGCGCCGCCAGAGCGCCTTCTTGTGACCACTCGCCCAGAGCCTGCTCTTCCAGAGTCTCCGCTGGAGACGCCCAGCCCTCCAGAGTCTACGCTGGGGTCGTCCAGTTCTCCAGAGCCCGCTCCTCAAGAGCGTCGTCCAGAGCCCGCTTCACAAGAGCGTCGTCCAGAGCCCGCTCCTCAAGACAGCCTTCCAGAGCCTCCGCTGGTTCCGCCCAGCCTTCCAGAGCCTCCGCTGGTTCCGCCCAGCCTTCCAGAGACTCCGCTGGTTCCGCCCAGCCTTCCAGAGACTCCGCTGGTTCAGCCCAGCCTTCCAGAGACTCCGCTGGTTCCGCCCAGCCTTCCAGAGACTCCGCTGGTTCCGCCCAGCCTTCCAGAGACTCCGCTGGTTCCGCCCAGCCTTCCAGAGACTCCGCTGGTTCCGCCCAGCCTTCCAGAAACTCCGCTGGCTCCGCCCAGTCTTCCAGAGACTCCGCTGGTTCAGCCCTGCCTTCCAGAGCCTCCGCTGGTTCCGCCCAGCCTTCCAGAGCCTCCGCTGGTTCCGTCCAGTCGTCCTGAGATTCCTGTCTGCCCGGTTCTGGCCACGGAGGCCATGTATGAACTGGCCATGTATGAACTGTGTGGGTTCCCACCCACCCTCCCTGCTGCTCCAGTCCCGCCACCTCTGTCTCCTGACAGTCCCTCTGCTCACCCACATCCCACCTTCTGTGCAGAGGACTCGCAGTGGGATTGCCAGTCTTCATCGGTGTCCAGACTGAAGGATCCCTCACCATCACCTCCAGTCTCAGAGTCCTGGACTCCACCTCGGCCCTCCGACCCTGCAGCTCCACCCTGGCTCTGTGCTCCCTCGTCTCCGTTGTCGGCCATCGGCCCACCAGCTCCTCCGGGCTCCATCGTCTCTCCGGCTCCGCCCCGGTCAGTCGTCGCCCCACCTTCGCCTCTGGACTCTACTCCTCCGGCTGCGCCTCGTCACTCCGTCCTGCCGGCTCTGTGGACCTCCTCCCTCCCGTGGGCACAGCCTCGATCCTCTGTCACTCCGGCTCCGCTGCGTACCTCCGGACCTCCATCTCCGCCGGGGTCGCCAGAGCCTTGGGTTCCGCCTTGGCCCTCCGGATCCTCTGTGTCGCCCAGGACCATCGACTCTCCGGTTCCGCCTCGGGCTCCACCGGCTCCACCTCCGTCGGTCGGCCCCATGCAGGAGCCAACCCTTCCTTCATCATGGCTTCTCCCTCCGTCGGCTCAGCCTCAGTTCGTGGTTCCAGTACCCCTACATGGACCTGGCCCTCCATCCCTCCCCCTGTTCCGCCTCCGCTCCACCACCCTCCAGGTTGTATTAGGTGGTTAGAGCGTCTGGAAGCCGCTCCTTGGGGAGGGGCTCTGTCACGTATCTGGTCTATCCTGTCATTATGAACTCTTGCACCACACATCATGGACTTCATTTCCCACAAGCCACTGCTCTAATCACTGCATTCACCTGGCCCTTGTTTCTCACTGCACTGATTAGTTCTCACAGCTGCACCTCATCACACTGACTGCATTTAAGCTTCACACACACACAGCCACCTTGCGAAGTCTTATCGTTCCTCATGGTCATAATTCTAAGCGTTTTTCTCTGTGTTGGATTTCCCGTGTATGACCCTGGACTGTGTACCCCGTTGTTGATTCTTGCCGCCCGCCATTGTGACCATTGCCTGAGTATTGAACTGTCTACTGGATTATCTACGTTGTTCCTGTTTTCTGGTGATTACTCCTGCTTGTTGACTTCTCTCAATAAAGCCTGGCAAATGGATCCTCACGTCTCAGTCTGACTCTCTCTGTGACAGTTTCATTTTTGCAGAGGTTTGATTTTCATATTATATCAAATTGTTTTATATATTGTTTTTTCTGTTTAGAAGATAAATGAGCCTTTAAATCTCATCTGTAAACGCTTTACAAGGCATAATTAGAGCTCACAAAAACAGTTAACTGACAGCTAGTACATGTTTTATAACTGCCTGAATTAATTATGAGTTACAGTAGGTATATGTGTTATTAAAGCATTTTATATTCATAAAGCATGTTAATATACACTACTGGTCAAAAGTTTGGGGTCAGTAAGAGTTGTAATGTTTTTAAAGAAAGTCTTGTATGCTCATTAGTGCTGCATTTATTTAATCAAAAATATAGAAAAAAACTGTAATATTGCAAAATGTTATTACAATATAAAATAATGGTTTCTATTTTAATATACTTTAAAATTTAATTTATTCCTGTGATGCAAAGCTGAATTTTCATCAGCCATTACTTCGTCTTAAGTGTCACATGATCCTTCAGAAATCATTCTAATATACTGATTTATTATTAGAATGATTTATATTGGAGTATATTGTAACAGTTGCCCTGCAAAGTATTTATTTAGAAATTGTGATTCTTTTTCAGGATTCTTTGATGAATAAAAAGCTCAGAAGAACAGCATTTATTCAAAATATAAATATTTTCTAGCAATGTAAAAATCACTTTTTTTATCAATTTAACACACCCTTGGTGAATAAAAGTATTAATTTCTTCAAACAAACAAAAAAAAAAAGAAGAAGAAGAAAAATTTACTGACCCCAAACTTTTGACCGGTAGTGTATGTCTGAATAATAAGATTTAAAAATGTGCATTCAAATAGTATATGAATCATTTACTAACACTTTCTAAATGATCTCCTGAACCACTTACAACTACTAACGAACCGGTTTGTAAATAATATAATGCTTAATTTAGAAATGATTAACTGATCCTTAATAAAGTATGAAAATACAACTATTAAGCATATTATACTGATGCTTATAAAACAAGAATAAAGCATTTATAGCTGTATTTATAAACTGCTTACAAATGTCTATTAATGTAGGAATAATGCTTTATAAATGATTAATTAACTATTTACCAATGCTTAACTAATGACTCATAGTGTGTAGTTATTATAAAGTGTTACCATGACTACTTGTCCTGGGGGAGGGCTCCGGGCCCGGAATACAGGCCGAACCCAGAGAACTCCCCCATCTCTAGTATGGGATAAAAACAAATTAGAAGTGGGGAGTTGGGGTGGAGGAGGGATGCCAAGAAACAGTCGCTGGATGGAGGTAAGACGTCTGTCTATATATGTATGTTGTGCTAATTGGATGATTGGCTAAACGAGTTACACCTGTGCCAAATTGATTGATTATCTGATCGTGCTCCTCCCGAACCTTGTTAATAAAACATCATTTTATTTTAAAATTGGTCACGGGCGCCGTCATTACTATTTTCTTGCATGAGTGTTGGATGCATGGAGAGATAGAGTGAAGAGAGAAGAGAAGCAGCGGTGAGCTGATGAAGAATGCGCTGTTTTTGAGAACTTTTATCACATTAAAAGTTAAGTTTAGACCAGTGACATGCATTAAAACTGCATGTTGATGCTTCTAAGTCTTTGTTTGTCTTAACGAGCCGAGTTATTCATAGTAATGTAACAAGTTTACATAGTGCTCTTACTTAAAGCTGTAAACAGACTGTTAAGTGTTTAAAAAGTCATTCAGCGTTGGAGTTGAATACTGCCGTGTTTTTTGTGCGTTTGCATCCAGTTTTTGTTAGTTCGTACGAACTCGAAACGTTGTGGATGCTGTTGCTTATTTTTTGTGAGAAGAGTTAGCTGATTCGTTAGATGGGATCATATGTTTTTCGTGTTTTCGGACTGATCTTCGTTGGACTGGATTACAGCCTCGTCAGATCAAGCTGTTGTCTTTAGGATCACGGGGACAATCGTTGAAGATCATAGAGTTAAAGGAACATTACCCTGCCTATCTGGACACCTTTCAGCGCTCCATCCATGATCCTAGAGTCGTGATGTGCTTTATTTTCTTAACTTTCCACTGAATGCTGGTAATCAAGTAATCTTTTCTTTACAACGTGTATAACATCTGAACTGTGCTTTAAAAGAAAACTCTCATAGACGGAACTGTAACGTGAATTTACCTGCAAAGTGATTTACATACTTTATACAAGTCTATGAACATTCTGACTACTGAATGGACTGAGTATAATTTTCCCTGGATTTTTGAAGTGAACTTTTCGAAGTTTGAGCTGAACTGATTGAATCACACTGATTGTGAATGTGAAACCTTTCAGTGTGTTAAAAGAAGAACACTGATTGTTGTTTAAGTTTCAACAGGGAACAGTTACAAATTGTTTATTTTCTTTATTGTTGTCTATCTTTGATTTCATTCCAAATTGACTGAACTAAACTAAAGAAAAGAAAGAAGTAATTTAATTTGTCTTGAGTTTAATGTTTTTCATCTAGATATTTCTAGTTAGTTAAACTAAAACTGTGTATACTAAGTTGAGTCTCTTACACTAAGGAGTGGGGGCGTCTCATCTATCCTGTTAGATTTGGAGAAGGCGGGTTTTGCAATAGAAAGCTAGTATCTTTAAAGTAATCTGCACGTGCGCACACACACTCCAGGTGCCACCATGTATAAAGTAAATCCTGGAGACCACCTCACCTCATCTGTAGCACCACACAGCAACACGATAGGCACCAACATATACATACCAGTTATACAGAGACCTAAAGCATTGGGTGTGCGGACTAAGATCCTGTTGCTCACTCAGTCTTCCTTAGGTGTAAGGGTTTAATATTTCCCCCACAAGGCGGTGGCATATTCGCCTCCGCCACAAGTGCTTGAAGGAGGGTAAAGCCCCCTAAAAAGGGCCCTAAGACACCCCTGGAGCTGAGTTAGATAATATTCACAGCCTTTGATGATTTTATCTGATTCATTTATAACATCCTGAGCTTTATGACATGCACATTTCATTGTTGTTTTGTGCTGAGATTAAATGATTCGGATTGTTTGTGTGTGCTCTCATGTTGGGTTAGGCCAGAAATAAAGAGCAGGAGATGCCACTGGTTTGTTTGTGAATGTCTTCTCTACCTACTAAAATAGTCACAAATGAACCAAAAGCATTGATCTCTGAGTATCACACATATTCAGGAACAGAGTCTGATATCTCTTATGTTTCCATTTCAGGGCTTATAACTCCAGCGTCCCGCTCACTAGTGAGAAACACGCTCTGAGGCTTGTCCACACTGAGACAACATTTTTGTAAGGGAAAACGTCTCTGGTTACGTATGTAACCATGGTTCCCTGAGAAGTGCGTCCTCTAGGGGACACTAGGGGAATCGCCATCAGCGTGACTCGTGTCTGAAGAATACATATAAAAACTACAATGAAATGGCTGGCGACAGCTTATGACGTCACGCCGGTGCGTCACTACTGGTGTGACCACAGTACAAAGGGGCGCCGGTAGAACACAACATTCGCTTCTTTGTCTGATGCTTACGCCTGAAGCATGGCGAAGAGACTAGAGGACTCATTCCCCTTCTCAGGGAACCATGGTTACATACGTAACCTGAGATGTTCCCTTCCGAGGGAACTCTCACTGCGTCCTCTAGGGGACACTAGGGGAACGGTTATACTCACGCTGCCATGCTGAGGGGAGTGCATGCCATTATAGCGAGCACTAAGTACCAATTCTAGAAGAAGAATTGCTCCTCTTAGGATGTAGTGACGGCTGTCAATAACGTTATCCCCCACGGCCAAAGGCCTGAACTGTTACCCACTTACCTGGATGGGTCAGCAGGCTCGACCCAGGGCACAGCTCAAGCTTAGTAGATACTCCTTTGGGGGAAACGGCAAAGTCTCTGGGATAACTTAGACTTACCAGAACAGAACTTGTTCCCTCAGACCAAGGGCAGCAGACCTGTTCTGTAGGTAAATAAAACAGATCTAAAAGGGGCCACCGAGAGGTGACACCCTAGGTAACGGATGGTCAGGAGATATCAGAGATGATACCTAAGTGGAGTTGGGCCTAGGGAGACCGGGGTTTTAAGACCAAATCATGAATGGGAACAAAGTGAAACTCGTAACCCATACTGTATAGCATTTAAGAAAGAACCCAGAACTTGGGTACTTACCACTCATGTGGATTTTAGAAAGTGCCCAGAGACTCGCCTGGGACACTTACCATAACATTTGGATTTGAGAAGGAGTGTTTTCCCTGGGGGTTTCACTACTAGAGCTCCAGGCTGTCAAAAATGACAGGGAATAGAAGGGCTCGACCCTCAGGTGAGGGGAGCAATGCTACACCCCAATCAGGACAGACAGTTCACAAACTGCTAGTCGACTGATGTATTGACATGGAGCTAACACTGACCATCCTATAAATAGTGGATATCCATAAAAGACAGACTCCTAACCCTGAGCTGTATGGAGGAACGTCCGTCCCCAAAAGGGGCGGTGCTCTAAGAGGGACCCCTTGATAGAAAGGGAACAGAGCTTTTAGAAAATATGAAAACACTTTTTCACATTGTAATGTGGCTTTTGAAAATGATGACGTATGTTTATTAGTCATGTGGTGCAAATTGCAGCGATGAATATCTGTTTATACTGGTATTATGCCTGTTTTGTGCCATTCACTTTCACATTGTTGCTAAAGCTGTTACTCTGTACTCTCTTAATAATACAGGCATGCAAAAATGACTGGAAATGTACTTACAGTTGCAGTCCTGCAGCAAAGCATGAGGGCAGCTGCATTTAAAGATCAAACTTATAATGGTAAGTGAGCGCGACCTGGACATGTCAGTGAAGGATGAGATATTTTCGTAAATAAAATGATCCTGTCAGAATAATTTAGTGAAAACTTATGTCTGTTTCGCCTGTATGAGATTTTATACATTTGCAGTTTAGGGAATTTAACATTTTATGACATTTTAGTGTGGATTAGAAGCTTTTGGAAAACACTTGAAAACGCTAATGTGGATGGAGAGTGTTTTAAAACTAAATTGCCATTTTTAAATGTATCCAGATTCATGTAGACATGGCCTGAGTGAGAGGAAAAACGGATGCTTTATAAAACAACAACAACAAAAACCTGTTTCCCGCTCCAAATGTAGAAGTGAACCAACATTTATAAGAAAGCTGAAGTGGAAACTGCAAACACTGCTTGTATACAACTGAGCAACATTAGTATATTCCTCTTTGTTTTTTTTAAATCCAAGTTTCTGTACATGTGACAGTTCTAAAGTTAGTCCCGTAATCATGATGAAGAACGGTCCCATCACATTCCTCATTTGTTGATTTCAGTCACTCCCACAACAGCATCTCTGACAGCGACTGTGTGCTTAAAGCAGCTGAGCTTCTGCTGTCTCTGCTCTACAACACAAGAGCAGCTTCACACCATGTTTGTTCTGGGTCTGATCACCTGTGTGGCGCTGACAGCATTCAATGCTCAGGCAAAAGTGGTTGACAGCTTTAATGAGTGTAAAGGGTTTTTCTACAAAGGCATAGAACCAAGCGGAATGGATCAGAATGCCAAGAAAATCTGTCAGAAGCTGGAAAATGGACGCTTTTATTATGCTACTCTGTATTCGGTTTATCACAGGATCCCTCTCTACAGTGCCTACATACTGGACCCTGCATGCTCAAGAGACAAAATAAGGACAGACATCTGGCACCTCGAGCCACAGGTGACTATGAGCTTAAGACAAAAGATTTTAATTTGCAGTTGAAGCTTTGTATTCCATAAGAAGCGGTTCAGTTCATTAAACTATTGGTCTTCATTCTGTTTTGTCATTGCAACCAGTATGATAAATAAAAAATAAATAAAAATGTACAAATGAAATTACATTGGATTGTACAGTCAAACCAAAAAGTATTCAGACAACAGAAACATTTTTTAATTGTATTTTACTAGTGGGTGCAGGACACTTCAGTTCATTTATGTAAGTGAGGACAGAAAAATAAAGTAAACTGTGACATTATACCCCAAAATTTTTCATACAGTGTACTTCATAGAATGGCTAGAAAGTCAGACTTGTAACCCGAAGGTTGCAGGTTCGAGTCTCAGGTCCGGCAGTGATTGTAGGTGGGGGAAGTGAACGCTCTCTCCACCTTCAATACCAGGACTGATGTGAGACCCTTGAGCAAGAACCGAACACCCAACTGCTTCCCGGGTGCCGCAGCATTGGCTGCCCACTACTCTGGGTGTGTGTTCTCGGGGTGTGTGTGTGTGTGTGTGTGTGTGTGTGTGTGTGTGTGTGTGCACACTTGGATGGGTTAAATGCAGAGCACAAATTCCGAGTATGGGTAACCATATTTGGCCGCATGTCACGTCCTTTCCTTTCCTACCAGTAAAACTGATCAAAATTTTGGACCAAAAATTATTTAGACACTTTGACCTGACCATGTTTCGGTTAAGTGTTTTTTTTTTTTTTTGTTTTTTTTTTAATTGCTAATGCAACCTTTTTACACCACAGACTGAACAAAATTAATCATTGCTTTATAATTGGTTGAGCTAAATTGGTATTGGTATCTAATTGTGTACTTACATTTAACAGTTGACTGCTGACAACTATTCAACCGAATTCATTACATGCCTTACATGTCTGACATTATTAAGATGAGTTTGTTCTGATACAGTTTAACTCTGAGTTCTTGTCACATTTTGTTACTATTTTCTAAATTATAGCAAACAAATTGTATTGTAATATGAGAAATGATGACTGTGTCTGTGTAAATTTGTTTCACTACCAAAATTGTATTAAAAATGTCCACTAAAAGACAATGTAGACAGTCAGAACAAAGCCTTTCACCCTGTGAAATTTGAAAGGGAAAAAAAACACCACACAAAATCTTTTCTAACAAGCAATACAACATCAAATGACCATATAAGACTTTTTTTCTGCAGATTTCTCAATCTACATCCCAGATTTATCATATGGTCCGTGAGGATCAAAATACTCAAAACCTTTATAGAGGAAATCAAGCCATCAGCAGCGACTACAGTAACACCGGATACGATCGTGGACACCTGAACCCCAGCAGCTTCCAATGCAGTGACGGCCGAACAGCAACGTTCACACTGACCAACGCTGCACCTATGAAAGAGCGTTTCAACCGTGTCCACTGGAATAGATGGGAGAGAATGCTGAGGAGTTCTTTAAGAGACAAGCTGGTCAGTGATTTTGGTTTTGCAACAGCCTACATTGTCACAGGTACAGTACCTGATCGCAGTGTACGGATACCACACACGAGGAGAGTGACGGTGCCCTCTCACATCTGGACGGCTGTCTGTTACAAACACTCCACCGATGACAGAAAGACCTTTTCCCTTGGGTGTATTGGGAGAAACCAGCAGAAAGAGCCTGACATACGCTTGATGAGTGTCTCAGAGCTGAACAATGAGCTGAGGTTACACTTTGGGACCAATCAGCAAATTAAGATTTTTATTGATAATTGTTTTGTTAACAGTTTTGATGACAATGATGAATTAAACAACTTTTTGGAGGCATTTCAGGAAATAATTGATCTAGTAAACCTTGCAGTCGAAAAGAGCTCACGCATAAATGACACGGATCTCGTTGTGAAAAGAACCTTCAACAGTGATGGCACACTTGAAAAAAAAGTCAAGGTGAATGCAAATGCAGGAAAGATAGCCTTTGACAGTATGAGCTCTTACTACAAAGTGGCAGAGTACCTGAAGGGTCTTGAAGAACCTCCTTGTCTTATAATTTCTGTCAAATCACAAGTGAGGAAAATGGATGATGAGCTCAGAAAAAGGGAGGTACCTGCAGGGCCAGATGCTGTTGAATGCCAGGGGGTCAATGCATTTAAATATACTGCAGCTGACGGCTCACGCTCCGAATGCTTCACAAAATCTGATTACAGCTGTCAGTGCAAAACAGGAAAGGAATCTAAGCCCTGCTGCTCCACTCCCTGCTTTTACCAGGACGATCTTAAGGGCTACAGGTGTTACTCGGACCAGAAGCTGATAGAGTGCTCACCCGCATACTCACTCATCACTTATAATGGAAAGAGGTGCTTGGATGATTACCCCTGTGCCACAAATGGTGTGGACTACTACTGGTGTAAGACTAGACGTGGTTACATTAAAGATGACTGGGACTACTGCAGCCCTCCACTGTGGAACAGTAAGGCTAAAAATGGAAAGTACTGCCTCAGCAACTACGCCTGTGCTAAATATGGTGAAAACCAGCCATGGTGCTACACGGATGATAAAGGCAATAAAGAAAAGTGTTGCATTTCTGATGATTGCCACTCGGCTGTGGATGGCCAAACCTGCAGGTCTGATCACCCCTGTGGCTACCATGGCTATAAATACCTGTGGTGCTACACAGATGATAAAAACAACTGGGATTATTGTTGCACAGACTGTAGCCGGTAGATGGTTTACAGTGTTTATCACAATTAATAGTATGACTTTGCAAAGTTGAATGTGATTGTAATTGCATTACTTACAAATGTTCTAACATAAAGTTTCTCATATGTGTTTCTGAAATTAACACCATTTTAACACGTATTTTACTTTGATGATTTGTATGACACAAAAGGCTCAATAAAAACCTCTATGAACCTAGTATTAATTTGCTAATTCTTACACAAAAGTAGTATGATTTGGTTCCACTCATCAGCCCTATACAGAATCCCAAAGTAGTGTTTTGTTAGCTCGCTTATATACCCAGACCAGAACAATCAAATCTTCCAATCAGTTGTAAAAACTGGTATAAAGTGGTTTGTCAGGAGATCTCGTGACCCAGGGTCATGTCTGGCTGGAGATTCTCATCCGACCCTAAGGGGAAAACAAACCCTTCAACACCCAAACAACCCTTCAACAATTCTACAAATGACTGCTGTAAAATTTTACCAATCACACAGAGACCTTTAGATACCAAACATGAAGGGGAAAAACAACATATTCACACGATATAACATATGTGGTAACTGGATATTCTTAGTGACTTTCAGTGGTACCTTTAGGGGGAAAAGTATGAGAGGCGATGCTAATTTTTTTTACTGATGAAAACTAGACGATAAAGAAACGAAAACTCGTTTTGAATGACAAAAACTATGACAAAATGCTATTGACATTTTCGTCAAAGAATAAAAACGAGACGAAAATATTAGTCAGGGACAAGAGATTCATTGAGAACGAATCTGCTGCGGTAAGCAAGTTTAGATGCCTACATATGAACTGCATCATAGCCTATTGATCTATCCTGTGGAACATAAACTGGCATACATTTCTGTCAGGACCACTATCGTCAAAATGGTAGACATTTAGCATACATTTTTTATTTGCCGGGATAGTTTTGTTCTGGCAAAACTCCCTGCCCATTCATTCAGCATGTCATAAATGAGCAGGGAGAGCAGCAATAATAACCCCCCAAAACAAACGATAGGCCAGAACCTCCCCCAACCGCAACTGATGGCATATCTGAAAGAAGCATGTGCTTCTGGATAACAGAGACTGAGACAGTGGCCCCTTACAAAGAAGGGTAGCAGCATACGGGTGCTCTTCCTTTATACGCAGCTATGAAGAGCAGCAAGCCCCCTCCGGAGGAGTGTAAGAAGAGCTATTATTTAAAACTTAGCATGGATAGGAGCAGGGAGAGCATAAATAACCCCCCAAAACAAACCATATGCTGAACGCCCCCAACCACATGCTGACAGCAATCTAAGTGAAACACCTTATGGAAGGAAGTGCAGTGAATGGATTCCTTCTGCTATGAGAAGGTAAGCAGAGCAGCTTGCCCTTTCAGGAGGAGTGTAGCAGTGAAGGGGTGCTCTTCTTTATGAGCAGGTATGAAGACCAGCAAGCCCCTTTAAAGCAGTACCTGAAAACTTTAAAGATGCAGAAACCCACTAGAATTGGCATCCTAGTTTACAGCAAACACAGCATACTGCATCCATAGAAGCAAGCAAACAACTGGATCAGAAATTGTAGATTTAATGTGGCCTAAAGCTTCATTTAAAAATATTGCTGCAAGCAGCGATTACGGGGCCAAGCCGCGGAAAGCAACATGGATAACAAACAAATCAAAACAGCGTAACATTGCACACAATTGTATAAAGCTGCACCATGCAGGACTTGAACCCACAACACGACAGGTTTCAAGCTTTGAAGCCAGTGGCTTAGCAGAGTGTGCCACTCAGTTAACGTGCAGGTAAGAGGCTCTAGAAGAGAAGTGTAGGAGTGAGAATGAGCTCAGAAAAAGCATGTTTTAGTATTGTAGATAGATTAGCATACTAAGATAAAGTAATAATAAAGTAGCGTATGGTTAACCTGAAGAGCAACATTAGAACGAATGGTACCTAATTATCATGTTAACTAATTTGCATGCTAAGCTAACTAGCATTAGTCAACAAACACAGTAAAAGTCTGCATTTGGACAATATTTTTTAAGCTTTTTTTATCTCTGAAACGCTGAAAAGCTCTTTGTTGAAAAATCGCAGGTACCTCGGATACATAGTGGTGATGATCCCTACTGATTGAAAAGATATAAAAATCAATGACAAATGTCAAAAAGGTAGACACATGGTTCATCCGATCCTGGCAAAATCAATATCTCATGATTCAACATCACCCAAGGAATCCAAAGACAATTTTCTGACTACAAAATTTATAAGCAAAAATATAATTTTATTATATCTCATGAGCCATAGGTGGTTTCCACTGTTCCCAAATTTGGCATGGACCCTCAGTTCGTGGTGGTGCTGAAGCAGCATACCAAGTTTAATTTTAATCAATCGAAGTTTGGCCAAGAGATAGCCTTTGAACCATTTTTGGTTTAACCTCATTAAATTTGCAACATCACAACAAATATGAATAAAAAATATCTGTTCAGTCATTCATGTCCAGATCAGTCCAAAGATTATTTGAGGCCATTTTGGGAATAATTTGATCAATTTTCAAGGAGGAGTAATGAAAATCAAACTTACTACACTCTACTCGTCTTGGCCCCTAAAAATGATTACCATATTTGGATTTAATTTGGAAACTTTTAAACAACTTTTTAAACAGTTGCTACACACTGAATTTTTAAGCTTTAGCCTTTTGTTTTACACAGCTTGCAAATCATACATTGCGGTTTATTAAATTTTACAGAGACTTGAGTTGTGAAAGGTAGAACTTCAGCAAATGGCTACAAGTGACACAACATTACACACAATTTTATGAAGATGCACTACATGGGATTCGAACCCACTACCTCCACATCAAGTGTCTGTCACCCAAGCTGTTGCGCCACTGAGGAGATGGGAATTGATGCAGATGCTGCTGTTCAGAAGTTTAAATGAGAATCAATTCAAAGGAATAAATTTGTACATAAATGAACTGTCATATTTAATAGATTGAGAAGAGAACAACTTTAGAAAGGCACACCACCTGCAACAGAAGTAACTTCTGCATTATTTCTTGCCACAGTACTGAATATATAGTTTGTATTTCATTTGTATTGTTTTTAGCACTAATAAACATTTGAGCAGCAAAGTATATTACAATGATTTTCGAATTCTGGATCACTTAACATTAAATGCTAAATGTTTAAATCACAATAAAGACTTGAGAAATGATGCTCAAATTGTACATTTGCATTACAAGAACGAACAAAGTTGACTGTAGAACAAAGAGTCAGTTGTGTTCATTTTATTCCATTTAATTTCAAGTATATTGATTTTCCAACAATAAATCAAAACATGACTTTCCATACAGTCTTTATATTTATTAAAAAAAAAAAAAAAAAAACACAACACACACAACTACACACACCAAGGAAACATATTTAACAAGTATTGCAGAAAATATTGTTTCTATGAAATAGAAACAATATTTTCAGTGGAAAAAAGTAAAGAATAGAGAACACTTTTCCATTTAACTTATTTGTTTTTTAGCTGTACCGAACGTAACTTTTTGTTTGCTTGTTTTTGAACTTGAACAGCAGCTGTGGTTGTATGATGTGGTGTATGTATTTCCAGTAAACTCTGATCATACTCCAGATCTTCAGTGTCTTGTGTAGTGTCTTGAACAGTTTTAGTATGCATTTCACCTGTAGTGTCATGGTCAGGCATTGCAGTTGCATCAGTGCTTAATGAAGCAATATTTTGTTCAATTTGAATGACAAAGTCATTGTGTGTTGTAACTGTAATTTGAGGGAGTTCAAGCAGAGCATCCATCATTAGATCTGCTGCGTTTTACATCTACAAGTGTCTGCATGATCCTATTGCTTATGTTTGCTTTAAAAAGTTTGCCAGAGGTTGATTTAAGTGTTCGATTTCCGTTAGTTTTAACATCAATTGCAGTTAATTTGAATTGCATTTGACATTTTGGACAGAGTATTTTTGTACTTGTTAGTGACATGTTTCCAATAAGGTGTTTTAGTGGGCATATGTAAATGCTCTTTACTTGTGCGCCAATTATTTCGCAGTTTTCAGTGTTGCAAGTTTTTGTGGGAACAAAGATTGCAGTGCCTTGAGATGAAATGGATGTGATCACAGTGTCTCTTGTTGTACTGAGACATGGTACAATATGAGAGAATTCAACAATGAACCATTGACCAATGCTGATGCAGTGTTCCCCCCAGATTGTGACTTCTGCTGAGGATGTCTTGTCAGCTGTTGTGTGTTATGGGTATATAGCCCTTTCATTGCAAAAATAGTTTTATTTAGCTTTAAAAAAAGGTTCTGCAATTGTCAAAGTTGTTCTAAACCTTAATTTGGTACAGTTTAGAACAATTTTAATTAAGGGTGTACAACTAAGACAGAGAAAGTTTGTAACCCGGAGGTCACTTGGTCAATTCCCGCACTGGCAGGAATTGAAGGTGGGCATTGTGATTGAACAGCACCATACTTTATAATACATCATGACTTTAACTTTCAGTTCCAAATGTACTTTTCAAAACAATAACATTAGTGACAGACTTACCTATTATTTTCTGAAGCTTTGAACTGGCCATGTAGTTCAGGTCTGAAGATTCTTAATGTGCTAAAAGTGTCTTTCTGTTGAAGTAGTGCAAGCGAAAAAAAAAAAAATTTTGGGCCCTGTTTCAATGAGCTTACTTTATGGATAAATCCAGTGACTGACTGCAGTTCACTGGTACTTGCACTTGCACTTGCCATATCTATAAGAAATAAGAAACAGTATGCACAGAGATGCGAGATGTTTATATAATGTAAGCACTAATAATGTGGTTATAATTATCAGACACAATTCAATAAAATACAAAAAAAAAAAAAAAAAAATCAGGAACAAATTAGAACCATACTCTAACTATAAAAATTATTAAAGATGTATATAGACCAACCTCTGACTCTATAGCTTTGCAGAAAATGAAAGAGAAAAAAAAACACAATTTCAAGTGACTTTTAAAGTTTTTAATAACATGATTCACCTGATTGGAACTAATTGAAACTAATTACAAAGCCTCTTGAATATTGTTGTAGAATTACAGAAATTCTTGTTTATTTGTACAAAAAACTCAATTATGCTAGTTAAACTTGACACATTAATTATTTTATTTATAATTATTCATTATTAATTTTTATTAACATAACCTTGATGTGTAAAATATTATTTGGTTATTTAATACTTAATTAGTTGATTAGATTATCAGATTAGACTGATTTGTGTAATGTTTTTCATCAATTCATAATTATGTGAGGTTTTATAAAGCAGGCAAACAAGGCAGACTCCTTTCTTCGTTTCTTGAGATGGTGAGTTTGTTAGTCATGGTTTTATCATTGTGTGTTTCTTTTTTTTTTTTTTTTTTTCATTTACATGAAAAGCACATAGTGTCTGATTTGAACATTTTATTATTTTTAACTGCTGTTACAAGTACTATGTGCAAATCTGGCCAATTTACAGGTCTAACTTGCTATTAGTTTAGCATGCTAATTAGAGCTTGTGTGTGCTGACTCTCAGATCACACTAAATAGCTAAATATATATATATATATATATATATATATATATATTTGACAAAAATAGGATACTTTAAATTCAGACTAACTTGTTATCTTATTAATTATAGTCAACATTAGTTAGTTAGAGCTTTTGTGTGCTGACTCTTATTTTAGTATGTGAATTTAGCCTAGAATGGGTAGTCTGATTCATTTGACTGAGCTGCTTAAAATCCTAGTCACTAATTCATTTTTATTATTTGCATTATATTTTCCATTTCTTATTTAGTTAAAAAATGTTGTTTGACACCATGTTTTTAATCTTGTTATATGAATATATATTCGTTTTAGTTTTAATAGTTAGTGTACATTTTATTACATATTCTTACATGCATGAAAAATGCACTAGGATTAACCTGGCAGGAAAAAAGAGATGATTATTTTTGGATTAATAAACTACTTAGTGTGAATTTGATGTAACCAAATGTTTGTCAAATAGAATTGTACAGATATTTAGTGTGTGACATTTTTCCATGTATGTTAAAAGGTACTAATAATTGCAACAAAGTGATAGTATGTTCATATGTAGTCATGAGTGTATATAAGGTGGAGAAATTGGGCGGAGTCATTTCTCTGTGTTCCTTTAGAAGGTGAGTTTGACCTGGGCCCGTATGTATAAAGCTGCTCAGAGTCAAATTTTAGTCTTAAGTGTTTCAAAATTCTAAGAGTGATGTAATTTTACTCTTATTTCTAGACTTAAGATAAAGAGTGATTCATAAAAGTTCCTAAGTGTTAAGATTAGGTCTCAGCTCCTAAATTATTTAAGAGAGTTGGAGAGGTCTCCTAACCTAGTTAGGAGTAACACAATGGCAGCAAAAAGGAGGAAACACACACTTTACAATCAACATATGACATATTGGAGTTATATGATGATATGGAGTTGATAAAATGATACAATCGTGACCATCAAGCATTTTTGAATGAATTTATTTTTGTAATTGACCAAGTAATAAACGTAATAACTTAATCCACTCTACAAATCAATGCTCCAGCTGCAAAAATACATTTGTTTATTTATTTATTTTCACTGGAAAAGTTGAACAATTGTAAAAATGCAGCAAAGCACTGGTGATGACACAGTAAGCAGGGTCTTAAATATTGTGCCACTAACCTCACCAAACACATCAGTGACCAAAAGTGATGTGTGGAGGGTTTTAATGACCTCACAATTCACTTAAACCATCAAAATATGAAAAAAACACTGATCAATGTTGCTAACTGCTTTCAATTGAAAGTAGTTAAAACAGTCACACAATGTAGCTGATGAGGACATAATGGTGAGTTGACTGATCTATATAATATAAATATATCAGTGGGAGAGTGTTGTAATCTACAGGTAAATAAGGTTTATCCAAGAAATTTATTTTGTTGCTAGGCCTTTGAGAAAAGTCTCAAAAGGGGGAAGGACGTCAACAAATCTAGTGACAAAATCACTAAACTGTCAACATTGACATTGAATACAACATAATCAGTTATTAATATTGTATTGGTCCTCTCTTGTTTTTGCATGTGTTCATAATTTCTTTGTAGGACAGCATGGCCAAAAATTATGACATGTTTTATTGCATTATTATCAAAAAAATAAAAGTAAAACAACTGACTCCAAGAAAATATGCTTACAAAATCAGTAACACTTTTTTCTCTCTCTCTTGGCCACAACTAAATGGCAGTTTATTGACTTTCCAACTGACCGTCAAACCATGCTGCAAAACAAGAAAATTTTATGAAGATTATGGGGAGTTCTTGGAGCTGTTCACATCACTGCTCCAACTTTAAATGAGGAGACATGGATTTCAAAGCATCAATAATAATCTGTGATAATTTTCCACAATGCAAAGCATTTTTTTTTAAATACACTGAAATATTAAATAGTGTCCTAATTAAATGATTGTATTGTAGTTCCATCAAATAATTGGTGTTGTGCTGCTGTGACTCACATGAGCAGCTCACTATTGGCTGATTCAGAGGTCAAGGGTGGCCATTTTGTGTTTCAATCATTGTAGTCCTTAATTTACAACATTTAAGTCAGAACTTAAGAATCAGTCTCAAACTTTACTGAAAGTTGATTTTAGATTCTTTATAAAAGTCTCCTACTCTTAAAAAAGTCCTACTTCGTACCAAGAATTTTTTGACACTTAAGTCAAAGTTTAAGACTACTCTTAAGAGCATTTTTTAGAAGTTTTATACATACGGCCCCAGATTTCTCCATGATTTGATACAAATACAGGCCTATTTAATAAAACTAGTAATAGGCATATTTCCAGTACGTTTTGTTATTAAAGAAACCTGCATTTGCATCAGTTCATGTCGGTGTGATACACAGATGTGCATATCAGCAACTCACTCTGAATCCTCAACTAACGTAAAGTGCTTTAAACATATGTTTATAAAATGTTGTACTTTTGTAAAATAAAGTTCTTGGCTATAATCCATTCAGAGTCTTTGTTTCTCGTGACGCTAAGAGGAGCAGCAGTGTTTTATCGGCACAATTCCGTCTGGTCTACAATCGAAACAGAATTAATACAGGAAATAACATAAAATCAAAACATCTTGAAAGTGTTTTCACAGTGGATTAGGTTTGATTACTGCAGCTCTTAAACACATCAATGCAGGAAGAAGAGACACAGATCCTAGAGCTTCTGCTGTCACGTAAATCAAGGGAGGTCTGGGTCCAAATGCAGGTTAGTAGTGGTTTTAATAATAAAACAAACAAAGCCAACACGGCAAACTAAGAACTAAAACACAAAATAAACAAGATCTAGAACATAAACTAAAGTCAGGGATTTCAGGAACCGAAAAAAAACAAACATGACACGAGACAATGCACACATGAATGCAGAGTGAGTGGAGATGATACTTATAGTCCTGATGGTGAACAGATGTGGGTGATTAGTGCTGATGACAAGGACAAGTGAACAATCAAGGAAGTGCAGTGCCAGACAGCGACCTCAGGTGGCTGAGGGAAAAACCCCAGCCCCGATCATGACATCTGCTTTCATGTTCTCTTATGATCCATTCTAGGATTCTTGCCTCCTCGAACCTCAACTCCTCCTACATACAAACAAACAAACAAATAAATAGGGAATGATTAGGGTCATAGAAACACACTCCGGAAGCATCAGTCTCTGGTTTAGCAGGATTATCATTTACTGAAAGTGTTGCTTTCTTGCCTTTTTTCTGTTAGAAGAATAAAAAATGTTTGAGATGCAGTGATCAGTAATATTTTGTCACTACATTCCCTACCGTTGTTCTGAACAAAGCAAAACCGTTCTTGAGTGCTGAAGTACGGTGCCCGCCAGGGGACACCTTCGGTTCACTTATGTTTGTCGTGGCCACGACATATAAACTCGTGGGAACATGATATTATGTTGTGGCCACGAGATATTAATTCGTGGGAACATCATATTAACTCGTGGGAACATGATATTATGTTGTGGCCACGAGATCATTTTGTCGAGGTAACGACATCCTTATGTCGTGGCCACAAGATGCGATGATGAGGGAACGAGATCCATTTCTCGTGGCCACGACTTCTTATGTTGAGGAAACAACATGCATTTCTCGTGGGCACGAGTTTTAATGCATAAACAAACCTGCGTGACCATAGTAACCCAGGATTAACCTATCAGAGATAGGTTTATTAATATTTTATTTTTAATTAAGAAATTATTATATTGTTACAGAAATTAATACAATATTAAATTATTATATTAACAATGGGCGATGCTGTATATGCGAATGCTGATGCTGTCTGTGCGCGATGTAGACAGTAGATTCAAAAGTTTATCATGAATAAATATTACATAAAGTACATCAAATAAAATAGCCCTACAGGAAACATTTTATCCCACAGTCTTGTCCATTAACTGATCCTCCTCTTTCCGTAATATTTTTATTATTCGTTTATATTCGTTATTTCCCCCTTCATTTCGATCTCCTTAACGTTCTGAATGTAGGTTCTATGACTGGGATTTTTACAGTTCAAAGGCTGAATTTAACATATATTGTATTTTATTTAGTCTAATTAATAGACAAATATAGTGTTTCAGTGAAGAGTGAATTATTCACGTAGTTTCATTTGGAAATCATTTATCGTCACACCGTAAAGGCCTATTTTATTTTATTTTTATTTTTAATAATTTCTATTATTATTAATTATTATAATTAGCCCATTATTGTAGGCCTATATATTTATCTATTTTCGTTTATATTCGTTTTCCCCCTTCATTTTCATCTCTTTACTTAACGTATATGGAAATGATAGGCTACTGTAAATGCTTGACATGACTGATTTTGACTGGAATGTAGTTTAAAGGTTGAATTGAACATATTTTTATTTTGTTTCGTCTAAGATACTAGACTATATTATACTATACTGTTCACTGACGAATGAATCATTCACGTAGTGAAACGAATATAAATGAAAATAAAAATATATACAATAATAATAATAATTATAATAATGATGACGATAATAATAATACAAATACGGAAAAAAGACGATCAGTTAATAGAAATGTCATGTAGGCCTATTTTACGGTGTGACGATAAATGATTTCCAGATGAAACTATGTGAATAATTTACTCACACTGAAACACTATATTTGTCTTTTAATTAGACTAAATAAAATATATTTGTCTATTAATTAGACTAAATAAAATACAATATATGTTCAATTCAGCCTTTGAACTGCATTCCAGTAAAAATCCCAGGTATAGAACCTACATTCAGAACGTATAAGTAAAGAGATCGAAATGAAGGGGAAAATAACGAATATAAACTAATAATAGCCTACAAATATTACGGAAAGAGGAGATAATAAGACTGTGGGATGCATACATGTCTACATCGCGCACAGACAGCATCAGCATTCGCATATACAGCATCGCCCATTGTTAATATAATAATTTAATATTGTATTAATTTCTGTAACAATATAATAATTTCTTAATTAAAAATAAAATATTAATAAACCTATCTCTGATAGGCTAATCCTGGGTTACTATGGTCACGCAGGTTTGTTTATGCATTAAAACTCGTGGCCACGAGAAATGCATGTTGTTTCCTCAACATAAGAAGTCGTGGCCACGAGAAATGGATCTCGTTCCCTCATCAACGCATCTTGTGGCCACAACATAAGGATGTCGTTACCTCGACAAAATGATCTCGTGGCCACAACATAATATCACGTTCCCACGAGTTAATATGATGTTCCCACGAATTAATATCTCGTGGCCACAACATAATATCATGTTCCCACGAGTTTATATGTCGTGGCCACGACAAACATAAGTGAACCGAAGGTGTCCCCTGGCGGGCACCGTACTGAAGAGCTATTTGAGTTTCAGTAATGATTAAAAAAATCAGTTTCAGCAAACAAGGCTTTGTTACTTCACACTGTTTCCAACTTTTACTTTCAGAATGAGAAATGCTGATCTGCTGACTCCTGAACGAGTGTCTGATTACTTAAACTGATGATTTACATAGATTTAAAGAACCCAGTTTGCCAAATAAAACACAAAAGCTGTACAAAATAAAAATTAACACATTTTAAAACACTATTTTGTTATTTGTATATTGCATTTAATATATTCCATAAAAATATGTGCAGTTGGTTTGTGGCGTAATTAATATTTATATTTATTTTAATCAGCAGACATCGCCAATGATTCCAAACACTGAATCATTTGGGTTCAATTGATTGAAGGTTTAGGAAAATCTTTGTTTCTCCATCACTTAATGAAGTGTTAGTTAATGAGTTGATCTTAACGAGGTTTAATTAGTGTCGGCAGGTGTTTGAAATCAGTGAGAGACGTTAGAAAAGCTCCATTTGTTTCTGACTGGAAGAGAAAGGAGTCTGAGAGTGTGATGAATGACAAGATGAATGAAAGAAAAGAGTCAGAAAGATGAAGCAATATCAAGGAAAGCTGATCTGTGTTGTAGTTTTAAAGCACCAAATGACAGGAATAAAGAAAATCAACAGTTTTAGTCACTACAAACCAGAGAAGAGAGAAAGTGCTGACAGACTTTACTGAAGGCTAATATTACTCTGATGCTCTCTCATATATCAGTCTCAGTTGCTGATGTTCCTGCGGGTCTTTGGTCTTCTTGGGCAGTAGCTTCACCCACTGAGATCCAGTCTGTGATTGTGGCTCTGAATGAGTCCAGACTACTGTTAGAAACACAAATAATCACAGAGAGATTCTCTCTTTAAAGAATTCAATTCAATTCGACTGTGCTTTATTGGCATGACTATGGAATGGCACAATGTTGCCAAAGCAATAAACAGCGAACAAGTCATACATCATATACAGTATAACACACAAATTCAATGCATAAAAATGAAAACAAAAACAATAGCAAATATAATGTAAATATCTAGAGAGAGCAGTGATAAGGAAAAGGGGGTTCAGCCTTTGTCCCTCATAATATGGCAGGAGGACCCATACTGTGCTGCTGAGTACACTTTCTCTCCCAAAATATTACAGTTTGTCTGTGGCTTGCTTGCTGGAAATCAGGCACAAATTGAGCTATTTGGGTAAAATAAGTGTCTGTTTTTTTTGTTGTTTGTTTTTTGCTGCACTCTTTGCTTTCATTCATTTGAAGCTACACTTTCACACAGAGGAAAAAACAGTCCTTTGAGAATTTATCTTCATTTTTGTCTGAACTCAGCCTTTAATTGTCTTTGATCTGTGTGTTTACTGTATGAATGAATGGATGTGAGTGATTTATTGCAGTGCTGTGATTGAGGACTTTATCAGATCTGCTGGGATGATTGTAGTCACCCATCTCTTCCATGATGGACACACACTTATTTCACTCTTTACTTCACTTATACACACACATACAGAGATATGATCTGATGTAAAATGATTTTATTAAGATCAATAAAAAGGATATAGAGATAAAACATTTAAAATCAGGGTAATGGAGGGGGAAAGGAGGTGTAATAAATTAAGACACAAGGGGAAGGGGGTTAAAACTGTAAAAATGTTAAAATGCATTGATTTAAAAACTCAGGAGGAGAGACCTGGGGAAAGAAAAGAGCAAATTCTTATAAACTGTTTCTTCTGCAGACTTTTTTGATCAGGTACGGCTCTCACCTCCAGTTTCTGCTTCATGAGTGTCAGAAATGCTCCTCATCGGCTGATTCTCTTCATCTCACACCTGAACACAACATTAAAAACACTTATGATGTGAATTTGACAGTACAAGTATTGTCTGGTTTAATGTCACAAGAGCTTTTCACAACTGTCTGTGAGCATCTGTCTGTGTGTGAACTGACCCTTGAATAAATAAATAGCTCCTCTTCTTTCACCTCCATATAAAATGAAAGTGAATCAGAAACTCAAGTGAATCATTTGCACAGCAGCAGATCTGAAAGTGAATCATATCTCAGAACGAGCTGAAACTCTGAACTACAGACAGACTCACGGTTTCTACTTTAGCAAACAAGAGTCTGCTGAATGAGAGAGCTCATAGAAAACAGGGTTGTACGCAGGTTTTATAAATACAGAGGCCCCAAAATGGAAATTGTTTCCTGACCTACATGTGTGCATTTTAAGATGTTTTAAGGCTCAAAAATTGGATAACAATACAGGCTTACAACCAAGTCAGTGGACCGTAGTAGCTAAAATTATCTAAAATTAATCTAAATTAATTAATTATTTCAAGATAACAGATTCTTCTACTTGAGAATGAGACTGCAAATGTTGCAACGCAATGAATGATTCAAGCTACAAACTGGACATCAAGAAGATATAGTTTTTTGGGGGGGGGGGCAGCATTCATGGAATGTTTCGTTAAAACAGACCAATTGTTTTACAAAAAATATATTTATTCAGTAATAGTTTTATGACAAAATATCTACAGTGGTGTGAAAAAGTGTTGGCCCCCTCTCCAGATTATTATTTTTTTTTGCATGTTCATCACACTTTAATGTTTCAGATCAAACAAATTTAAATATGAATTAAAGATAACACAAGTAAACATAAGATGCAGTTTTTAAATGAAGGTTTTTTTATGAAGGGAAAACAAAATCCAAACCCGCATGGCCCTGTGTGAAAAAGTGTTTGTTAAAACATAACTGTGGTTTATCACACCTGAGTTCAGGTTCTCTAGCCACAGTCAGGCCTGATTACTGCCACACCTGTTCACAGTCAAGACATCACTTAAATAGGAGCTGCCTGACGCTACACATCATGTTGAGGTCCAAAGAAATTCAGGAACAAATGAGAAAGAAAGGAATTGAGATCTATCAGTCTGGAAAAGGTTATAAAGCCATTTCTAAAGCTTTGGGACTCCAGCGAACCACAGTGAGAGCCATTATCCACAAATGGAGAAAACATGGAACAGTGGTGAACCTTCCCAGGAGTGGCCAGCCGACCAAAATTTTACAGTTAACTGTGTACCTCTCTCCTTTCTCCCTGCTTTACCACCAAACAAGATTATTATGCAATCAAAAACTGCAGAAAGTCGTTCCAACAGTATCAGTCAGTCTCACCTTTGTGGTGGAACAAGACTCTACTTAGGGCCACAACTGTGCAATGAATCTTTGACTCTGACCCTATAAATCCGTTGCACAATGTGTGCAATAACCGTTTCATGGCTTCTGAAACACATGATGAAGACGACTGTCATTATTTCAGCCCATTAGTTGCCAACATACACTTCAATAAGACACTATAAATACATCACCTCTCTTTTCGCCACAAAAACACTCCAGAGCGCTCAGAGCCTTGTCTATTACACCGAATGTGGGTTTGGTGGCTCCAACCGAGGATTCTTTTGTGAGAGCGATGACCTAAACACAAATCAAACATGCCAGTATTAGAGCTGTAATGAAGAATAACAGTCTGATGTAAGAACGTACTTTGTGTGAGACCAACCTGAGGAAGCAGAGCTTGAATAAACCCCTCAACATCCTCAGCCATCGCTCTCACAACATACAGCAAACTCTGAAGAATGGGCTGACAAACAGCACAAGAGCCCGGTATTATTATTCCAGAACACATTGTGTGTGTAAATACTCTGATTCCTGATGGTTTGTTACAGCTCTTACTGGTTTTGCTGGTAATGCTGCAGTCTTCAATCCATCCAGCAGCATTTGTTTCAGAGCAGAATCATCGGCTGAATCAAATCCTGCTGGATGGACGGCACACAACGCTTCCAGCATCCTGTATGCTTTCCTCTGCAGGTCTGTGTCCTTGCTCTACAATCAAAACATTACATGAAGGACTCACAACAACACAAGACACAACAGGGCTTACAAATGTTAACAGGAAGATTCTCACCTTTACAAACTTTTGAATTAAGCAAAGGGTTTGGGCCCCTAATTGGTCCCCCGCACGAGGAATTAAACAAATAGCCATTTCCATCACTGCAAGTCTACAAAAAAAAAAGTACAAATATATGTAGGAGTCATTGTCCAGATGTGAAGCTCAACGAGCACCTCAAAAATCTTTTGAACAGAACAAAAGAAAGTAAAGTTGTGATGCATTACCGAGAGTTTTTGGAGGTTTGCACGTTGCTGAGCTTTTGAAAAGTGGTCTGTAAGAATCCACACACAATCTGAAATGACATTAAGCTGCATCAATCATAGAGCAATGGCACAATAAACACAAGCACGTGGCTAAAGCCAGATAAGTCTGGCATTGCAGTGATGCAACTGATTTGTGAATCTGACAGATGATAATTACTGTTGGTTCTGTGATGGTGAGGAATTCTTTTAAGCAGTCCAGAATGGCCACCCTCTCAGACGCAGGCTTTGCCTCATACAACTCTCAGAGGACAGAGATGTATTTTTTTGAAATTTTACTCATTTTAGTTTTCTGTTGCTCTGCAGACGACACACATGCAAAAATGCAGGGCCGAAGCTCTGGACGTTGCTTAATGGCCATTCTCAGAGACCTGTCAATATTTTTAAATGAGGACACCAGATCTGTAGGGTAATGGCAAAATCCAGGCAACCCGCTCCAAATCTGAAAAAAAGAAAAGAAAACAAAGACCATGGCCCTCGACACTGGAAAAATAAGTCCATTTGGACGAATCATTCTTGCAAGCATAGATCATCTTCAATCCAAATGAAATCGTAAGCAGCAAAGATTGAGAAAATTGTTTTGCACAGCACACAAACACAAGTTTGTGAAAGCAGTCAGATGTACAGGCTTGCAGTTGGATCTACACCAGCTTCTGTGATTTTTATTCACATTGTCATCAATCTGCCATTCAAAATGTCAAAAACCTGCGTTTATGTCACGTACCTGTGAGGACAGGCTTTCTTGAGTTACCTCCGCCTGAAAATTAAACGGAAACAGAAACTGGAGTGAATCATTTGCACAGCAGCAGATCTGAAAGTGACTCACAGCACAAACTCTGAACTACAGACACTGTTTCTACTTTGGCCAACAAGAGTCTGCTGAATGAAATGACAATAATAATCTTACTGTGTCTTTATTGGGTGAGGAGCCGCTGCTTGATGGCTGTGAACATCACAGATCAGGTGTTAATGGAGAAAGGAATGGAGCTTGAGTGTGAAATGTGTTTCTGACATTAGATTCAGAGATTCAGTGTTTGTGCACCTGAGGGTTGGTCCTCTGGTCTCTCTCTTCTTCTCCAATGATAACAGCCAGGGCTGCCTCCTCTCTGGCCTGTGATCTGCTGGAGGAGGAGCTCATGGGGAGGAATGAGCGTCCACCCAGTCTGAGAGACAGAGACACATGAGAGAGACACGTTATCTTCATGACAACCTCAATTTTTGACAGTTTGTGGAGACAATCCTGCAGTCCCTGCAAGGAGGAAAAATATTAATAATACTAAACAACTGGACAGGGTGGGAATTACAGCTAATAATTACACTAGATCACCCTCTGTGGAATCTGGCAAAGTGACGGACGGCCTTCAGATTTTTCCCTCATTGCTATAAAAAATCCGTCTATGACGGACAATTTCCGGTTAACGCGACCTCTGATAGATATAAGTATTTAAATAATTCACCCTTATAGGCTGTTTGTGTCTGAGCTTATTTATTGATTTATTTATTTATTTTAATGACTTTCTGCACTTGCTATACTTTATACTTTAGTGAGGTAAAAGTACTACAATTTATTATACCAGTGATTTAATAAATCGAAAAGTAATCATCTTGAAAAGTTGAAATGTCAGCTGCAGCCAAAGATTGATCCTCTGCTGCCATCTTCTGGTTATATGGCTCATCTCATTTTTATCTTTAAAAAAAGACGATGTTTTCTGTGAAAACACTTTTTTTTCCCATGTCGTCTTTATGAATAAAAAGTGAATCTTTGAAGTGCATTTTATTCCACAGCTGGAAAATAATAAAGGCTTTAAAATATGACAAGATTTTCAAAATGTGTTCATGATGAAGGCAAGATACTGATGATCAAGAATATGATTAAGATGTCCCTGAAGAGAAGTATCGCTAGCTAGCTAACGTTAGCCTAAACACGTTATGATAGCGTTTAGCTGTCAGCATTTAAATGTACAACTGTGCAAATACTCTCCTTTCAATGATATGTTGTTAAATAATATGAAACTGAATGTTCATGCCGCTATCATCATTTACAATGTTGCAATTATTATTTTTCTCAGTTTCTAAAGAGAACAAAGCAGTAGAGGAGCCTCAAGAGTGTCCACCTATATATAGCACATATAAAATCAGCTTCAGTTTACAAGCTGCTTACTATGTGGAAGTTCTAAAGAATGCTCCGTGCATAAGGTCAATTCACAGAAACCGTGTGTGTGTGTGTGTGTGTGTGTGTGTGTGTGTGTGTGAGAGAGAGAGAGAGAGAGAGAGAGAGAGAGAGAGAGAGAGAGAGAGCACCTCCATGTGTCTGAGGGCCCTGTCTCCTTAATCTCCTCAATTAAATCCTCCCCATGATCTCTAGCATATTCCTGCAGGCCAAAGAAGGTGTCATTATCAAGGCAGTTAAGCAGCCCTGACTGTCTTTTTCCTGGTCTCTGTAGGACAGAAAAAAACTCTGTTAGATCATGTGACACAGAAAATGAAGCAGATGGGAATAAATGTTTGAAACCTTAGGACAAACCTAGCCTTACTTAGTATTTTTGTCTGGTTTCTACTCAAAATATCTAGAGATTCTTAAATCGAGATGCATTCATTAGAAAGCAACATTATGTAAGATATTTTGTCTTGTTTCCTGGATTTTGCTATAAAGGGGTCATCAGATGTCCATTTTCCACAAGTTCATATGATTCTTTAGGGTCTTAATAAAAAAGTCAATAATATACTTTGGTTAAAAATTCTCAATAGTAGTGTAAAAAACACACCTTTACCTTGACAAAATCGGCTCTGCATAATATCAACTCATTTTACTGCATGGTCCCTTTAAATGCAAATGAGCTCTGCTCGCCCCGCCCCTCTCTGCCTGAGACGTGATGTTTACTTTAGCCGCATTTATCAGCAGAATGTACCAACAAGCACATTATTAAAGGGGTCATCGGATACTAAACTCACTTCTTCATTTTGTTTGAAGATTAATGTGTGTTGTAGAGCTGCACGATTTTGAATAAAATGAGAATCACAATTTTTTTGCTTAGAATAAAGATCACGATTCGGGAGAACTTTATTTTAAAGATTTACTCCTGAACATTAGGTTATCAAACAGCAGTAAAATAGAAGTAAAATACGACATAATAAACTTTTTATTGAATTTCTTTATATTTAAAAGCAAAATAATGTAATGTAAAGAAAAAAAATCACCATTAAACATAAAAAAATAAACAAAGGTATTATGTCAGAGTAAAGTGAGTTAAAGATTCTTAGCTAGAAACACCAGTCTATCAACACTTTATGGCTGTCACTGTTTACTCTGTGGGATGCCCAAGTTTACTTCACCATTTTACAAATAAATCCTAATCTAATCATGACAAACCATTTATGGTTGGAAAGGTCTAAGGCTCCTAAAGAGATATTTGACTTTTTTTTGTTACAAATTAAGTAGGAAAATTAATTTATGGCAAGAGTGTACCTCAAAAATCTACTTCATAACAGGAGTTCTGACCTTTTTCACAACAGATTTCCTTGTTGCCTTTTTCCCCCATTACACTTTAGAAATAATAAGAAATGATATATCAGATGAAAACTTAATTTCAAAATTCATCCTTTAAAAGCCATTTTAAAATCAGACATTGCATTAACATGGACAATGTACATAAATCAGTTACAAAATGTTTTTGTCCATGAATTCTAAAGATGTAAGTTTCAATTCTTCATTTTCACGTCTCTGTTCAAAAATGGCAGTAACAGTTAAGGGGTAATGGATCGTCATGCTCATAATGTTTCCATTGCTCTGCTGGTCCATAAATCTGGCACGATCAAAGTACTACTCTTTCAATGTTCAAAGTGCAAATAGAGACCGAATTTTTCAAGCATGATACAGAGCTATCTACACAACTAATTATAGCTCACATACTAATAACAGCCTAGATATTTTATGAAGCCTAATTTGTGCGCAATGGTGAGTCGCTCTCTAAATGCAGGGTGTTAAAATTGGTTTAGTTTTAACGATCGCGCAAAACTCTCTGCGGCGTAGAGCCTGCATTCTACAATACAAGAGATTACTTTAACAAAACCATCTGAAAGTGCGTGGACACAAACGGGATTTTGAAAAGTGTGTCTCCAGTGGAAATGACTCTGTGAGTGGAACTCTGCCGCTGAGTTATCATCTGATGTGAATGAATGCCGCGTTGAACAGTATATGGACACGGAGGTGCCATGAATTGCATCTGACAGACTGTGGGCTGTAGCACGAAATATAGTATATTTCTTCAAAAGCAGATTGTAAAGGTCTTTTAATTGTCCAACATCAAAAATCGTCATATCACACACCCCTGATAGCAATGCAGTTTGTGCAGATCCAGAACAGAGTTTGGTTGAGAGAAATAAACGTCCGGTTCCTAGTTCAGCGGAGCGTAGTGTCAGAGACAGAGTGATTGACGGCTAATATCTCAAATCTTCATTAAATGTAATAAAGTAAAGATGAAGTTTAAATGGTTATGTAATGTTGGAGAGAACGGTGAACCTGTCACTGCATCAGCTCACAGCAGTCTGTGCGGTAGTTAGGCTAGAGAAAGTTTTGTAAAATATAAATAAAATATAATTTGCTGAATCGTTTAAATGCTGGATTAAGATCGTGTGGGGGGTCGAATCGAGATCGCCATCTTTTAACGATTAATTGTGCAGCTCTAGTATACGACGTATACCTGCGTATCATGTAGACTACACCACTGCATAAAACCCCACTGCAAATGTTTTATTGGACCTGTAATACACCAAATGCAATAAAAACAATAAAATACCATTACATATAAAGTGTCTA
This sequence comes from Garra rufa, assembly GCF_049309525.1. Classification (NCBI taxonomy): domain Eukaryota; kingdom Metazoa; phylum Chordata; class Actinopteri; order Cypriniformes; family Cyprinidae; genus Garra; species Garra rufa. The sequence continues at coordinate 627,681 of NC_133385.1, forward strand.
TATAACATGTGGTTTTCAAAATATTGCATATTAATTTGCAGGGCTTGTTTTGTTGCTAATAAGGGATTACACTACTCATCCTTTAATTACACAAATGACTCGTTTAAAATGTCTACAAGTTGATGAAACTATCTGAGATCAGGGAAAAGCTAAGGGTGTTGGTTCAATGATTGGTGGCTGGGGGCCGATCTCAATGAACTCTCATGATTCACTGGTTTACACAGATCTCTCCCATCGACAAACCATTGAAATTACCAAACAAAACGGTTCGAACCAGTTCCGACATAACCAAAACACATTTACTGAAATCAGCTGACTTTGGTAGTTTGATACGTGCTCCGATCCACTGCTTCAAACCAATGGATTCACAAAAGTGTGGAAGTGCTTCAAACGCGTCCATCACTAACAGGTTCACTGCTGCTAATAGACTCTTGCCAAACAAACAGACTATTATGTGTTTATTTCAGAAATATGAGTGAGCTCATAGCATTAGTCAACTCTTTAATAAACACATTTACCCCAGCAGCAGTCAGAACTATGGTTTTAGGCAATAAACGCTGAGTTTGTGTCATTAATATTGAGTATTCGTGTGGAAAAGAGGCTGATCTTCATTCTGCTTTACTTTCATTTGATCAATTATGACAACGTGTGATGGAAACACTAAAATATGAAAAACCACAGGAGTTGAACGGGGTCGATAATGTGACAAATGAACAGTTTCTTCCTTTATCTGACTGGAAAACAAACGATGTGAAGATCAAATGGGAATGATAAACATGAATCTGATCAATCTGCAGGACTAAAGATGTGATGCTCACACTAGCAGAGCAGTCAAGAGCCTCAACGCCAGATTGACTTTACTGATGATCAACAGTTTACAGAAACAGCAGCTGTCCAGAGAAACTTCAGCTCAGAGCTAGATGTGTTACCTGGGGTTGTGCTCCGGCCCATCCTTCATCTCCTCCACAAACTCCACTTCCTTTCCCATTTTTTGGCCGAAGGAAAACAATTGGGAAATGATGTGGGCGTCCATTTTTTTTCTCCCTCCGATTTAGCTCCTAGTTCTTTTATTATTGTTCTCTTGGCGGATGTGTTTCCGTGTGTGTGTGTGTGTGTGTGTGTGTGTGTGTGTGTGTGTGTGTGTGTGTGTGTGTGTGTGTGTGTGTGTGTACCTCCTTGAATGGGAGGGGCCCGTCTCGCCCACCGGCAGGACCCTGCATTCTGTCCCCATCTCGGCGGCGAACGACTTCAGTGCAGGTAACGAATGCCTGTACAAATGCTTTAGCATTTTCGGTCCTCTGTCGTGTCTCCAGTACAGAGAGAGAAACTCTAGATTAGATCATGAGAAAATGAAGCTGATTGCAGTGTTTGTCCTCTTTTTTTTTTTTAGATTTATGGCTATTGATTTCACATTTCAATTTTCAAAATGTTTCTAAAAAAAAAAAAAAGTTTCAATCAAACAAGTTATAGAGGTTTAAGTTTATGAGCAATTAAATATTTTTTTACAACTATTAACAATAACCTGCCAAAAGCAGACAAAACTTCTAAATGATCTAAGCTAACGGAGTGTGTTAAAAATGTAAAAGATTGGATGACCAAAATATTTCTTCTTTTAAAACTGGATAAGAAAGAGATGTTACACATTGGACCAAACAACAATATGCAGAATCTCTAGAAGGATTTACTGTTATTTCCAGTCAGAAACTTGGTCTCATGTTACAAAAACAGCATTCTTCCACCTTAGAAACATTGCTGAGCTACGGATCATGTTCCCTGTTTCTGATGCAGAAAAGTTAGTTGATGCATTGATGAGCTCTAGACTGGACTATTGTAATGCACTACTAGCTGGCTGTCCTTCATCTTCAACAAACAAGCTCCAGTTAGTCCAAAATGCAGTCATATGACTATATGATCACATTTCCCCAATTTCTCTGCACTGGCTGCATGTTAAGCTCCATATCAGTTACAAAATATTGCTACTTTCTTGTAGGCCCTTTACTGTTTCCTTCAGTGTTAAAAAAATTAATAAAATTCCTTGCCAGTCACCTTTAGCGTTTTTGCTGGGTTTTTTTCTTTCTTGGAAAAAAAAATATTTTGGCTTTAAGCATGTATTTTTAATAAATACATGAATGTAGGTTTTTTTATTAAAAAAAAAATAATAATAATATTGAACAAAATGTGCAAATTGCGTATTTCTCAAATACTACATCTGGATCATATTCAGTATTATCAAAGCAAATGTACAGGAGTACTCCTAAAGCTTGCACAGTCTTTATCCACTTTCTGGATTTATATTTCATTCTGTAAAATTAAGCAGTTTTCATTGATCTGCTGTTGATGGATCATTTCTGGGTCTCCAAACCCTGGGCTTTTGGTCGCGCCTAAGATAGCAAAGTCCACTAAAGGAGGGAGAGCTTTTTCGCATTTGAACTCTAGATTACAGACTCATCTCTTTAGCCAAGCGTTCACATAATGCATCTCATAACCTTGTACTTCAGCTAGATCTGATCAAACACACGTTAGCATTCTTTTTGATTGGTTTAATTTCTCTCTAGTTGTTTTTGTTTTTCTGCCATGGGAGGTAGATCTGAGATGACTGCACACCTGAGAAGATGATTTACTTTTAAATGTACCTTTGTCATTTAAAAACATGAGCTTTTTTTAAGTTGAACTTGCATTATTTTACATGGTTTTCTAAACATGCGTCTCTTGTGTGAGACACGAGTGCAAAGATGATGATGTCCCTCTAGAAGATGAGCAAAATAATGTGTTCTGTGTGAACGGCCTTCAGTTTTAATGTAAATGAGATCTTCTCCTCATTGATATTGCTGATTCTCTAATTCTCCATAGCTCATGCTTTTTTTCTCTAATATAAATATAAGCAGTGTTTCATCAGCAGAACATGACATAAATGTGACAAATTTACACTATTATAATCATACACTTTTTTGGCAATCCTTATTAGATTGTAATTGAAAGGGGTTTTTTGACACTCGCTGGAGACCACAAGTAAGGCCTGAACCGAAATATGATGTAAATGTCTTAAATGTTGTTCATTGTTCATTATTCGCCCCAATTTCACACAAACCAATCAACATCCAATCATAAAACTCAATGATCATCCTAATAAAGCATGAATTCATTTCTTCACAATCGGAAAGCAGCAGATTCTCTGTTGTTTGACTCAGATCAGAGACTCACCTGAACGCCGCTGTTGTTCCAGCTCTAATTCCCCCAGATCTTCTTAAATAAGGAGATCAAAGCTCTGCCATTGGAGAAAGAGAAACGCTCAACGTGGATCAGCTGAGTCTCGTCAACCAATCACATTACAGCCTCGACTCACTCCATCACTTTCTGACTTTGACCTGTCAATCTCTGTTTGTGTAGAAATGAATCAGTGCCACAAACTTGTTGTCTCTTAGAAAACTGTGATCTTTGGCTCAAAAACCAGTGTTTAATGGCAAACATGTTGAAGATGAACCGACAGGCTGTGGATTTATTAAAATAAGCTGATTCAGTGAACTGAAGTCTCTCCTCCATTGACATCCACTCAAAACACTTCTTGGAGTTTATCACAGTGTTACACTTTTAGGCATCACTCTCGGCTTTGAAATTAAACTCTAGTGTAACGGCAGATCTTTACCAGTGATGAGGCTTTTTCAACGTGACACTTTCAGCAACAAGGCATTGTTACATCAGTGTTTCCAACCTTTACTTTCCAAACATTTCAGAATGACAAATGTTGATCTGCTGACACATACCTGCTGAGAAAAAAAAAAAAAAAAAAAAAAAAAAAGCTAATACTAGCCTAGGCTGGTTTAAGCTGGAAGTAGCTGGTTTTAGCTGGCCCTCTAAAATCAGCCTGCTGACCAGCTAAAACCAAATAGTTTTACCTGTTTTTTTTCACCAGTGATGAACGAGTGTCTGATTATTTAACCCTTTAATGCCTACCTTGGGTCTTTAGCGACTTGGGACACCATTCACTACCCTTTCCCTCCTTCTTAATTTTTTCAAGTTTGACATCAACTTTCTTAGTATTCCTTAATCTATTTATTATAAACAATACAACATGAAAAAAAAATGAACAAAAAAATAAAGAATATCTGTTTTCTGATTTATTTATTTTTATTTTTTGTACAAAGTGCATAGGTGTGTACAAGTGTAGCCTTTTTAGAACCGTTCAGCTTCAGCAAGCTTCTAGTATCTTAAGAATAAAGTAAAAGAATACTATTATGTACAGAATAAGCATTAGTACCAAGTCAAATATATTCTTGTGTATAAAAACATAATTACTAGTAGCATGAAAATGGATACCGGTCCGTATTAAAAGTTACATTTCTTCTCTACATATTCAGAAAGCCTCACAGTGAGTGTGAAAGCAGCGCCATCCAGTGTCTGCTGGAGAAATTCAGCGACAGATATTGAACTGAAATCAACTGAAGGCCTTTATTGTATTTTTCTGTAAACAATGAAATGAGAAGCACTGCTCCTGACTGCTGTCTGAAAACAAACATATGACCACAGACAATAAAAAATACTAGACTCTACAGTACGATTCTAAAAGTATTTACAGCAACTGACTGAGTTATAATATTGCAGATTGATCAATCTGAGTACAGTGAGTATAGGCAGAAGTCTACAGTATTTGCCTCTACACTGACATGAAACTGAACTGGAATGGCAGTAGAGATCAGTGAGCAGATAGGCTACAGTATTGCCCTTAAATGCCACATTTAGTACTGAAAACAGTGAGCCACTGATCATATTGACATTCTGCATATTGTACTGCTATTGTATTTATTGTTAATAAATGTTGTTATTATAGATTATAAAGGGTTTTACAATTAGAAAGGCCATCAAAAATTCCCACTAATATATGTGTGTGTGTGTGTGTGTGTGTGTGTGTGTGTGTGTGTGTGTGTGTGTGTGTGTGTGTGTGTGTGTGTGTGTTTCTTTTTTTTTCTTTTTTTTTAATTAATGCAGAAAAAATACAGGAAAGAGTTGACAGATTGTTTGCACATAATATACAAAGAGACAAATATATGTATTATGTCAACTGAAATGACAGTGTTGAGAATACAAGATAAAGCATGGGGGAAAAAAAGGACAAAAACATAAGAACTTGAGGGTAAGACACCTAAGCGTTAATTACATTATACAAATCAAAGTCATTACAAAATGAAATAGTTCTTCTAGCTTTCTTATTCTGTGACATCAAGATAGTATTTAAATAAATTCTAAATTCTTTCAAAAAAACAAGAAAATGTGGTTTGTTGTTCGCAAACTTAAATTTATGAATATAAAATTTACAAAGAAAATAAATTTAGTTTATAACAAAACAAGCATTCCTTTTAGTCGAGTCAGAGTCATAATGTCCTAAAATTATTTCTTTAAGAGTAATAGGTACATCTCGCTGGATATTACTCTTAATAAATAAACCAATATTTTCCCAGAGTTGTACAGTATATTGACACGTCCAAAATAAATGAAAAACAGTTTCAGTATCAAATTGACAAATTAACATTTTGTATCAATATTAACCTTATTTTTCTTCATATAAAGTTTAACAGGGTAAAATTTGTAAATTAGTTTGAAAGATACTACTTTAACTTTATTAGTAAGAAAAAAAAACTCTGTTGTAAAGACCATATTTTTTTCCAATTCAAATTTCTAAATAAACTATTCCAATAAGGAATGACAGGCGACAAAGAAGAAACTTTTTCAATGAAAAGAGACCTAATTTTGTAATTTCTATCTTTTTTAACAGAAAAGCATATTTTACCTATAGTTGTCTCTAATGGGTCAGAAAAAGAAGCAATTTTAATTGGGGAGAAATTGGATTGCTATTTTTGAAGATCATAATAATTCCTGAAGTTATTGCTCCCATAACAATGGCATAATCCTTTGGACTAACCGGTATGTTATATTCTGAAATAAATTCTATATAAGTCTAATAAACCTCTGTTGTTAAATAACTGACTCACCAAAATGTGTGTGTACTTCTTCTTTCTGCGATGAAAACAAACACTGCGTCACTACGGCAAGCAAAAAAGAAAAGTGTCCGACTAAACGGCTCCGCTTTCAAACTGGTTAAACACCATTGACTAACGTTAAGTGAAAGTGAAGGTAAAACAGACAGAGGCGAGGAGAACACTCAAGGAAGGAAGCAGCTTAATGCGGCAACAACATGTATTTTTGTTCGACAATGTTGAATGTCTGAAACGCAAGTTCATGTTATAAGTGATCTTAAACTTTTCCAGCAGCGAGGACAAATCTAGAAGCGGCTTCCTAGAAGGTAATACGATTTGTTATTTTAACATTTTAAATAGTGGCGTAGGCAGAATTTTATGTTTGGTCGGGCCTGGCTGGGCAAACGTGAGGGACGGAGTCAGAATTATTACTGGGGTCATTTCAATAATCTTCGACAGGGTGTCCGGATACTTAGTCAGGAAAGTGAGTGAAACGCACACAAACACACACATTTATTAAATAATGTCATTAATAGCGGTTCACTTCTGTGACTGCATTCACATCAGAAACAAACAATACCAGAGTTCACATGGACTCATTTTAACCGGACTCACTTAAGGTTCGCGGGTGCGCACCTAAATTTGGAAGACAGCATTCACATCATCCAAACAAACTGAACTTTGATGTCAGCTGAACTCAGGTGTGCACTAAAAGTGCTAGTGTGAAAGCACCCTAAAACAAGTTCTGTCTGTGAGGATTATAAATCTTTTATATCTTAAACTTTATATCTTATGTAAACTTCTATTAACTTTCCAGAGAAAAATAAAAAGCCAGCGAATAAATGGGATTCACTAAATGAAGTGACATGTGGCCAAGTATGGTGACCTTTACTAAATTTGTGCTCTGCATTTAACCCATCCAAGTGCACACACATCCGGAGCAGTGCGCAACTGATAATTCTTGTCAGAGCTGAGATTCGAACTCGAAACCTTTGGGTTAAGTCCGACTCTCCAACCATTCTTTTTCTTTTTTTAAGTAAATGTAAATCTTAGAACATTATCAGCAAACAGACTAGTTTATTCATTTTTTATGAGTCAAATTCATTTAGTTGTTGTAGTCTGAAAAGCAAAACTGAAGGGGAAAAAAGAGCCAGCTCAGTAACTGGTGTGTTTTTGTGTGTGTTCAGTATGGATACAGTGGGAGTGAATGTGATTGAAACAGCAGCTCTAGGGAGACCCTTCCGGCTGGGGATGCTGTACGACTGCAGGAAAGATGCTCTCATACCAGGTACCACAACACTGATAGTTTACTTTCAGTTATCCATCCTATCACATCACTGATAAATTAACATTTAACGAATGACTACAGTTGATGGTACTGAACCCAGTTATGTGTCAGGGCATAATTATGGTTGTGTTGCAAGTATTATGCAGTGAAATGGCTGCCTCTTTTGAAATCTGACAACAAATTCTTTTAAGCTGTCTTTTTTTTTTTTACAAGGAATTTTCTTGTTATTACAAACTAACATTATATAGTAGAAAACATGTTGTGGCCTATACAAATTAGAAGTGTAAATAAATAAATGCATCATATCATGAACAAAATGAATGATCGTCAATTAATTTGAGTTGGTCACAATGCTGACAATTCCTTATAGGTTTTTCTGGGCATTATTGTAAGTGGCAGAAATCATATCTCAAAGGAGGCTGAACATGCTTGCCTGTCGCAATACAGTTGGGAAAGTGACCCTAAAAAATCCATGTACCACATAAGCTCACTTATTTTATTGTGAAATATTAAAAACAACAAAAAGTATGAGATTTACAGGAGATGCACACAGTAAATTCATATCAAAATCACACGGATTAGTGTTGTTTCTATAGACATAAATTATACTACTGTATTAAACCCTTTTTATTTCCCATCACAGGAATCACACTGTGGGATTCAGAAAAGGTCCGGCAGAGCATACGATCCCATCCCCAAATTAACACAGATTTCAAAGACAAGGCTTCAGACTCCTTTGAAGAAAAATCAAGCTTACTGAACATCGACAGCTCTCTCAAACTCAGTGTTTTGGCTGGATTGGTCAATGTGAAAGGAGCAGCCGGATATCTCAACGACACCAAGAAGTCTTTCAGACAGCAGAGACTGACTCTGCATTATCACTCAACCTGCAGATATGAAGAACTGACCATGAACCACTTAGCAGCTGAGAATATTGTTCATCAGTACGTGTTTGATAATGACACAGCGACACATGTGGTGATAGCAGTGCTTTATGGAGCAGACGCTTGCTTTGTGTTTGACAGAGAAGTTTCAGCAGACGAGAGCAAAAATACAGTAGAAGGAGAAGCAAAAGTGGCCTTTGAGGCACTCAAATTCATTTCAGTAGATGCAAACATAAGGCTGAAGATGAATGACGCTCAGAAGAATGCGGTCCAGAAGTTCACATGCACATACTATGGTGATTTCCAGTTACCGTCTAACCCGACCACTTTTGAAGATGCGCTGAAGATTTTTACTGATCTTCCAAAACTGCTGGGAGGAAAGAAAGAGTTGGCGGTTCCTCTGAGAGTTTGGCTTTATCCTCTGAACAAACTCCACCCAAGAGCTTCAAAACTTCAGAAGGACATCAGCATGGATCTAATCATGGCGACTGAATCCGTGATCGAGAGTCTAAACACAGCTGAGATGAAATGCAGTGATCTTCTGAAAGACTCTCCTGCTCTGACCTTTGCTGAATTTAAGAATAAAATACTGCAAATGAAGCAAAACTGCTACAAGTACAAACTAACACTCATGAAGAACCTCAGGTCTCTGCTGCCAAACATCCGTGGAGACGTGATAAAGGAATCAGCACTGAATGACCTTCTACAAGAACATGAGGAATCTCCATTCTGTGAAATTGTGCTCACAGATTGGCTGACAGAGAGAGAAAGAGAGTCTGAAATCATTAAATCAGTCCTCAGACAGCTGAAAAATTATAATGCACAAGTGGAAGTCAATCTGGATGTCATCTGCATGGATCTGGAAGATGGAAATCTGATCTGTTACACATTCACATCACTGAACTGCTCAGACATGCTGCTTTGTCAACAAAAGGCCTATAATAATCCTTCAACAAAAGGAGAAAATGATTTGAACAGCCCTGATTCAGAGCAAAAGACTTGGCTCACTCCTGAAATTCAAAAGAGCATGAAGAGCAACTTAAGGATATTTAAGAACTTGATTGATACTAAAGACCGTAAACCAGCCAGGTTCATTGTGTCCTCAAGAGAAATGAAGAATTATCCAGGTTCCTGCATTCTGCTGTATGAAATTGAATGTGGTGAAGTTGTTTGCTTTAGTCCTCCATCCAAACCAGCCTGTCCAGACACTGAAGAGGTCACAGAAAACACTGTGGTTCTGAAGGTGGTTCCTCCATCATGTCCTGATACAATGGAGCTCAGATTACTGTATAAACGAAAACAGGACTCAGTCTGGAAATCTAAACTTGTGATGAAGAATCAAAACGCAGTTACTCTGACTGATCTGAGAGCAGAAACAGAGTATGAGATCAGATGGGAAGCGCTGGGCAAACTCAACTACACCGTATACAGTGACGTCACTAAAGTTTTTACCGAGGTATGATGATCTTTCAGCAAAAATAATCTAAGAATGTGCACCTTATCTTGGCTATTTGCAATGTTGTTAATTTGTATCAAATGGTTCTTTTAGGGAAGGAGCAGTTTGAGTATTGGTGAGTCATATATTTTTCCTTGCCTTAAGTTGTTGCTAAACTTTATTAAATTATGGTACTTTGTGGCAAACATGGTTCTTTTAAGCTTGAAAGTGAATTTAAATTGTAATCTGTAGTGGCTGATTACAGGAGATTACAAAAATAGTCTTTAATGACAATAAATCCACACAATAAACAGGAGATCAACAGAGAGAAACACAACCGCATGGCATTTACTAGAATAAGAACAAGTGAAAACACAGATCTTAAATACAAACTGAGTAATCAAGGAGAACAGAAACGTGTGTAGGATTAATTAACAACCAAGGAGAATAACTAGAGAACTCAGGCAGACAAATGGGAACAGGGAGAAAAACAAACAAACAAAACAGAACATAACATACTTGTGACAAAAGTGAGACTATGAATTAAAAGTGATGTATTTGTTTGCTGTAGGCATTGACTTTGAAGGAGACGGTCAATCGACTGCATTTACCAGCACTGAGGGTCGCTTGTCTCCAGCAGTTTCTGAATCTTTCCGGTGTATGTGCCTCTTTTTTCTAAAAATATAATTTTGAGCATGAGACTAGAGTTCAAGATGAATAAACCTAATTTTAGTGGCTTAATTCACTTATTGCAATCATTGTGCGTAGACGCAACTTTACAAGTTCAGTGTGGCAGGTCTCATGTCAATAGAGCTCAAAACAAACCAAAAATAACTATTCTGTCTTTTAAGCCCTGGTCAGACTACACAATTTGTTTTGTCGGTTTTGATAGTCGCTGTGTTAGATTACACAATTTTGACTCTCAAAATCCTTTCGTGTTATGAACAAGAAACATGTCAGGCTACATTGCGCTACTACACCATTCATCGAATGTCGTCATTAACGATGTGCATGCTGTCATCGATACAGTGGCTAGCAAACAAACAATAGTTAGCAAACACTGTGTTTTGTCCTGTCTGGTCATCAGGAAAACTCCAAAAAAAAGAAAACCTGACAATGGACACGAATCTGGATTGCATGAGGATGACAGTATGGACTGTCAAAGAGAACTGGGGTAAAATAGCTTGTATTTTACCCTTTTCACTCTGTCACGGTAGTCCCTCCCCTGCTGAAAAAAAAGAGCTAAATCCAGCCTAGGGAAAGTGGCCAAAACCCTCTAAAACCAGCCTAGGCTGGTGTTACAAAGGTTTTACAAAGGTGTTTATGTGCTCCTGTTGGCCAGATGATACAGAAATTAATAAAATAAAAAACATTAAACATGCTAGTCTTTCTGTGTTGACGTCGTGAAGCATCGCAGACATGTCGTGCACTATGAATTGTGTAGTCTGAACTGGGCTTCACTGTTCCAAACCTGCATTGCTTACTTTCTTCTGTGGAACTTGGAAAATATTCTGAAGAGCATTGGAAACCAGTAACATCAAACCCCACTGACATTCATTGCATGACCAAAAAACACTGAGGCATTTTTCAGAATATCTTTGTGTGTTTCAAAGAAGAAAGTAAGTTGTACAGGTGTTAATGACATGAGGGTGAGTAAATGAAGTCTATGTATTTGCAGATCAAATATTAAAAACAATGACATTAAGCAGAAAAGTGTGATAATTGATAATGTTGTTTTTATTTATATATATGTGTGTGTGTGTGTGTGTGTGTGTGTGTGTGTGTGTGTGTCAAACTGTCAAACTATCTTCTGTCAAGCTCTAGTTTTGAAACCAACTGAAAAGCACACAAAATGGCCACCTGTAGTCCAAAACAGGCGATATGTAGATGATTGGATGTCTACAACACTGGATTCTCGAAAGCACACAAGCAACCCTTCAATCAGTGACTCTGGCAAAGGTGAGAATGCAGGGATGCAAAAGGGGGTATGAAACGCTTGCAGTCGTCATACTTATATAGGTAATGCATTGCCATCCATGTTGTTCAAAAAATCATTGTAATGCATGTCCTATAGTTCCAAAGAGACATCTTTAAATAATAAAAACTATTTCTTACCTTAGTGTCCAAAAATGAAACTAAAAAGAAAGTCCTAAATATAAAATTCAAGACAAACATTCACATGCATCAAATTAAAATCCAAATCATAATACTTAAACTTTATATTTTATATCCCATGGTCATGTTATTTCTAAAGAGCTGAGTTTTTGTCTTCTTATGCCGTTTGAAACAGAAGAAGCTTCTACAGAACCAGATGAAGAGACCAGTGATCCCCAATGGAGACCACAAACACTCACCAAAGAAGTCAGGAGGTGGGAGAGTCCTAATATATTTTACGGTTATATGTGTAAATATGCAGAAGGTGGCCCTGTTTCATCAAATTTGGCATGCTTCCTTATTTTGCTATTCATTTTCATCAAATTTTATGAAGCTTTTATGATACACTTAAAACATACAGGTAAATTCTGAAATAGAGTCCATGTTTGACAGATCATATGATGACTGGTGATCTTAATGAGGCAACACATATACCTGAGATGAAAGTTGGGTGCTGTTACAGCAACTTTCTTTTTGCTGGTGCCTTTAGAAAATACCAAAATTGAGGTGTGACTTCAATGTAAAACTTTTAAAAACTGAAAAGGAATTATAACAAAATATATTTTTTTGAAATGTGGTAGTTAATAATATAAATCCAGAATCTGCTGTAAAATGAGAAAATGCTTAAGTTGAGGAAATATATTTAAATGTAAGGCCTTTTCTACCTAAAGTGAAGAAAGAACAAAAACTATTCGATTCCTAAATCCAGAATACAGAGGTATCCTGATTTTTCTACCAGCTTCAAGGTATTGTTATTGTTCATTAATATGAGAACAAGTTTTTACAGATATGTGTTTGTAGATCTCAAGTTTTTAGTAACTGTAGTTCAATGTCTACTCCAGGCTCAAACCCTAAACTAAGATATTAAGTGTCATTTAGCCTAATTTGTTTTTTGCTTTATTGGAGCAGCTCAAGCCACATGTGATCAACCCAGAGATGAGCGATAGTCAGTCTTCAGGTAACTAATAATATATATGTGATTTATTTCATTAGAGATTGAGATTTTGTTATCTATAGGTGGATTATTGCATTTGACAATTTCTTGTCATATTTGGACACTCAATGTAGTCTTCTGCTTTGGATACATTTTCAGTTTGCAATGAGGACTTTCTAGAAACTAGGGAACATAAAACACTCACAATTGAACTAGAAGAACACTTCTGTATGTTAGATCAGATCAAGTCTCCACGTCAGATAAATCAGGTTCTGCCCTGGACGCCAGGTCTGGTCAGAAAATATGCATAGTGTCTGGTATTCAAAAAAAAAATATTAGAAAGAGTTGTTTAATACCTAAAACCTGTTAACAGCATTCATTGAACGACACATCACAGAAAAAAAATGATTCTCATGTTATTAAATGATATAAAAGACATATCAGTACAGTTTTGATGAGGGGTGAAGCTGGCATTGGAGAAACTGTGACTGTAAAGAAGTTCATCCTGGACTGGGCTGAAGAGAAATCAAACACTGATATCATTTTTATATTTTTGATCCCTTTTCAGAAGCTGAACATTATCAGAGAGTTGGTGAAGGAGTGTAGCTTCATGGAGCTTTTACAGTGATGCTTTGAAAACACTTGTAAGGTCCACCCACCAGCCGGAATCCAGTGATTGGTCGAAGGCTGAATGCGTGTAAGAGTCTTTCGGTGCTTCTGTAAAAATCACTTTTATTAAACTTTCTTTTCCCAATTTTATTCTGACCTTTTGTATAATTTATCTGACTCCAATTTCATTCAACCTACTGAATGAATGATTTCAGACAATATCAAAAAATAATCAAGATTAACATTTATTTTTGCCAGGCAGGAATATTTTCAATTAAAAAAATTTACACAACTGATCAGCAGAAAAAATCTTCTTATCACCAGCAGCAGCCAGTCAGATTCCTGCTTGATTTATTGACCATTTCACAGATTAACAGAGAGAGGGATATTTCAGAAAGAGCATCAGTGATCAGAGAATGACCAAGAGAGTCATAAGTCACATGAAGAATCAGCTCAGATTTCCCCAAGACTCCAGCTCAGATTAAACTGAATTGATAGAGTAAAGTCATCATAGTTCTGGGGAAAATAGCCTTTCAACTGTTAAATGGCAGCTCTCTCTTCTGTCATGTAGATATGAAGAAATATGGCATTACAGATGAAAGAGTTCTTAAAAAAAGCTGCTTGATCATAAGAGTAATTGAAGACAAAAGCAAGCGTAAATCATTGTTTTTTTGGGGAATCACAGAACACAGGAGTTTCTGGCAGCTTTGTATGTGACTGATTTCTATGACCTCCTTTGCTTATAAAGTTAAAGTTAACAGGAAACAAGTCTTACTGCTTTTATCAATCCTCAGTCAGTAAATATAAAAAAAAAAAAAAAAAAAAAAAAAATCGGTCAGTACCGTTTGTCCTGCACATTTTCAGCTCCAACCCGAATCAAACGCACACATACCTGCCTGTAATGTTTCAGTGATTATCTTGTTGTATTGGAATGGTTGCTGGTTTTGTGTTTGTGTGAGAAAGAGAGTCACACTGAGGGAGTTCAGGGTCTCTGGAGATACGCATGCAGATACATAATATTGATTTATATTGGGTTACATTTAATGATTTATACTTTCAATAAAACGTTTGCAATGGGTTTTTAAAATGTTTTTATTTATGTATAGCCTGAGCTTTTGTTGCATTTACACACCAGCAGGTGTCACTAGCGCTTGGTTCAGTTGATTCGATGCTTCGAAAACATTTGTTTCTCCCATCATTATGTTGCTTCCCAGCTTAGCTGGAATGATTGTAGTGATCGATACATTCCATGACATGACGAACACAAACTTATTTCACTTTTGAAAAGTTGCTTTCAGCATCTCTATTAGATTTGGATTGAAAGCTTTTTCTGGACACTCGCTGAAGTCCATAAGTAATGTCAGAGCTGAAATTTGATTTAAATGTCTTAAACGTTATGGCAGGCCAAAAAACCTGGCTGCTGGCTCCAGTGAGACCCGATCGAACCTGAAAGTGAAAGTGGAAACATGGCCAGAGCCCACAAACACCACCAAGTGATTAGGAGTGTGTCAGGATCATAAACTATGAGTTTACTGTATTCTATTAATTATATAAACAAGTGTCTTTTAAATACTGCATTAAAAAACTTTAATTGCTTCAAATTCCTATTTTAATCAAATCAAATTCCTCTGTGTTTTTCTTGAGATCAGCAATCAGTCTTTTTCTTTCTTGGTTGTATCTTGGACATTTCACTATAATATGTTCTACATTTTCCTCCTGATTGCAATATTCACTCTTTCCAGTCTCATGTCTACCCATTCTCTTCAAACTGTTATTAAGAGCAGTATGACCAAATCGAAGCCTTGAGACTATAGTTTCCTCATGTCTGTTTCTTCCTCTTACTCTATATTCACCAACAGCTCTTTGAATGCTATCAAACAATATCCATGTTCTTTCTTTCTTCCGTTAATTCTGCCATCTCTTCTTTACATGTTTGATTAAACACTTCATTTCAGTCTTGCTATTCTTTATCTGCACATAAATGTCTGTTTCCTTTGTTGCTTCCTTTCCATATTCGTCTGCCAACTCATTTCCTTTTACTCCTACTGAATTCTTCATTGTTTGAAGAATCTCAATCAATATATCTCTGCTCTCAGAATGAAATGTTCTAATTGTAATTAAAAATGAACTTGAATCAGAACATATGAGTGTCCTCATTGGTTTATTTTCCTCCATCCATTGCAATGCCAATAAACATGCTATCATTTCACCAGAGTATGTTGTCAGTATATTTGTGGTTCTTTCAGTGACTCTGACATTAAATTATGGGATAATGAATGCCATTGTCTTCCATGTTTTTTTAAGGCATCAGAATATATTTGAACAAAGCCATAATCATTTGTCAATGGAACTGTGGAGCTTATTGGAGTTTCTTCTTCACTTCTTTACCACTCTATACTTCCCATCCAAAGATTTTGATTTCTTTCTTTCCTTTTTTCCCCATAATGGTTTTAGAACGATCCTAGCCGGGTGTTCCTGATTATGTTCTGATATATCGACCCATCGTATCAAACTTGTAGATATGCTTCTCAGTGCCATCTTCTCAGCCCCCACTACTTCCCCAATAAACATCTCATTACTTTCAATACCTTTTTACATTCATCTCCAATTTTTTAATGTATATTTCAAACGTGAGTTTTTCATCAAACCGTATATCCAGAAATTTAAAATGTGATACTCTTTCTAGTTTTGGTATCAAAATATATCATTTCTATACCAAAAAAGCTTCCTATTACAGTGGCTATCCTTCACAAAACTAATATCTACCACAGTTTTATCACAAGGAGAATGCTAAATGTTTCAATTCAAGCATTTCAGTCAAATGGTATTCATGCAATATTTCAAAACTTTAACCTATGGGAGAAAATTAGCCCAGTTCAGTGGAAAAGATGCACCTACATCCAATACGAGCTGAATCTGAAGTGATTTAAATGATTCCGTGATGTGCGGAAATGTAATTCAATATTAGAATGTTTGCAGGAGCAGAATTAAAGGTGCAATGTGTAATATTTGAGACGATCTCTAGACAGAAATGCAATATAATATACATAACTATGTTTTCAGGGGTGGAAGTCTCCATTATGTTTCTACAGTAGCCCTAAACAGACAAACTGCTCTACAGATCGCATTTCATCACTGTTGTTCTTGGAAAGAAACAGTGACATAATGATGAACAAATAACAGTAATATTCACAACAGCATCGCTTTACTGAATAAATAAGTAAATATAATTCCCTAATTTACGTTTTAAAAGAAACCTTATTATTCTTTGCTGTCTAAAACAAGGACATCTTAATCCTGTGTCGGCTACCGTAGCTTCTGTGAAGGAAGGGGTGAACCGATGGGATGTGGATTCATTAAATGAACAGTTGATTCAGTGAACTGAAGTCTCTCCTCCATTAAAAACACTTGTCTTCTTGGTGTTTATCACAGTGTTCCACTTTTAGGTATCCTTCTCAGCTTTGAAATTAAACTCTATAGTGTAATGTTCTATTAGTGTACTTTACCGTTGATGAGGCTTTTTGAACATGTGAGTCAATCAATATGTGGCCCAAACCCTGCTTTATGGCAGATTGATGTTCTTATGATTGGTTTGCTGACTCTTTAGTGAAGTTAGTGATGGACGCTTTTCAAACACAGATTCATTAAACTTCAAACATTTACCAAATACAACACTGATATTTTTATTATTTTTATTTTTATATTTCATTGAATATATTCCATGGAAACATGTCCAACTGTTTTGTGGTGTTATTTAGATTTATTTATATTTATGGGGTGAATTTTTACTGGATTTCCAGTGTTTTGATCAGCAGACATCGCCAGCGATTCCAAACACTGATTTATTTTGGTTCGATTGATTGAAGGTTTTGGAAGAGCTCTGTTTCTCCATCACTTAATGAAGTGCTAGTTAATGAGTTGATCTTAACGAGGTTTAATTAGTGTCAGCAGGTGTTTGACATCAATGAGAGAAGTTAGAAAAGCTCCATTTGTTTCTGACTGGAAGAGAAAGGAGTCTGAGAGTGTGATGAGGAATGAGAGTCAATATTGAGTCAATGTGTGTTTGAAGAAAGACAAGATGAATGAAAGAAAAGAGTCAGAAAGATGCTCTTCTTTTGAGGGCTTGAGTTTGTTTCTTTTGTAGATTCAGTAGAGATGTGTCTCTTGATGTTTGGATGAAGTTCAGACTTTCATCACACTCATTTTCCAACAGAAGAGACTCCAGCGTGACTGTGATCAACACTGATCCGGATCATTGAGCAGCTCTCCTCACATTTCAGCATCATTTCACAATCATTACGAGGCCTTTATTTAAAACACTGGAGATTTTACAATTAAGGTTTCACTGTGCTCTTGAAACCATATCAAGGAAAGCTGGTCTGTGTTGTCATTTTAAAACACCAAATGACAGAAATAAAGTTTAACAGACTTAAGATAAATGCCATATAGGAGCAACCAGTGGGTTCAAAAGTTCAGAGAAAGCACAAAGCTTTAAGTTTCACAAGCTTGAGGTCAGAGTATCTGTTCACAGTTAATCTTTGAAGACCACAAGCATAAAGGACCTAAAAGACACAGATGAGACCAAGTTGAGGCTAGTTTAGACTTCATGTGGGACTACAGAAGCACTCAGTCAAACAAGACTAAAACTGAAAAAAACACCAGAACCAGGCAGACCTAAGAAAACAAGTTTAATAAATTAAAAGCATTCACATTCAATGGGATTGGACATTGTTGCTGATGTTCCTGCGGGTCTTTGGTCTTCTTAGACAGTAGCTTCACCCGCTGAGATCGTGACTCGCTCAAGACCGCGTTCAGCTCTTCATCTTTGCCCTTTTTCTCTTTAAGCTGGTTTCAATTCTTTCTGTTGGGTAGACCTGAAGTTTCTAGATTCCCCGACGACTCCATAATCTGTTTCTCAGCAGCTGCTTTGATTATGTCTGCCTTGAGGAAAAAACAAACAAAAAAATCAATCAGTAAAAAAAGGCTACACTCAAAAAAGTCAACTAGCCACTTATTTGATTTGCAAAATACAAATATGTCTGATTAATACGATTATAACGAGTTTACTTATGTTAAATGATTGATTCTTGTTAGTTGTAACTAAATTAAGAAATAATCAAATGAATTAGATCAGCGCTTGTTGATTCAATGAGCCTGAGTCGCTTCATATCAACAACTCTCTCTGATGAGTCACTGCGCATGCTCAGCACTGCAAAGGAATCACGTGGGTACAGACGGCTGAAGAAGAGGAGTTGTGTGAGCGCCAGCGGTTTGAACTGCTGCATTTAAACGTTCTTCATCCTTGATATTGAGGGTAAGTACTTTATTGATATAATGTACCAGTTTGCACTTAGTAACATGGGATAATAAGTAATTACACACTGTAGCGATGTTTCAAAGTAGGTTTATGTAAATTCCGTTGTTTTTGTCGATACAAGTTTCACCTTAACGTTAATATATCCGCTACAATTTGTGCATTTCTGTCACAATTTAATGCTAACCACGCCTAACTATTAACTACATAACCTACGTTAAACCTGAAGTCTACCCCAACATTGGGAGAGGAAAACTGGAGGAAAGTATGCACAGTCGAACACACTATGCACTCGTTTTTTTTTCTGTTTCTAAGTTAATGTAGTTAGCGTAATGCTATTTATACGCTTTACTTTTACGTAACTTGTCCTCTGTTGAATCAGTGTGCACTTCTCATCGCTCTTTTCAGTCTAGCTAACGTTTATAGAGCTGTTTTTGTATGTTTTTCTTGAGTTCCGAAATGTTACATATTGCTACCCAGTTTATTGAATACAGTTTGCAAAAAATTGTCAAGTAAAATCTATAATGCAGTCGACCATATATATTAAATGTCCTAACAAATTGCAGTTAAAGTTATGATTGAATAGGTTTGCATGGTTTTATTCGGGAAATATAGTATATAACTTGTATACACTTTGTTTGTTTTGTTTTTCACAGCAGAAAAAAAAATACATCACAACATATAGCTGTCCCCATGCTCTTCTGGTGTGAACCTCAGCTTTACATGGTAAGTAGTTTTTTTTTAACACTCACATACACTAATGTATAACTAACTATCCTTGAATACTGAACTTTTCTTTTCATTCTCTTTCAGTGACAAGTTGTAGGTACAAATTACTTAAGCATTATAAACTAAACATTGCTTTGGAAGCAGCAGTCATTATGTTTGTGTACAGCAGTCAACATTTGAAGTGGAATAAAACCTTTAATAAAATTTGGGTCACACTTTATATTAGATGGCCTTCACTACTATGTACTTGCAGTATAAAATAAGTACAATGTACTTATTGTGGTCATTGTATTGCAAAACACTTGCTTCTATTAAGGTGGGATATGGGTAAGGTTAGGGACAGGTTTGGTGTTAAGGTTGAAATTTTGCATGCACATTGAAGACATGGGCAGGACTTAAAACCCATGTGTATAGAGTTCACCCGTTACATTCTACACAGACAGTAACACGTTCAGTACTCTTAAGCTGTGCCGCCACTGAAGTTGATGTAATCTTGTCTCCTCCCTACAGGTTGACACTGTACATACCATACCAGAGAAGCCTGTGTTATCAAGTCTCTGTGCATCTACTTGAATGAAGACCCTGAAAAACTAATCAAGGGGTATTTGGTGAGTTGATGAGAAAATAATTTCAAAAGCCATTCTGTACTTGGGTCATGTTTTTCCCTGTTTGCTACAACAAAAATGTGACATGAGAGAACACTTAACTTTGTCAAATAATTGACCTGGACAGAAAACTATACTTGCATGTTTTTTTGTTTTTCATTGGAGTGCTTTATATTCTATGGTGGTTATAATGTTTTAGCCGCCTAAGTAATTTTAAATATGGTTGCCAGATAAATTATAACTTTTTTTAATATAATGCACTGCAATAACACACCAGCACCCACTGTGACCTCAATAATAAACAGAGAAGAATTATCACTTTTCTGACAGTTTCAACTTAAAAACTTAGAAATTATAACCTCTGATTCACATCAGAGCTCCTGTATTGGATTTAAGTTTACTTTAAAGGTGTCATTAATAAAGTGGCCAATAAGTGTATAAGCAATTCTTGTAATAATTATTTTTGTTTGTGATCTTTTATGTGTTTCTCCTCACAGGATTCAGACATCGAGTCAAAATGTACCATGGAGCAAACTGTGGCAGGAGTGTATGTCATACTGAAGGAGGGAACGCTTCCTAACAATGACCCACAGGACATTGGTGTCCTAACTGAAGGTGTGGAAGTCAGGCTTGTGCTGTTATTTGGACTGATATGCTGTTTGAATCCTGTTTTACAAACACTCAAATTGGAGACTTAAAGTGAAGAAAGCAGTTTAAACTTATTTGTATGTGTATGTTAAAACTGAATGAAAAAATAAAAATATTTAATTGTTTGCATGTTTTATGTGGTTTTTCTGTAGATGTAATGTTTTGGTTCTTAGTTCTTTCACTTAAAACAAATCTAATTGAAACAACAAGATGGGTATTAATTAAAGTACCCAAACTATACATGAACAAGACATTAACAAGTAGATGTAACAAGGCAGATTTTTGTTGAATTGAAGTGCTTTTACTGACATATTTGACTAACACGATTCAAACATTTTGATTCAATTAGTTGGAAAGAAGCTACACTGACATGGTAAAACAATGTTAAATCTACAAGTTTAAATCACATTCATATAACATATTCAAACCTTTCCAAGTTTATTAGATTGGTTTAGATGCGTTTTGGGTGCTACGATTAAATCATGTTCATTGAACAATTTATTTTTTTGAGTGTAGTTTAGCACTCATGACTTACCACTACACTGACAGTGAGCGTCTGTTTGTGAAATTACCTTTTAAAGCACCAAATGACCCAGTAGAAAACCATACAGTAGTTTCTTTCAGCACGTTAAGTATTTAAACAAAAATAAGAATCAAATGACGTGTTAACAATGAAAGGAATGGAGTTTAGTGTGAAATGTTTCTGACAGCAGATTCATCTCTGGAACAGTGATCTCCTCCTCATGATCTCTGTGTGAAAACCCCATCCTCTGATCACAGATAATAGTTCTGATGTTCTCTGTCTTAAAGCCAATGACTCTATGGGTCTGAATGAGTCCAGGCTACTGTTAGAAACACCAACAATAGAGAGATTCTCACTGTTACTCAGAAAACACAACTCAGCTTTCATTCATTTGAGGAGAAACAATCCTTTGAGAATTTATCTTCATTTTTGTCTGAACTCAGCCTTTAATTGTCTTTGATCTGTGTGTTTACTGTATGAATGAATGGATGTGAGTGATTTATTGCAGTGCTGTGATTGAGGACTTTATGAGATCTGCTGGAATGATTGTAGTCACCCATCTCTTCCATGATGGACACACACTTATTTCACTCTTTACTTCACTTATACACACACATACAGAGATATGATCTGATGTAAAATGATTTTATTAAGATCAATACATAAACAGGGCAGGGAGATAAAAAACATTCATATAATTAGTTCACTAAAATCAGGGGTAATAAATTAAGACATGAGGGGAGGGGGTTAAAACAAAGCTAAAAAAAATAAATAATAAAATCCATTGATTGAAAAACACTCAGGAGGGGAGACCTGGGGAAAGAAAAGAAAAGAGTCTCAAATTAGTTCTGCACACTTTGTTGAACAGGTCCAGTAATGTAGAATCAGAAACATGTAAGTGTGTGTGTGTGTGTACCTCCTTGAATGGGGGGGGGGGTCTCTCCCACCGGCAGGACCCTGCATTCTGTGCCGCTCTCCGCCGCAAAAGATTTTAATGCCGGCATGGAGAATCGGCACAGATGCTTTATTAGCTTGGGTCTCACTGGTCTCTAGTACAGAGAGAGAAACTCTAGATTAGATCATGAGAAAATGAAGCTGATTGCAGTGTTTGTCCTCTTTTAAACCTTGTGCAATCTTATCCATATTTTTGGCCATTTTTTTTTATAATTTTGCCTGTATTAATTCTAACTGCATACATTTTGTTGGAATTTTAATATTTCACCCTCATTTCCTTTAATAAATCTATTTTACACTAGGTACAAAAAATGTGTTCCTCTCAGGACCTTAAGGACAAAAATGTCCTCATTGAAACCCATTAAAACTGTGATTTTTAATGCTAGGATCATTTAACCATAACATGATACAATATTTGGTAATAGACTTTTATTTTGTCGGCAAGGCTTCAAAATTAAAATAGACTATGATTTTGATTGATTATGATTAAGTTTCCTGCTTCTGTAAATGTGAGTCTATTATAGAGTCAATAATCATGTTAGTATGGAGTGTGTTCTGTTTGTGTGCGCAGCTTGTAATGTTTGAGAGAGAGAAATTATACTGTACTGTGAGTCACAAATCCACCGCTGTGTTTGTTCATTTTTACTAAAAGCTCATATTTTGAGATATCAACTTCAAATTTGGAACATGACATTTAGATTTGTGGCTATTAATTTCACATTTCAGTTTTTAATGTTTCTTTAAAAAAAAAACATTAGCTATGATTGCTGTGATTGATTTTTATTATACAAGTCTTTTTGTACAACTATTAACAATAACCTGCCAAAAGCAGACAAAACGTCTAAATGATCTAAGCTAACAGAGTGTGTTAAAAATGTCAAAGATTGGATGACCAAAATGTTTCTTCTTTTAAAACTGGATAAGAAAGAGATGTTACACATTGGACCAAACAACAATATGCAGAATCTCTAGAAGGATTTACTGTTATTTCCAGTCAGAAACTTGGTCTCATGTTACAAAAACAGCATTCTTCCATCTTAGAAACATTGCCAAGCTACGGATCATGTTCCCTGTTTCTGATGCAGAAAAGTTAGTTGATGCATTGATGAGCTCTAGACTGGACTATTGTAATGCACTACTAGCTGGCTGTCCTTCATCTTCAACAAACAAGCTCCAGTTAGTCCAAAATGCAGCTGCTATAGTCATATGACTATATGATCATATTTCCCCAATTTCTCTGCACTGGCTGCATGTTAAGTTACAAAATATTGCTACTTATAGGACCTTTACTCTTTCCCCTCAGTGTTTTTGAAAAAAGGTTGCCAGTCACTTTTAGCGTTTTTGCTGATTTATTTTTATTTTTTTAAAGAAAAAGTTTTATTTTAGCTTTAAGCATTGTATTTTTAAACACGTGAATGTAGGTAGATTTCATTATAAAAAAAATGCAATTTTCACAGCTTTTGCTCAAATATTACGTCTGGATCATATTCAGTATTATCAAAGCAAATGTACATGAGTACTCCTAAAGCTTGCACAGTCTTTATCCACTTTCTGGATTGACGTTTCACTCTGTAAAATTAGGCAGTTTTCACTGATCAGCTGTTAGTGTTGATGGATCATTTCTGGATCTCAAAACCCTGGGCTTTTGGTCGTGCCTAAGATAGCAAAGTCCACTAAAGGAGGGAGAGCTTTTTCACATTTGAACTCTAGATTAAAGACACATCTCTTTAGCTAAGCGTTCACATAATGCATCTCATAACCTTGTACTTCAGCTAGATCTGATCAAACACACATTAGGTTTAATTAGGCTTGGTTTAATTTCTCTCTAGTTGTTTTTGTGTTTCTGCCATGGGAGGTAGATCTGAGATGATTGGACACTTTTACAAGTTATTTGAACTGAAATGTGTGTGTACACAACCACCCTAGAATGATCCACTCAGTAGTTTTCTTTTAATTTAGTCAAATAATTTGCCCCCGCTCAAAATCAAGCCATTAAAAAAAAAAAAAAGGTTAGACACACATACAATCGGATGTCAAACAGCTCTTCTTTCAAAGGGGGTCTGGAGAACAGTGCTCTCTGTACTGTGTAAAGACTTCTTAAAATAACGTCACCGGTGAATCACTGAAAGCACGCAACTTGCAGAAGTAAGGGAAGGTTAACGTGCACAAGACCAACAGGACCCTAATGTTGTCTTACGTTTTCTAGTGTCACGCCCCCTTTCATTCAGATGCGTCATCTTCTGTTCAACAGGAATTCGACAAATCAACATCATAAAGCACAAACCTTTATCAGTGCCTCTCTATTCTCTTGATAATGGATGAAATTACACTCACGGTTTTTACTCCTGCCCTTCTGGATGGAGTTTCAGGATCTGTAGAGAGATATGAACAAGATCACCAAGAGATATGGATATGCGTCTGACTTCAGCCTAATCCGGGACTCAACTTTGGCTGTGTTTTCCGCTCAGGATTTGTGGCTCAATTAAACGTGTCTTTACTTGAAATGTAAGTTGATTATGACAGAATGTAAGTGAACAAGTGGACAGATCTCTTACCGAGAACCCTCTGAGCTTCTTTGGGGTCAATTAAATTTAAAACCATTCTTGGCATCCCATCTGTCAGCCAAGCCCATTCCTCAAAACTACAGACAACAGACAAATAATCATGGGCACTAAAAGAGCCTGTTCATATTGCACAGTGCTTCTCCACATTAAACACTCACAATCCCTCATTAGAAACAAAAAAACAACAAAAAAAACCTTCCATTGATCTGAAAGAACCTCTCTGTGTACCTCTTTCCTTTCTCCTTCCTCTGGGCCTCCGCTTTCTGGATGGCCTCCAGCAAATAATGGTGTTTTTTCGGGGTTTCCTTTTTCCCCTGTTCGAACCTTGAACACATTTACATTACAAACTAACAAAAGAATCTGTCTAGATCAGGAGTGGCAAACTCTGGTCCTGGAGAGCCGCAGCCCTGCAGAGTTCAGCTCAGCCCTAATTAAAACTCACCTGCCAGTATCTTTCTAGTAACCCTTCAGACCTTGATTAGTTTGTTCAGGTGTGTTTGATTAGGGTTGGAGCAAAACTCTGCAGGGCTGCGGCTCTCCAGGATCGACGTTCGCCACCCCTGGTCTAGATTCAAAATATGCAAGTTCTCATTGACTTACCCAACTTCCATACTCAGTCTTTTGTAAATGGAGCGTATTTTGGAAATGTAATTCTTTTCCATTTGCACGTTGCTGATTGCTTTAATCTGAGAGATGAGAAAGCAACATGAAGGTTATTGGACACTTTTCTAATGTTCAGATCTAAGGTTGCAAACACACTCTCTCTTCTGGACTCACAATAGGCAAGAGACTGCTGGATATCAGCTCATGCTGACTAAAAAGGAACACTTATTAGGTCCAGTGAGGCACGGCAACCTTTTTATTGGAGCTGGTCAGAAGAAGACCGATGTTTTGTATCAGCTGCTCCGCCGATGCTTCATCTATGGACTCTACACAAAAACACCAGACAATATTTACACACTGATCTCTGCTTTACCACCAAACAAGATTAATACGCAATCAAAAACTGCAGAAAGTAGTTTCAACAGTATCAGTCAGTCTCACCTTTGTGGTGGAACAAGACTCTAGTTAAGACAACAACTGTGCAAAAAATCTTTGTTTCAGATCCAATAAATCCGTTGCACAATATGTTCAAATACTGCTTCATGGCTTCTGAAACACATGATGAAGACGACCGTCATTATTTCAGCCCATCAGTTGCCAACATACACTGCAATAAGATACTATAAATACCAGTAAAAATACATCACCTCTTTTGTCACCGCAAAAACGCTCCAGAGCGCTCAGAACTTTGTCTATTACACCGTATGCGGGTTTGGTGGCTCCAACCGAAGATTCTTTTGTGAGAGCGATGACCTAAACACAAATCAAGCATGCCAGTATTAGAGCTGTTATGAAGAAGAACTGATGTAAGAACGTACTTTGTGTGAGACCAACCTGAGGAAGCAGAGCTTAAACCCCTCAACATCCTCGGCCATCGCTCTCACAACATACAGCAAACTCTGAAGAATGGGCTGACAAACAGCAAGAGCCCGGTATTATTATTCCAGAACACATTGTGTGTGTAAATACTCTGATTCCTGATGGTTTGTTACAGCTCTTACTGGTTTTGCTGGTATTACTGCAGTCTTCAATCCATCCAGCAGCATTTGTTTCAGAGCAGAATCATCGGCTGAATCAAATCCTGCTGGATGGACGGCACACAACGCTTCCAGCATCCTGTATGCTTTCCTCTGCAGATCTGTGTCCTTGCTCTACAATCAAAACATTACATGAAGGACTCACAACAACACAAGACACAACAGGGCTTACAAATGTTAACAGGAAGATTCTCACCTTTACAAACTTTTGAATTAAGCAAAGGGTTTGGGCCCCTAATTGGTCCCCCGCATGAGGAATTAACCAAATAGCCATTTCCATGACTGCAAGTCTACAAAAGTACAAATATACTGGTCCTTCTCAAAAAATTTGCATATTGTGATAAAGTTCATTTATTTTCTGTAATGTATTGATAAACATTAGACTTTCATATATTTTAGATTCATTACAACACAACTGAAGTAGTTCAAGCCTTTTATTGTTTTAATATTGATAATTTTTGCATACAGCTCATGAAAACCCAAAAAATTTGCATATTTCATCCGACCAATAAAAGAAAAGTGTTTTTAATACAAAAGAAGTCAACCTTCAAATAATTATTTTCAGTTATGCACTCAATACTTGGTCGAGAATCCTTTTGCAGAAATGACTGCTTCAATGCGGCGTGGCATGGAGGCAATCAGCCTGTGGCACTGCTGAGGTGTTATGGAGGCCCAGGATGCTTCCATAGCGGCCTTAAGCTCATCCAGAGTGTTGGGTCTTGCGTCTCTCAACTTTCTCTTCACAATATCCCACAGATTCTCTATGGGGTTCAGGTCAGGAGAGTTAGCAGGCCAATTGAGCACAGTAATACCATGGTCAGTAAACCATTTACCAGTGGTGTCGGCACTGTGAGCAGGTGCCAGGTCGTGCTGAAAAATGAAATCTTCATCTCCATAAAGCTTTTCAGCAGATGGAAGCATGAAGTGCTCAAATCTCCTGATAGCTAGCTGCATTGACCCTGCCCTTGATAAAACACAGTGGACCAACACCAGCAGCTGACACGGCACCCCAGACCATCACTGACTGTGGGTATTTGACACTGGACTTCAGGCATTTCGGCATTTCCCTCTCCCCAGTCTTCCTCCAGACTCTGGCACCTTGATTTCCGAATGACATGCAAAATTTGCTTTCATCCGAAAAAAGTACTTTGGACCACTGAGCAAGAGTCCAGTGCTGCTTCTCTGTAGCCCAGGTCAGGCGCTTCTGCCGCTGTTTCTGGTTCAAAAGTGGCTTGACCTGGGGAATGCGGCACCTGTAGCCCATTTCCTGCACACGCCTGTACACTGTGGCTCTGGATGTTTCTACTCCAGACTCAGTCCACTGCTTCCGCAGGTCCCCCAAGGTCTGGAATTGGTTCTTCTCCACAATCTTCCTCAGGGTCCGGTCACCTCTTCTCGTTGTGCAGCGTTTTCTGCCACACTTTTTCCTTCCCACAGAATTCCCACTGAGGTGCCTTGATACAGCACTCTGGGAACAGCCTATTCGTTCAGAAATTTCTTTCTGTGTCTTACCCTCTTGCTTGAGGGTGTCAATGATGGCCTTCTGGACAGCAGTCAGGTCAGCAGTCTTACCCATGATTGCGGTTTTGAGCAATGAACCAGGCTGGGAGTTTTTAAAAGCCTCAGGAATCTTTTGCAGGTGTTTAGAGTTAATTAGTTGATTCAGATGATTAGGTTAATAGCTCATTTAGAGAACCTTTTCATGATATGCTAATTTTTTGAGATAGGAATTTTGGGTTTTCATGAGCTGTATGCCAAAATCATCAATATTAAAACAATAAAAGTCTTGGAGAAATATCACCTTGACATAGTCACCACTGATAATCTACTCCTAAATAAAATGCAGGAACTTTAATTAGTATTGTGATTTTGGTTTGTATTGTGAAAAGCGCTCTACAAAACAGACAAACTCTGGGGATCATATCAGCTGAACATCACAGGAGCAGAGAGAAACGTGGAGCTCAAACTGAGTTTCTGTCTGAGTGGAGACTCTTTGAATTCTACGACTGATTCTCAATCTCCATGTTGCTAGAGCTTCCTGTTTCTCTCTCTGTCATCAGACTCTGTCTGTGCTTTTAGTGCAGCTCTCACCTGTTCCTCATCTTCTCTCCGAATGGTATCCATGGCGATCTTTGCCGCTGCCTCCTTGGCATTTTTTTTTTATTATTTCCCACTCCCGGTGGGTCCATCTCCTCTCTCACGCGTACCCTCACGCTGAATCTGACAGAGAGAAAGAAAAGGGAGGAGAAAGATGTGAGTCAGACAGGAACAGCACAAGCTTTCACACACTTGACCATATTTGACCCTTTCCACATTTGGCTGACGTCTCTATTGTCAGTAAAAACTCTTGTTTGACTGAGAGAGAGTCGGGATGAGCCATCAACAATTCTTATGTGACACAGAAAATGAAGCGGATGGGAATAAATGTTTGAAACCTTAGGACAAATCTAGCCTTTGGTATTTTTGTCTGGTTTCTACTCAGAATATCTAAAGATTCTTAAATCGAGATGCATTCATTAGAAAGCAAAATTATGTAAGATATTTTGTCTTGTTTTCTGGATTTTGCTTTAAAGTTGTCATCGGATACCCATTTTCCACAAGTTCATATGATTGTTTAGAGTCTTAATAAAAAAGTCAATAATATACTTTGGTTAAAAATTCTCAATGGTAGTGTAAAAAACACACCTTTACCTTGACAAAATCGGCTCTGCATAATATCAACTCATTTTACTGCATGGCCCCTTTAAATGCAAATGAGCTCTGCTCGCCCCACCCCTCTCTGCCTGAGACATGAAGTTTACTTTAGTCGCATTTAGCAGCAGAATGTACCAACAAGCACATTATTAAAGGGGTCATCGGATACTAAACTCACTTCTCCATTTTGTTTGAAGATTAATGTGTGTTGTAGAGCTGCACGATTCTGAATAAAATGAGAATCACAATTTTTTTTGCTTAGAATAAAGATCACGATTCAGGAGAACTTTATTTTAAAGATTTACTCCTGAACATTAGGTTATCAAACAGCAGTAAAATAGAAGTAAAATAAGACATAATAAACTTTTTATTGAATTTATTTTGCTTTTAAATATAAAGAATGTAATGTAAAGAAAAAAAATCACCATTAAACATTAAAAAATAAATAAAGGTATTATGTCAGAGTAAAGCGAGTTAAAGATTCTTAGCTAGAAACACCAGTCTATCAACACTTTATGGCTGTCACTGTTTACTCTGTGGGATGCCCAAGTTTACTTCACCATTTTACAAATAAATCCTAATCTAATCATGACAAACCATTTATGGTTGGAAAGGTCTAAGGCTCCTAAAGAGATATTTGACTTTTTTTTGTTACAAATTAAGTAGGAAAAATAATTTATGACAAGAGTGCACCTCAAAAATCTACTTCATAACAGGAGTTCTGACCTTTTTCACAACAGATTTCCTTGTTGCCTTTTTCCCCCATTACACTTTAGAAATAATAAGAAATTATATATCAGATGAAAACTTAATTTCAAAATTCATCCTTTGAAAGCCATTTTAAAATCAGACATTGCATTAACATGGACAATGTACATAAATCAGTTACAAAATGTTTTTGTCCATGAATTCTAAAGATGTAAGTTTCAATTCTTCATTTTCACGTCTCTGTTCAAAAATGGCAGTAACAGTTAAGGGGTAATGGATCGTCATGCTCATAATGTTTCCATTGCTCTGCTGGTCCATAAATCTGGCACGATCAAAGTACTACTCTTTCAATGTTCAAAGTGCAAATAGAGACCGAATTTTCCAAGCATGATACAGAGCTATCTACACAACTAATTATAGCTCACATACTAATAACAGCCTAGATATTTTATGAAGCCTAATTTGTGCGCAATGGCGAGTCGCTCTCTAAACGCAGGATATTAATATTCATTTTATTCATCAACAATCATTTTAACGATCGCGCAAAACTCTCGGCGGCGTAGAGCCTGCATTCTACAATACAAGAGATTACTTTAACAAAACCATCTGAAAGTGTGTGGACACCAACGGGATTTTGAAAAGTGTGTCTTCAGTGGAAATGACTCTGTGAGTGGAACTCTGCCGCTGAGTTATCATCTGATGTGAATGAATGCCGCGTTGAACAGTATATGGACACGGAGGCGCCATGAATTGCATCTGACAGACTGTGGGCTGTAGCACGAAATATAGTATATTTCTTCAAAAGCAGATTGTAAAGGTCTTTTAATTCAGTGATTCTCAATCCTGGTCCTGGGGGACCCCTGCTCTGCACATTTTGCATGTCTCCCTTATTTAACACACCTGACTGAGATCATTAGCTGATTAGCTGATAGACCTGAAGTTTCTATATTCCCCGACGACTCCATAATCTGTTTTTCTCAGCAGCTGCTTTGATTATGTCTGCCTTGAGGAAAAAAAAAATAATAGAAAAATCAATCAGTAAAAAAAGGCTAGTTTAGCACTCATGACTTACCGCTACACTGACACTGTCTGTGAGCGTCTGTTTGTGAAATTACCTTTTAAAGCACCAAATGACCCAGTAGAAAACCATACAGTAGTTTCTTTCAGCACGTTAAGTATTTAAACAAAAATAAGAATCAAATGACGTGTTAACAATGAAAGGAATGGAGTTTAGTGTGAAATGTTTCTGACAGCAGATTCATCTCTGGAACAGTGATCTCCTCCTCATGATCTCTGTGTGAAAACCCCATCCTCTGATCACAGATAATAGTTCTGATGTTCTCTGTCTTAAAGCCAATGACTGTATGGGTCTGAATGAGTCCAGGCTACTGTTAGAAACACCAACAATAGAGAGATTCTCACTGTTACTCAGAAAACACAACTCAGCTTTCATTCATTTGAGGAGAAACGATCCTTTGAGAATTTATCTTCATTTTTGTCTGAACTCAGCCTTTAATTGTCTTTGATCTGTGTGTTTACTGTATGAATGAATGGATGTGAGTGATTTATTGCAGTGCTGTGATTGAGGACTTTATCAGATCTGCTGGAATGATTGTAGTCATCCACACTTAGTTCACTCTTCACTTATACACAAACATACAGAGATATGATCTGATGTAAAATGATTTTATTAAGATCAATAAATAAACAGGGCAGGGAGATAAAAAACATTCATATAATAAGTTCACTAAAATCAGGGGTAATAAATTAAGACATGAGGGGAGGGGGTTAAAACAAAGCTAAAAAAATAAATAATGAAATCCATTGATTGAAAAACACTCAGGAGGGGAGACCTGGGGAAAGAAAAGAAAAGAGTCTCAAATTAGTTCTGCACACTTTGTTGAACAGGTCCAGTAATGTAGAATCAGAAACGTGTGTGTGTGTGTGTGTGTGTGTGTGTGTGTGTGTGTGTGTGTGTGTGTGTGTGTGTGTGTGTGTGTGTGTGTGTGTGTGTGTGTGTGTGTGTGTGTGTGTGTGTGTGTGTGTGTGTGTGTGTGTGTGTGTGTGTGTGTGTGTATATGCCGGCATGGAGAATCGGTAGAGATGCTTTATTAGCTTGGGTCTCACTGGTCTCTAGTACAGAGAGAGAAACTCTAGATTAGATCATGGGAAAATGAAGCTGATTGCAGTGTTTGTCCTCTTTTAAACCTTGTGCAATCTTATCCATATTTTTGGCCATTTTTTTTTTTTTTTTTTTATAATTTTGCCTGTATTAATTCTAACTGCAGACATTTTGTTGGAATTTTAATATTTCACCCTCATTTCCTTTAATAAATCTTTTTTACACTAGGTACAAAAAATGTGTTCCTCTCAGGACCTTAATGACAAAAATGTCCTCATTGAAACCCATTAAAACTGTGATTTTTAATGCTAGGATCATTTAACTATAACATGATATAATATTTGGTAATAGACTTTTATTCTGTCTGCAAGGCTTCAAAATTAAAATTGACTATGATTAAGTTTCCTGTTTTCTGCTTCTGTAAATGTGAGTCTATTATAGAGTCAATAATCATGTTAGTATGGAGTGTGTTCTGTTTGTGTGTGCGCAGCTTGTAATGTTTGAGAGAGAGAAATTATACTGTACTGTGAGTCACAAATCCACCGCTGTGTTTGTTCAAAATCTTACTAAGAGCTCATATTTTGAGACATCAACTTCAAATTTGGAACATGACATTTAGATTTATGGCTATTAATTTCACATTTCAGTTTTTAATGTTTCTTAAAGACTTATATAATAAAAATCAATCACAGCAATCATAGCTAATGTTTTTTTTTTTTGTACAACTATTAACAATAACCTGCCAAAAGCAGACAAAACGTCTAAATGATCTAAGCTAACAGAGTGTGTTAATGTAAAAGATTGGATGACCGAAATGATTCTTCTTTTAAAACTGGATAAGAAAGAGATGTTACACATTGGACCAAACAACAATATGCAGAATCTCTAGAAGGATTTACTGTTATTTCCAGTCAGAAACTTGGGTTCATGTTACAAAAACAGCATTCTTCCATCTTAGAAACATTGCCAAGCTACGGATCATGTTCCCTGTTTCTGATGCAGAAAAGTTAGTTGATGCATTGATGAGCTCTAGACTGGACTATTGTAATTCACTACTAGCTGGCTGTCCTTCATCTTCAACAAACAAGCTCCAGTTAGTCCAAAATGCAGCTGCTATAGTCATATGACTATATGATCATGTTTCCCCAATTTCTCTGCACTGGCTGCATGTTAAGTTACAAAATATTGCTACTTACTTATAGGACCTTTACTCTTTCCCCTCAGTGTTTTTGAAAAAAGGTTGCCAGTCACTTTTAGCGTTTTTGCTGATTTTTTATTTTTTTAAAGAAAAAGTTTTATTTTAGCTTTAAGCATTGTATTTTTAAACACGTTAATGTAGGTAGATTTCATTATTAAAAAAAAAAAAAAATGCAATTTTCACAGCTTTTGCTCAAATATTTTATCTGGATCATATTCAGTATTATCAAAGCAAATGTACATGAGTACTCCTAAAGCTTGCACAGTCTTTATCCACTTTCTGGATTGACGTTTCACTCTGTAAAATTAGGCAGTTTTCACTGATCAGCTGTTAGTGTTGATGGATCATTTCTGGCTCTCAAAACCCTGGGCTTTTGGTCGTGTCTAAGATAGCAAAGTCCACTAAAGGAGGGAGAGCTTTTTCACATTTGAACTCTAGATTAAAGACACATCTCTTTAGCTAAGCGTTCACATAATCATCTCATAACCTTGTACTTCAGCTAGAACTGATCAAACACACATTAGGTTTAATTAGGCTTGGTTTAATTTCTCTCTAGTTGTTTTTGTGTTTCTGCGATGATTGGACACTTTTACAAGTTATTTGAACTGAAATGTGTGTGTACACAACCACCCTAGAATGATCCACTCAGTAGTTTTCTTTTAATTTAGTCAAATAATTTGCCCCCGCTCAAAATCAAGCCATTAAAAAAAAAAAAAAAAGGTTAGACACACATACAATCGGATGTCAAACAGCTCTTCTTTCAAAGGGGGTCTGGAGAACAGTGCTCTCTGTACTGTGTAAAGACTTCTAAGAATAACGTCACCGGTGAATCACTGAAAACACGCAACTTGCAGAATTAAGGGAAGGTTAACGTGCACAAGACCAACAGGACCCTAATGTTGTCTTACGTTTTCTAGTGTCACGCCCCCTTTCATTCAGATGCGTCATCTTCTGTTCAACAGGAATTCGACAAATCAACATCATAAAGCACAAACCTTTATCAGTGCCTCTCTATTCTCTTGATAATGGATGAAATTACACTCACGGTTTTTACTCCTGCCCTTCTGGATGGAGTTTCAGGATCTGTAGAGAGATATGAACAAGATCACCAAGAGATATGGATATGCGTCTGACTTCAGCCTAATCCGGGGCTCAACTTTGGCTGCGTTTTCCGCTCAGGATTTGTGGCTCAATTAAACGTGTCTTTACTTGAAATGTAAGTTGATTATGACAGAATGTAAGTGAACAAGTGGACAGATCTCTTACCGAGAACCCTCTGAGCTTCTTTGGGGTCAATTAAATTTAAAACCATTCTTGGCATCCCATCTGTCAGCCAAGCCCATTCCTCAAAACTGCAGACAACAGACAAATAATCATGGGCACTAAAAGAGCCTGTTCATATTGCACAATGCTTCTCCGCATTGAACACTCACAATCCCTCATTAGAAACAAACAAACAACAACAACAAAAAAGAAAACCTTCCATTGATCTGAAAGAACCTCTCTGTGTACCTCTCTCCTTTCTCCTTCCTCTGGGCCTCTGCTTTCTGGATGGCCTCCAGCAAATAATGGTGTTTTTTCGGGGTTTCCTTTTTCCCCTGTTCGAACCTTGAACACATTTACATTACAAACTAACAAAAGAATCTGTCTAGATCAGGAATGGCAAACTCTGGTCCTGGAGAGCTGCAGCCCTGCAGAGTTCAGCTCAGCCCTAATTAAAAATCACCTGCCAGTATCTTTCTAGCAACCCTTCAGACCTTGATTAGTTTGTTCAGGTGTGTTTCATTAGGGTTGGAGCAAAAAATATGCAAGTTCTCATTGACTTACCCAACTTCCATACTCAGTCTTTTGTAAATGGAGCGTATTTTGGAAATGTAATTCTTTTCCATTTGCACGTTGCTGATTGCTTTAATCTGAGAGATGAGAAAGCAACATGAAGGTTATTGGACACTTTTCTAATGTTCAGATCTAAGGTTGCAAACACACTCTCTCTTCTGGACTCACAATAGGCAAGAGACTGCTGGATATCAGCTCATGCTGACTAAAAAGGAACACTTATTACAGGGGTGTCAAACTCAATCAGAGAAGGGGCCAAAATTTAAAACACAGTGTAAGCCACGGGCCAAACAGGTTAACATTTTATTGAACAGACTAAAATCACTTTTTGTTTAATCAGAAATCTGAATTTGAATAACCAGAATACTGTAAATATTCTCAATAACACAAATTAAATAATAAAATAATACATTTTATAAAATAAATTAAATAAAAAATAAAATTATTTTGTTCAAATAATTTTCAAGCTTGTGAAAATTGTGCAAATCTTGCAAATAAAATGGTATTTTGATTTCAGGAAAAGGTGCAAAAAAAAAAAAAATTTAAAAAAAATATTTTCTTTTTTATGTCATTTTGTCCTTGTGGGATGTTTGGCATCTTTTCTTGGCTACAAGTTCATTAATGTTTGGGGTTAGGTTCTGAGCTGTGGAAACTCTTAGAGTGGAGTGGAGGTGTTCATCAGTGAGACGGCTTCTGTGTGCGTTTTTGTTCATCTTCATCAAAGAAAAAAGTTGCTCACACAAATAAGTACTACCAAACATGCAGAGCATTCGAGCAGCTTGCAAGCGAAGTTGAGGCATCGTTTCGGGAATGAAGCTGGGGAACTGTGCGGGCCCCACAGTGTCATACTTTGCCTTGAGTATGCTGTTACACTGGAGTTATATCAGCTCCATCTGGATGTTTGCTGGTGCCTTTTCAGCGTCAACTGCAAATGGATTACTGAACAGTTCTAAATTAAATTTCTGCGCTTCAAAGTCCGCAAAGCGTCGCGTGAACTCAGCGCGCAGCGTGCTCAGTTTATCAGCAAAATGCGCATTTGGAAATGCGGCGTTGGAGGCCTGGCTTGTGATTGTTTGGCAACACGGAAAGTGACAAATTTCCTTGCTGCATCTGAATCTCCCACAGGCGTAGCTTGGCTTGAAAGGCTTTCACTGCATCATACATGTCCGTGATCACACGGTCGCGTCCCTGCAGCTGGAGGTTTAGTGCAGTAAGATGCTTAGTTATGTCACACAGAAATGCCAACTCGTGTAACCACTTTTCATCCCGGATAACTGTGGAGTCTTTTCCCTTACTCTCCATGAACTGGCAGATTTCCTCACGCAACTCAAAAAAT
This sequence comes from Garra rufa, assembly GCF_049309525.1. Taxonomy (NCBI): domain Eukaryota; kingdom Metazoa; phylum Chordata; class Actinopteri; order Cypriniformes; family Cyprinidae; genus Garra; species Garra rufa. Next base: position 663,825 of record NC_133385.1, read on the forward strand.
CTGTTGAGAACTTTTTCTCTACTTAGCCATCGCACCTCTGTGTGATAGGGTACGTCACCATGTTCTGACTGTATTTCCTCCAGAAAAGACTGAAATTGGCGGTGATTTAAGGCTCGGGCTCTTATAAAGTTAACTGTCTGTGTCACAGTGCTCATTACATGTTCCATCTTAAGGGCTTTACCGCACAGCGATTCTTGGTGGATAATGCAGTGATAAACTGTCAGCTCACAAGTGCAATTCTCCCTCTGCATCTTCTCCCGCATCCTTCCAACTAGTCCACTCTTTTCCCCGCACATTGCGGGCGCTCCGTCAGTCGTCAGTCCCGTGAGTTTGTCCCAGGGCAGTTTCATGTCATTTACACATTTAGATACTTCTTCAAATATGTCTTTTCCTGTGGTTGTGCCATGCATTGACTTAATGCCCAAAAGTTATTCTGTAACGCATAAGCTGGAGTCCACTCCACGGATGAAGACTGCCAGCTGTGCAGTGTCAGTCGTGTCAGCGCTCTCATCCACAGCAAGGGAGTATGCAATGAAGTCTTTTCCCTTTTCTATCAACTGTCCTTGTAAATCAGTGGCAGATCACACACCCGATCAGCAATGGTATTTCTGCTTAGGCTTACATTTAAAAATGCTTGTTTTTTGTCTGGACAAACGACATCGCACACTTTAACCATGCAGCTCTTCAAAAACTCTCCTTCGGTAAATGGCCGGGCAGATTTTGTGATCTCTTCTGCCACTATATAACTAGCTTTCACGACAGCTTCACTTTGCGATTTTGCTTTTTTAAACATAGTCTGCTGTGACACTAGACTCTTTTTAAGCTCTTCGACCTTCTGTTGCTTCTGTTGTATGTTGAGGTCTTTGTACTTGTCCTCGTGTTTCGTCTCATAGTGCCGTCTTATGTTATATTCTTTATTTACGGCCACATTACCACCGCAAACAAGGCATACAGGTTTACCTCCAATGTCGACAAACATATACTCTGCCTCCCAGCGTTCTTGAAAACCCCTGTTTTCAAAGTCTACTTTTCGTTTGGCCATTTCTTTCGGAGATATTTTAAGCACTGAACCATTTATCCGCTGAACACCGACAAGGCTATGACAACAGCGCAGCAGGGAGGAGGGGCTGATGCTACGATCTGTTGCTTGGTGATTAGAGGTCATGACCGCACGGTAACTTTTGTTGAGCATTATGGGATTTGTATTAATAATATTAATCAGCGGGCCATTAATAATAGACGTATGAAATTGTCTCACGGGCCACATATAATTTTATCGCGGGCCGGATGTGGCCCGCGGGCCTTGAGTTTGACATGTCTGACTTATTAGGTCCAGTGAGGCACGGCAACCTTTTTATTGGAGCTGGTCAGAAGAAGACCGATGTTTTGTATCAGCTGCTCCGCCGACTCTACACAAAAACACCAGACAATATTTACACACTGATCTCTGCTTTACCACCAAACAAGATTAATACGCAATCAAAAACTGCAGAAAGTAGTTTCAACAGTATCAGTCAGTCTCACCTTTGTGGTGGAACAAGACTCTAGTTAAGACAACAACGGTGCAAAAAATCTTTGTTTCAGATCCAATAAATCCGTTGCACAATATGTTCAAATACTGCTTCATGGCTTCTGAAACACATGATGAAGACGACCGTCATTATTTCAGCCCATCAGTTGCCAACATACACTGCAATAAGATACTATAAATACCAGTAAAAATACATCACCTCTTTTGTCACCGCAAAAACGCTCCAGAGCGCTCAGAACTTTGTCTATTACACCGTATGCGGGTTTGGTGGCTCCAACCGAAGATTCTTTTGTGAGAGCGATGACCTAAACACAAATCAAGCATGCCAGTATTAGAGCTGTTATGAAGAAGAACTGATGTAAGAACGTACTTTGTGTGAGACCAACCTGAGGAAGCAGAGCTTGAATAAACCCCTCAACATCCTCAGCCATCGCTCTCACAACATACAGCAAACTCTGAAGAATGGGCTGACAAACAGCACAAGAGCCCGGTATTATTATTCCAGAACACATTGTGTGTGTAAATACTCTGATTCCTGATGGTTTGTTACAGCTCTTACTGGTTTTGCTGGCATTACTGCAGTCTACAATCCATCCAGCAGCATTTGTTTCAGAGCAGAATCATCGGCTGAATCAAATCCTACTGGATGGACGGCACACAACGCTTCCAGCATCCTGTATGCTTTCCTCTGCAGATCTGTGTCCTTGCTCTACAATCAAAACATTACATGAAGGACTCACAACAACACAAGACACAACAGGGCTTACAAATGTTAACAGGAAGATTCTCACCTTTACAAACTTTTGAATTAAGCAAAGGGTTTGGGCCCCTAATTGGTCCCCCGCATGAGGAATTAACCAAATAGCCATTTCCATGACTGCAAGTCTACAAAAGTACAAATATACTGGTCCTTCTCAAAAAATTTGCATATTGTGATAAAGTTCATTTATTTTCTGTAATGTATTGATAAACATTAGACTTTCATATATTTTAGATTCATTACAACACAACTGAAGTAGTTCAAGCCTTTTATTGTTTTAATATTGATAATTTTTGCATACAGCTCATGAAAACCCAAAAAATTTGCATATTTCATCCGACCAATAAAAGAAAAGTGTTTTTAATACAAAAGAAGTCAACCTTCAAATAATTATTTTCAGTTATGCACTCAATACTTGGTCGAGAATCCTTTTGCAGAAATGACTGCTTCAATGCGGCGTGGCATGGAGGCAATCAGCGTGTGGCACTGCTGAGGTGTTATGGAGGCCCAGGATGCTTCGATAGCGGCCTTAAGCTCATCCAGAGTGTTGGGTCTTGCGTCTCTCAACTTTCTCTTCACAATATCCCACAGATTCTCTATGGGGTTCAGGTCAGGAGAGTTGGCAGGCCAATTGAGCACAATAATACCATGGTCAGTAAACCATTTACCAGTGGTGTCGGCACTGTGAGCAGGTGCCAGGTCGTGCTGAAAAATGAAATCATCTCCATAAAGCTTTTCAGCAGATGGAAGCATGAAGTGCTCAAATCTCCTGATAGCTAGCTGCATTGACCCTGCCCTTGATAAAACACAGTGGACCAACACCAGCAGCTGACACGGCACCCCAGACCATCACTGACTGTGGGTACTTGACACTGGACTTCAGGCATTTCGGCATTTCCCTCTCCCCCAGTCTTCCTCCAGACTCTGGCACCTTGATTTCCGAATGACATGCAAAATTTGCTTTCATCCGAAAAAAGTACTTTGGATCACTGAGCAACAGTCCAGTGCTGCTTCTCTGTAGCCCAGGTCAGGCGCTTCTGCCGCTGTTTCTGGTTCAAAAGTGGCTTGACCTGGGGAATGCGGCACCTGTAGCCCATTTCCTGCACACGCCTGTACACAGTGGCTCTGGATGTTTCTACTCCAGACTCAGTCCACTGCTTCCGCAGGTCCCCCAAGGTCTGGAATTGGTTCTTCTCCACAATCTTCCTCAGGGTCCGGTCACCTCTTCTCGTTGTGCAGCGTTTTCTGCCACACTTTTTCCTTCCCACAGAATTCCCACTGAGGTGCCTTGATACAGCACTCTGGGAACAGCCTATTCGTTCAGAAGTTTCTTTCTGTGTCTTACCCTCTGGCTTGAGGGTGTCAATGATGGCCATCTGGACAGCAGTCAGGTCAGCAGTCTTACCCATGATTGCGGTTTTGAGCAATGAACCAGGCTGGGAGTTTTTAAAAGCCTCAGGAATCTTTTGCAGGTGTTTAGAGTTAATTCGTTGATTCAGATGATTAGGTTAATAGCTCATTTAGAGAACCTTTTCATGATATTCTAATTTTTTGAGATAGGAATTTTGGGTTTTCATGAGCTGTATGCCAAAATCATCAATATTAAAACAATAAAAGGCTTGGAGAAATATCACCTTGACATAGTCACCACTGATAATCTACTCCTAAATGAAATGCAGGAACTTTAATTAGTATTGTGATTTTGGTTTGTATTGTGAAAATCACTCTACAAAACAAACAAACTCTGGGGATCATATCAGCTGAACATCACAGGAGCAGAAAGAAACGCGGATCTCAAACTGAGTTTCTGTCTGAGTGGAGACTCTTTGAATTCTACGACTGATTCTCAATCTCCATGTTGCTAGAGCTTCCTGTTTCTCTCTCTGTCATCAGACTCTGTCTGTGCTTTTAGTGCAGCTCTCACCTGTTCCTCATCTTCTCTCCGAATGGCATCCATGGCGATCTATGCCGCTGCCTCCTTGGCATTTTTTTTTTTTATTATTTCCCACTCCCGGTGGGTCCATCTCCTCTCTCACGCGTACCCTCACGCTGAATCTGACAGAGAGAAAGAAAAGGGAGGAGAAAGATGTGAGTCAGACAGGAACAGCACAAGCTTTCACACACTTGACCATATTTGACCCTTTCCACATTTGGCTGACGTCTCTATTGTCAGTAAAAACTCTTGTTTGACTGAGAGGGAGTCGGGATGAGCATCAACAATTCTTATGTGACACAGAAAATGAAGCGGATGGGAATAAATGTTTGAAACCTTAGGACAAAGCTAGCCTTTAGTATTTTTTTGTCTGGTTTCTACTCAGAATATCTAAAGATTCTTAAATCGAGATGCATTCATTAGAAAGCAACATTATGTAAGATATTTTGTCTTGTTTTCTGGATTTTGCTTTAAAGTTGTCATCAGATACCCATTTTCCACAAGTTCATATGATTCTTTAGGGTCTTGATAAAAAAAGTCAATAATATACTTTGGTTAAAAATTCTCAATAGTAGTGTAGAAAACACACCTTTACCTTTACAAAATCGGCTCTGCATAATATCAACTCATTTTACTGCATGGCCCCTTTAAATGCAAATGAGCTCTGCTCGCCCCGCCCCTCTCTGCCTGAGACGTGAAGTTTACTTTAGCCGCATTTAGCAGCAGAATGTACCAACAAGCACATTATTAAAGGGGTCATCGGATACTACACTCACTTCTCCATTTTGTTTGAAGATTAATGTGTGTTGTAGAGCTGCACGATTCTGAATAAAATGAGAATCACAATTTTTTTTTGCTTAGAATAAAGATCACGATTCAGGAGAACTTTATTTTAAAGATTTACTCCTGAACATTGGGTTATCAAACAGCAGTAAAATAGAAGTAAAATAAGACATAATAAACTTTTTATTGAATTTCTTTATATTTAAAAGCAAAATAATGTAATGTAAAGAAAAAAAATCACCATTAAACATTAAAAAATTAAACAAAGGTATTATGTCACAGTAAAGTGAGTTAAAGATTCTTAGCTAGAAACACCAGTCTATCAACACTTTATGGCTGTCACTGTTTACTCTGTGGGATGCCCAAGTTTACTTCACCATTTTACAAATAATTCCTAATCAAATCATGACAAACCATTTATGGTTGGAAAGGTCTAAGGCTCCTAAAGAGATATTTGACTTTATTTTGTTACAAATGAAGTAGGAAAAATAATTTATGACAAGAGTGCACCTCAAAAATCTACTTCATAACAGGAGTTCTGACCTTTTTCACAACAGATTTCCTTGTTGCATTTTCCCCCATTACACTTTAGAAATAATAAGAAATTATATATCAGATGAAAACTTAATTTCAAAATTCATCCTTTGAAAGCCATTTTAAAATCGGACAATGCATTAACATGGACAATGTACATAAATCAGTTACAAAATGTTTTTGTCCATGAATTCTAAAGATGTAAGTTTCAATTCTTCATTTTCACGTCTCTGTTCAAAAATGGCAGTAACAGTTAAGGGGTAATGGATCGTCATGCTCATAATGTTTCCATTGCTCTGCTGGTCCATAAATCTGGCATGATCAAAGTACTACTCTTTCAATGTTCAAAGTGCAAATAGAGACCAAATTTTTCAAGCATGATACAGAGCTATCTACACAACTAATTATAGCTCACATACTAATAACAGCCTAGATATTTTATGTAGCCTAATTTGTGCGCAATGGCGAGTCGCTCTCTAAACGCAGGATATTAAAATTCATTGTATTCATCAACAATCATTTTAACGATCGCGCAAAACTCTCGGCGGTGTAGAGCCTGCATTCTACAATACAAGAGATTACTTTAACAAAACCATCTGAAAGTGGGGGGACACCAACAGGATTTTGAAAAGTGTGTCTTCAGTAGAAATGACTCTGTGAGTGGAACTCTGCCGCTGAGTTATCATCTGATGTGAATGAATGCCGCGTTGAACAGTATATGGACACGGAGGCGCCATGAATTGCATCTGACAGACTGTGGGCTGTAGCACGAAATATAGTATATTTCTTCAAAAGCAGATTGTAAAGGTCTTTTAATTGTCCAACATCAAAAATCGTCATATCACACACCCCTGATAGCAATGCAGTTTGTGCAGATCCGGAACAGAGTTTGGTTGAGAGAAATAAACGTCCGGTTCCTAGTTCAGCGGAGCGTAGTGTCAGAGACAGAGTGATTGACGGCTAATATCTCAAATCTTCATTAAATGTAGTAAAGTAAAGATGAAGTTTAAATGGTTATGTAATGTTGGAGAGAACGGTGAACCTGTCACTGCATCAGCTCACAGCAGTCTGTGCGGTAGTTAGGCTAGAGAAAGTTTTGTAAAATATAAATAAAATATAATTTGCTGAATCGTTTAAATGCTGGATTAAGATCGTGTGGGGGGTCGAATCGAGATCGCCATCTTTTAACGATTAATTGTGCAGCTCTAGTATACGACGTATACCTGCGTATCATGTAGACTACACCACTGCATAAAACCCCACTGCAAATGTTTTATTGGACCTGTAATACACCAAATGCAATAAAAACAATAAAATACCATTACATATAAAGTGTGTATATAACATGTGGTTTTCAAAATATTGCATATTAATTTACATGGCTTGTTTTGTTGCCAATAAGGGACTACACTACTCATCCTTTAATTACACAAATGACTCGTTTAAAATGTCTACAAATGAATGAAAGCATGGGCGTTGGTTCAATGGTTCGCGGCTGGGGCCGAACTCAATGAACTGGTATGATTCACAGGTTTACACAGATCACCCACATCGACAAACCATTGACATTTCAAAAGGAACGGTTCGAACCAGTTACGGCATAACGAAAATGCAATGACTGAAATCAGCCGACTTTGGTAGTTTGGTACGTGCTCCGTTCCACTGTTTCAAACCAATGGATTCACAAACGTTTGGAAGCTTCAGGAAGCAGTGCTTCGAACGCGTCCATCACTAACAGGCTCACTGCGGTAATAGACGCTTAAACACAAATATGAGTGAGCTCATAGCATTAGTCTACTCTTTAATAAACACATTTACCCCAGCAGCAGTCAGAGCTATCGTTTTAGCCAATAAACGCTGAGTTTGTGTCATTAATATTGAGTATTCAGTGATGTGGAAAAGAGGCTGATCCGTGTAGAGATCCAAACTTCATTCTACTTTACTTCCATTTGATCAGTTATGACAACGTGTCCCTGGTGAAAAAAACTGCTAAAACCAGCCTAGGCTGGTTGGCTGGTTTTAGCTGGTCGGCAGGCTGGTTTTAGAGGGGTTTTGGCCATTTTTCAAGCCTGGCCAGGCTGGGAGGCCAGCTAAAACCAGCTACTTCCAGCTTAAACCAGCTAATACCAGCCAACCAGCCTAGGCTGGTTTTAGCTGTTTTTTTTCACCAGTTATGGAAACAATAAAATATGAAAAACCACAGGAGTTGAACGGGGTCGATAATGTGACAAATGAACGGTTTCTTCCTTTATCTGACTGGAAAACAAACGATGTGAAGATCAAATGGGAATGATAAACATGAATCTGATCAATCTGCAGGACTAAAGATGTGATGCTCACACTAGCAGTGCAGTCAAGAGCCTCAACGCCAGATTGACTTTACTGATGATCAACAGTTTACAGAAACAGCAGCTGTCCAGAGAAACTTCAGCTCAGAGCTAGATGTGTTACCTGGGGTTGTGGTCCGGACCCTCTTTCATCTCCTCCACAAAATCAATATGTTTACCGTTTCTTTGCCCGAGGGAGAAAAGTTGCGCTACCGCGTGTGCGTCCATTTTTTTTCCCTCCGATTTAGCTCACTCTCCTTTTATTGATGTCCTGATGGCGGAAGACATACAACTTTTACCTGTATTACCGCCACCTAGTGTTTAGGAGTGTGGCTCAGGCTCATAAACTTTGATTATACTTTCATATACAGTAACTTTGACTCATAATAGTCACATCTCTGTGATCGGCATCAGACGACGAACAACTGCTGAAGTTTGGTCAAAATCAGACAAAACCTAAAAATTCAGCTTTGAAATCACAGGAATAAATTACATTTTTTATGTATATTGGAATAATAAACAATTGTTTTAAATAGTAAATAGTAGTTTTTGCTGTAATTTGGATCAAATTAACACAGGTTTGGTGAGCAGGAGAGACTTCTTTAAAAAATATATTTTTTTTTCTGTTCTGAAATTCTACATTCTCGTGATTTCTTTTTTTTTTTTTTTTTTTTTTTAGTGAGGGCAATATAAATGTCTTAAATGTAAGCAAGTTTTAAATAGGCCAGCATCATGCTACAATCATGTAAAAAATGCTAGCATCACTTAGCTAAGAGCTAAAGCATGACAAAGAAAAATAAGTGTAACTCATGCATACAATGTCCAATCTGACCCAAGCTTAATGTGTTTGATAAGAGTGCTGGTCTGAACACAAGCTCATACCCATATTCAGTTCTAGTCATAGAGCCACCTGCTGGCAACAGGAAGTCAGATGTTTAATACTGTTGTGGAAGCCCAGCAACGTTTTAAAAATATCAACAAGTGTTAAATAGGGTAGCAACATGCTAGAAACATGTTAGCAACATTTAGATAAGTGCTAAAGCATACTCTTAATGCAATGAAACAGTTCTAGTAAGAATCCTGGCAGCAGCGTTCTGTATGAGCTGCAGCTGTCTAATGGTCTTCTTGGGAAGGCCAGTGAGGAGACCATTACAATAGTCCACCCTGCTGGTGATAAAGGCATGAACAAGTTTCTCCAAGTCTTGACGGGAAACAAAACCTCTAATTCTTGCAATGTTTTTGAGATGATAGTATGCTGATTTAGTTACTGCTTTGACATGGCTACTAAAACTGAGGTCTGACTCCAGAATCACACCCAGATTCTTGACTTGATTTTTTGTTTTTTGACCCCTAGCGTCAAGGTACGCATTTACCTTATGAACTTCATCTTTGTTTCCAAATGCTATGACTTCCGTTTTCTCCCTGTTTAACTGTAAAAAGTTTTGGCACATCCAACTGTTAATTTCATTAATGCATTGGCAGAGAGAGTCAATGGGGCTGTAGTCATTTGGCGATAAGGCTAGGTAAATCTGGGTATCATCTGCATAGCTGTGATATGCTATTTTGTTCTTTCTCATTATTTGACTTAGTGGGAGCATATACAGGCTGAACAACAGAGCCGCTAGAATTGAGCCTTGTGGGACTCCGCATGTCATGGACGTCCACTTAGACTTATGTTCTCCTATACTCACATAATAGCCTCTCCCTTCTAAGTATGACCTGAACCATTTGAGAACCATCCCAGAAAGCCCGACCCAGTTTTCCAATCTATCTAAAACAATGTTATGATCGACAGTGTCGAACGCAGCACTGAGATCTAGTAATACCAGCACTGATATTTTGCCAGAGTCTGAATTTAGGCGAATATCATTTATTATCTTTATGAGCGCTGTCTCTGTGCTATGATGTGGTCTGGAACCAGATTGGAAATGGTCCAGGTATCCATTTGAGTTTATGTAGTGATTCAGCTGATTGAAAACAACCTTTTCAATAATCTTGCTTATGAAAGGAAGATTTGATATTGGTCTATAGTTGCTCGATATGGTGTTATCAAGATTTTTCTTTTTCAGAAGGGTCCTAACAGCTGCAGTTTTCAGGGAGTTTGGAAAAGTTCACCACTTTTAAGAGATCTGCTTCTAAACAGTTAAGCACACTTTTGAAAAAATATGTTGGAAGTGTGTCGAGGTGGCAGGTTGACGATTTGAGGTGCTGTACTGTTTCTTCCAAAATATTGCTATCGACTGCAGTAGACATAATGACTTCTTTTTGAAATTGCGGTCAAATCTGTCCGACCTCTGCATAACTTGAGGGTGTGCTAATTGTCTTTCTGATATTATTGATCTTCTCAGAAAAGAAGGAAGCAAACTCATCGCACTTGCTGTCGGAGAGCAGTTCACTAGGGATCTGACTAGGGGGGGTTTCGTTAGTCTCTCAACGGTAGCAAAAAGAGTGCGAGTGTTGTTTAAGTTGCTGTTTATAAGGTTTGAGAAGAACATTTGTCTAGCTTTACCTAGTTCAACATTGAAAGCATGAAGGCTGTCTTTATAGATGCTATATTGAATTTCGAGTTTCGTCTTCCGCCACATCCGCTCAGCTTTTCTGCATTGTCTTTTCATGCTCTGTACTGCTGTTGATTTTCTCCATGGGGATTTCTGTTCGCCAGAAATTCAGATTTTTACAGGTGCGATGTCATCATTGACATTCTTAACTTTTGAGTCAAAGGACTCCAGGAGAAGATCAACAGAGTCTGCAGAAATGCTTGGCATTGAAGATATAGCCTTCATAAATAGCACACTAGTGTTATCATTAATGCATCTCTTTCTGACAGAGACTGATCTAGATTCATTAGGAGCAGAGATCAATATATCAAAGAAAATACAGAAGTGATCAGATAGTGCTACATCCTTGATAACAGTGGATGAATGTTTAGACCCTTACTGATGAGTAAATCAAGAGTGTGTCCACGATTGTGTGTAGGCCCATGCACATGCTGAATCAGGTCAAACGTGTTCAAAACCGTTATTTTTTCTTTTGTGGTTTTGATTTCTGCATTTTCTAAGTGAACATTAAAATCCCCTGCAATAGCAAAACAGTCAAACTCTGAACAAATCATTGAGCAGTTCTGTGAACCCATCAACAAAGACTGGACAGTATTTTGGGGGCCTGTAAATAATGATAAATAGAATGTGTGGAGCACCTTTCAGCACAATCCCTAGATATTCAAAAGACATGTACTGACCAAATGACACTTGCTTGCATTGATAAACATCTTTAAATAGAGCAGCTACACCTCCACCTCTCTTAACAGCTCTGCAGACACTCATGAAAGTAAAGTTAGGAGGGGCTGTTTCATTGAGGACTGTTGCACTGCAGCTGTCTTCCAGCCATGTTTCATTTAGAAACATAAAATCCAGGTTGTTTGTGGTTATAAAATCATTGATCAGAAGTGATTTATTTTTTAGTGAGCGAATGTTTAAAAATGCTAGCTTGATGGCATTACTTTTTGTCTCTAGAGCAATCTTAGTTTGATATCTAATAGGCCTCAGATTAGATGGGTCAACCGGCTTGAGAAGGCCTTAGACTTTATCACATATTAAAACAGAAATAGGGAAAGCTACAGACACACTGGGTTTCCCGCTTGTTTTGAAAACATTCCTGATTGTTGCTGCTACCGTAGCGGGGACCCGACACATATCACTGAGAGCTGTTATCAGTTGTTTTTGGTTCACTCACAGCAGATGGAGGAGGGTTTGGGACCTGACGTTGTGGCAGCGGCCGGAGAGCTCTCACAGGAGGAGGAGAATGGCTAGCTGGACCCACAGGCTTTGGTGGTTGTGGCGCCCGCCGTTTTTTAGTTGATAACTGGGGGCTTGCAGCAAAAGAGTGGGAGAGTCTGGTTCCAGCATATACCAGTTCCTCCATTTTCTGTGAGAAGCTTAGAAGTGGAGATGTTTGTTATGTTTAACCAGTATGTAGCACCGTGGTCCTGTGAAACACGACATTTCGTTCCACTATATGTCCACACATGTAGCAGAATGACAGTAAAGCTCGACTTGACTTGTAAAATCATTTTATTAAGATCAATAAATAAACAGGGCAGGAAGATAAAAAATAAGACAAAACCAGCCTCCTGACCAGCTATGACCAGCTCAAACCAGCCAACCAGCCTTTTTTCACCAGTGATGAACGCGTGTCTGATTATTCAACCCTTTAATGCATACCTCTGGTCTTTGGAAACTCAGGATGCAATTCACGACCCTTTCCCTCCTTCTTAATTTTTTCAAGTTTGACATCAACTTTCTTAGTATTCCTTAATCTATTTATTATAAAAAATACAACAAGAAAAAATTACATGTAATAATGAACAATATCTGTTTTTTGAAAAATATCACTTTTTGTTGAAATGTAAATGAAAGATGAGTAATAATTTTTACCACAATGGTTTCTCTTGTATAGTCGTGGCCAAAAGTTTTGAGAAATGAGAATGACACAAATATTAGTTTTCACAAAGTTTGCTGCTCAACTGCTTTTAGATCTTTGTTTCATACTGAAATATAATTACAAGCACTTCATACGTTTCAAAGGCTTTTATCGACAATTACATGACATTTGTGCAAAGAGTCAGTATTTGCAGTGTTGGCCCTTCGCTTTCAGGACCTCTGCAATTCGACTGGGCATGCTCTCAATCAACTTCTGGGCCAAATCCTGACTGATAGCAACCCATTCTTTCATAATCACTTCTTGGAGTTTGTCAGAATTAGTGGGTTTTTGTTTGTCCACCCGCCTCTTGAGGATTGACCACAAGTTTTAAGATCTGGGGAGTTTCCAGGCCATGAACCCAAAATTTCAACGTTTTGGTCCCTGAGCCACTTAGTTATCACTTTTGCCTTATGGCATGGTGCTCCATCGTGCTGGAAAATGCACTGTTCTTCCCCAAACTGTTGTTGGAAGAAGTTGCTGTTGGAGGGTGTTTTGGTACCATTCTTTATTCATGGCTGGGCAAAATTTTTTGGGCAAAATTGTGAGTGAGCCCACTCCCTTGGATGAGAAGCAACCCCACACATGAATGGTCTCAGGATGCTTTACTGTTGGCATGACACAGGACTGATGGTAGCACTCACCTTTTCTTCTCCGGACAAGCCTTTTTCCAGATGCTCCAAACAATCGGAAAGAGGCTTCATCTGAGAATATGACTTTGCCCCAGTCCTCAGCAGTCCATTCGCCATACTTTTTGCAGAAGATCAATCTGTCCCGGATGTTTTTTTTTGGAGAGAAGTGGCTTCTTTGCTGCTCTTCTTGACACCAGGCCATCTTCCAAAAGTCTTGTCCTCACTGTGTGTTCAGATGCGCTCACACCTGCCTGCTGCCATTCCTGAGCAAGCTCTGCACTGGTGGCACTCCGATCCCGCAGCTCAATCCTCTTTAGGAGACCATCCTGGCGCTTGCTGGACTTTCTTGGACGCCCTGAAGCCTTCTTAACAATGCAGTGGAAAGTTGTTTTCGGGATTAAGTTCATT
>NC_133385.1:677708-747673 GCF_049309525.1 Garra rufa
CAGCTCAATCCTCTTTAGGAGACCATCCTGGCGCTTGCTGGACTTTCTTGGACGCCCTGAAGCCTTCTTAACAATGCAGTGGAAAGTTGTTTTCGGGATTAAGTTCATTTTCATGACAAAGAAGGACTATGCAATTCATCTGATCACTCTTCATAACATTCTGGAGTATAGGCAAATTACTACTATAAAAACTTAAGCAGCAACTTTTCCAATTTCCAATATTTATGTAATTCTCAAAACGTTTGGCCATGACTGTACATTGTCTTATCTTCTGGGAGACGCCTGTGTCACTTCTAATTTACAAAAAAAAAAAACTTGCTGGTTGATTAAAAGTAAGTCAGATTTTGTCAGGGGTATGAATAATGAATTTGAGTATGACTCTGTGTGTGTGTGTGTGTATATATATATATATATATATATATATATATATATATATATATATATATATATATATATATATATATATATATATATATATAACCCTAACCCAGCGATTCCAAACACTGGATCATTTGGGTTCAATTGATTGAAGGTTTAGGAAAATCTTTGTTTCTCCATCACTTAATGAAGTGCTAGTTAATGAGTTGATCTTAACGAGGTTTAATTAGTGTCGGCAGGTGTTTGACATCAATGAGAGACGTTAGAAAAGCTCCATTTGTTTCTGACTGGAAGAGAAAGGAGTCTGAGAGTGTGATGAGGAATGAGAGTCAATATTGAGTCAATGTGTGTTTGAAGAAAGACAAGATGAATGAAAGAAAAGAGTCAGAAAGATGCTCTTCTTTTGAGGGCTTGAGTTTGTTTCTTTTGTAGATTCAGTAGAGATGTGTCTCTTGATGTTTGGAGGAAGTTCAGACTTTCATCACACAGATTGTGCTTTTAGACCTTCAGCACACAGATAGTTGTTCTGTTTTGGCCTTAATTCTTTAACATTGAGCTGTTTCACTGCTGGATGATCTATGTTAATCTAGAACTGATCCAGCATTTGAGATTGATCTGATTCATTTGATCAATCAGTGGCACTTTTAGTGAGCAGAACTGAAATTACTGACATCACAGAAAAGATTTGATGGTGTGTCAGTGAAATGTCTTGAGAAAATGGTCTGAATTCTGTTAAACTAAGCCAAACAATTGCTGTCTATTCCTTTCAAAAATAGGAAATGTTCAAAACATGGACTGGCTATCTTAATACACACACGATCAATACTGAGAGACTAAAGACAGCATTCTAATGCTAGCAATCCTGGCTGATCAAGAGCCCCAACAGTTTGAGATTCTCTTCATTCTGTGTAAAACCCCATCCTCTGATCACAGATAATAGTTCTGATGTTCTCTGTCTTAAAGCCAATGACTCTATGGGTCTGAATGAGTCCAGGCTACTGTTAGAAACACCAACAATAGAGAGATTCTCACTGTTACTCAGAAAACACAACTCAGCTTTCATTCATTTGAGGAGAAACAATCCTTTGAGAATTTATCTTCATTTTTGTCTGAACTCAGCCTTTAATTGTCTTTGATCTGTGTGTTTACTGAATGAATGAATGGATGTGAGTGATTTATTGCAGTGCTGTGATTGAGGACTTTATGAGATCTGCTGGAATGATTGTAGTCACCCATCTCTTCCATGATGGACACACACTTATTTCACTCTTTACTTCACTTATACACACACATACAGAGATATGATCTGATGTAAAATGATGTTATTTAGATCAATACATAAACAGGGCAGGGAGATAAAAACATTCGTATAATTGCATTAAAATCAGGGTAGAGGAGGGGTAATAAATTAAGACATGAGAGAAGGGGGGGTTAAAACAAAGTAAAAAATAAAAAAAATAAAATCGATTGGTTTTTAAAAACACTCAGGAGGGGAGACCTGGGGAAAGAAAAGAAAAGAGTCTCAAAAAAATTGGTTCTGCACACTTTGTTGAACAGGTCCAGTAATGTAGAATCAGATATAAAGCATCAGGGCTCTGTCATCACGATCTTTCTGTAGTTTACTCCTTCTCTTACCTTCTCCGGCAGCGGTCCTTGTTTTTTAAGCTCTTCTAGAGCTGTCTGGGCCGCCATTTCCTTGGCCCACTGTTTGGTCCTCCCCCAGCTTCACGCGTATCTGAATCTAAGAGAGAGAAAGATGAAAGAGATCTAAGAAAGATTCCTCTGCTTTTTCGTGATGGAGGACTTGTGTCAGTCGTTATCAGCGCTTCCGCCTGATAGTTATTTTTTTTTTTTTTAGCTATCGTTTTTATGTATGAGAGTTTTTTCTTCACTCTCTCTCTTGCGCAAAGTTTGCGCGTTGCTTGCTTGTGTTGCTTGACACCTCCCCATATAATTTTTTTATAGGCCAGATATTTAGGTTAAGCAAATTTCTGATGGGGCTATAGCCTTGCCAAGCGCCACCACTGTGTGCATGCCATTGGCAATTTACACTAGCAGTCCCTGAATGAGTGTACTGTAGATCAACAGCATTAAAAGGCACATTTAAAAAGGAGGTAAAAGTAGCTCATAACTTGTCGATTTAGGAGAAAATCTTAAAAATAATGGGCGTGTCTGTCCTAAATTTAGGACTCATAAGTTTTTGCTCTAAGAGTGTTTCACAAAGCATTTAGCGCTAAAACTAGCTCCTAAATCTTTGCAACGTAAAGACTTAGTTATCCGTGTCCGCAAGTTCGCTTGGGTTTGTGAATTCACCCATTTTGTGTGGCGTCAAGAGGTGTCCATCTCCGAATGCGAATGAATGGACTCCATAGAACGAAATATTAGGCCTATATGAGGCTCTTTTAACAACTAGAAGGTTAATATTGTTTTTTACTTGTGCCAAAACAAAGAATTAGCCATGCATTTATATGGAAATATGCTTATATGGAATAATATGTATATAAATATGCTTCTTCTTTTTTTTTTTTTTTTGGCAATAGTTATCCTTTAAAGCGGTTTTGACTGAACAGGTACGCCCAGTGGTCAGGCCCGCTAAACACCCTCAAACGAAATCAATAGCACCCTCCGTTAAAGCTGTAATGTCATTTTATTGCAGATTTAGATAACAATCCAGTGCATAATAGTTAAAAAAACAATTTATTTTTCTGTTGTGTAAGCATTAAAACAATGCCTTATATTGCATCAAAGCCACTGGCGGTTCTATATTGAATTGTGCCCTGGGCGAGACTCCCTCGCGGCGCCCCCCGACATCTATTCCCAACCATAAGCTTGTCTATCAAGAAACTGTATCATTTGATTAATAGAAAACTTAACCTTATTTCCACTGTTTTTTTGTTTTGTTTTGTTTTTTTTGCTGTTTTTTTATTAAGTAAACAGTATATAAATTAAAATATAGCCTTTTCTGTAGACAACAAGCTGCATGTAAAAGCTGGGGTAAAAGTACCCATTAAGCCCATGTACCCTTTAAACCCACATTCAACTCTGAATAAAAAAAAAAGGAAAACTTTTTTTTTTTTTTTTTTACAAATTATGATTTTAACCAATTCAGTGATCTGGTAATTCCCTGACATTTTTTTTATTGTATACCAATCACATTTGGCAATGTTGAGCTCCACTTCTGTAAACATCCACTAAATTCACTTTTTTTTTTTAAAGATAGGCTTAAATACAGTGCCACAAAACACATGCAAACTACAGTCAACACAAGCTTCTCTTGAATGAAAAAACTTAAAGTGGGCACAATGAAAATTACTGTGATGCTTAGTCCACAATATCTTTAAGCTTCATGCATGTCTTTGTAAAGATATCTTACATTTTTGTAAAGCAAAACATTGTCTTTTTTCACCATTACTCACTGTGGTACCAATTAGGCCCAACTTATGTTTTTTTTTTTTTTTTTTTTTTTTTTTTTTTTTTTTTTTTTTTTTTTTTTTTTTTATGAGAAATCCCTCTAATTACAAACTAAGATCAATTTTCAGAGTGTGATTTTACCTTACAAACCTTTTACCTTGCCTTACATACTACTTTAATTTACAAATATATTTAGGCCAACAAATTACACATTGTGTAGCACCATTATATAATGAGTGTCTGCTAATATTTGATCATACAAAAATGAAATAGCTAAAAAGCTTGACACAGGATTTTAACCTATATGTAATAGACTGCACATATGGCAGATGCAATCAAAACGAGCCCCTTTTTACACACAGCTTCAGTCTATGATTCTTTAAATTTGCCTGTGTTAACTTGTGCCCTGTGTTGCCTGTGTTAACTTGTTTGCTAGCCAAAATCTAATTTTACTGTTGCAATAAATTGAAGTTATTTCCAGTTAAAAAGCTGCTTACCAATATTACTTGTTACTAGAAAATCTCATTTGATTATGACAAAATCATGTCTATTTAAGTCACTTTCCAAAGTATTTATACGAGAAAAACGGCAAAAACAACGTGTAAATAACGTCATTTTTATATATTTATCACATTAGCTAGTCTCTGAAGAAAATGTACCATGTTTTTACTATAGTAAATATAGTTTAACAGTAGCGTTTTCTAATTAAACCACAGTAGCCTCAAATTTGCAGTTGTCTGGGACTCCATGAAATGTACTTTTACATCACAAACCTTAAAAAGTAATATACGTTTACTATAATATTCATTATCATAACAGTAAACACAGGTCACAAGTTAACATGGGCACATGTCTTTAATTCAGTCAGCTGCATATCACGCTCTGCATTTGAACATTGTGTATGGGTGAGGCTTAAGACAACATGCTAACGATAGCAATCCCGACTGCTCAATGCAATCAACATCTATCAAGAAATCAACAAATTCAAGATTCACTTTATTGAAGATCAACAGTTTCCAGCTGCAAACTCACAGAAAAAGTCCATGTCTATATGCGTCACCTTGGTGAATGTGGAAGTCCTGATTGCCCCACATTGATGAAATCCACTCCAACGCCTTTCCTCTGACCATAAATGTTAATTTTTGAAGCCACGTGCTGCATTTTTCCGCCGTTGTTTCTAACAACGTCCCAGTCTCTTCTTCTTTTATGCGTTTACCTGCAGGTGACAAACTAAGGTTCTAGGTTCATAGCACCATCTACTGCGCTGGAGTATTTCTTTATTTTAATTATTTTTTTTTATTTTGCTGAAATATACCCTCCCAGATAGCAGACCAACACTGAATCAACATTGAATCAATGCTAATGCATCAATCAAACTATCGATGGATCAATGTTGAAATTTAACAATGTTTTTTTCATCAGTTTTGCACCCAAAAATAATGTTATTTCAATGATGAAAAATAGATCAAGGTCATAAAATCAAAATTTCTTCAACTCAAATCATTGAATTAGCATAGAAACATTATCAAATCAATCATGCTTTTTGCTTTTTCCATCATTTTACCCCACCCACAAATCATATTATTGGTTAATAAAAACGTGCTGCCGCTAACGCCTCAGCAGGCTTTCATTGTACTTGTTCATCGCTGTACTGGTGAGTTAAGCCCCGTTCACACTAGCAGCGACTTCTGCCAGAGGCTGGCGATGAGGTCGCTAGTGGGCGTTCTCATTACTGGTTGCTTAGTAACGTCATTTAACGTCATTTAACGTCATTTAAGTTTTTATCCAAAGCAACTTTAGAAACAGACAAGCAGGTTACAATTCATTTTAATGCAGTTAATATTATTTTTAATATGGTACGTTCATTTGCCATCTAATCATTTATGATTTTGTCTGTTGTCATACATTTAACACATTTTGGTTTAGATTTTTTTAGAGGTAATATCTAATTTTACATCCTATTAGTTCATTAAAACCCTACGTGGAATCCCCAGGATATTGGCCACCCCTTTCCATGCCTCATTTTTTAAATTTATGTCCCTTTATGCGGGCAGGGACAATTGCTAACGGCAAGAATTAATGAAAGCTGTTAAGGAGTGTGCATTCCGGATAGGGGTGGGAAGATCATTCCACCAGGCAGGAACGTTGAATGAGAATGTTCTGGAAAGTGATTTCACGCCTCTCTGTGGTGGTACAATGAGGCGTCTTTCACTAGAGGATCTCAGACTTTTGGAAGGAGTGTAGATTCTTAGTAGTGAATGGAGGTAGGCAGGTGATGATCCGGTGGCTGTCCTATATGCCAGCATCAGTGTCTTGAATTTGATGCGAGCTGTGACCGGTAGCCAGTGCAGGGATATGAAGAGAGGTGTGACATGGGCCTTTTTGGGCTCATTGAAGACCAGCCGTGCTGCCGCATTCTGAATCATTTGTAGAGGCCTGCTTGTACATGCTGGAAGACCGGCTAAAAGAGCATTGCAGTAGTCCAGCCTAGAAATGACCAGGGCCTGGACGAGGAGTTGTGCAGCATGCTCTGTTAGGAAGGGCCTGATCTTTCTGATGTTGTGAAGTGCAAACCTGCAAGATCGAGCAGTTTTAGCTATGTGGTCTTTAAAAGTCAATTGGTCATCAAAGATTACTCCAAGATTTCTGGCTGAAGTCGATGGTGTAATTGTCGATGAACCTAACTGGATGGAGAAGTCATGTTGTAAAGTTGGAGTGGCAGGAAAGACAAGGAGCTCGGTCTTTGCTAGATTGAGCTGGAGGTGAATGTTGAAATCCCCAAAGACTAGAAGTGGGCTGCCATCTTCTGGAAATGAGGACAGCAGCCTTCTAGGAAGATGCCAAGTTGAGTTGGAGGGCGGTAAATTACCACAACATGTAGTTTGATAGATGTTATAGTGACTGAATGAGATTCAAATGAGTTGTAATTGCATAGAAGAGAATTGGTTGAGTATTTCCAGTTGTTAGAAATGAGTACTCCGGTACCGCCTCCCCTTCCAGAGTGACGAGGAGTGTGAGAGAAGGAGAAGTTATTAGAGAGAGCGGCTGGGGTTGCTGAGTTTTCAGGACGAATCCAGGTCTCAGTCAAACCAAGGATGCTCAGGCCAGATTGCAGAGAAAAGGCAGAAATAAAGTCAGCTTTGTTGACAGCTGACTGACAGTTCCATAGCCCAACCGTGAAAGAGAACGGTTCAGTGGAAGAGGTGATGATAGTGCGCAGGTTAGAAAGATTGCGTCGACGTGTGCGTGAGATGTTAGAGCGATTTGTGGAGAGAACCGGAATGAATTGGAAGCACATGATAGTGGAGGACAGAAAGAAGAGAGAAATAAGGAAAGGAGTACTTAAGTGCACTGTCGGTGTCGTTGCTCGGTTCAAAAGTCGCGCAGGAAAAGTCGCTGGTCTTTACTCTCGTCGGTCTTCATGCGAGGAGAGTCTTCCGCGTCAGCTGGTATGACGCGCTTAAATAGACCGTCAATAACACATAAGTGATAACAGCTGGGTACGCCTCCTTGTGTGAGTCACCCCCGAAAGTAAGGCAGGCAACTGCAAATGGCTCGAATCGAAACTAGATTGCCACTGACTTCGCACTTTGAGTGTGCTCAGGAAGGGAACGATAGGGCGAACAAAAGCTTTCCCTTGGCCGTCTGCTTACTAATTTTACTTTCATTAACTGCAATCAGAACCAATAATTACAACAAAACGCTAGCAGAACCAATAAACAAGTTACTGAGTACTTTCCAGCAGCAACTACATGTATATGGAAACTAATAAGGAAATTAATAGCAACGAACGAGTGCTTCTTAGTACTAAATAAATGTATATAGAACGAATAAGGAGATTAATAGAAACGAACGAGCAACGATTTTGCTGTAAAGAAGCTGTAAACAGTCGATTTTAAAGTTTGTCATTGATTCAGATCCTCATTCATTTATTTCAGTTTAATAACTGTGAAGTTCACCAATTATACAGTCAAGCCTGAAATTATTCATAGCCCTGGCAAATTCTGATTTAAAGTTACTTTTATTCAACCAGCAAGTTTTTATTTTATTTTTATTATTAGAAATCTCACAGACATCTCCCAGAAGATAAGACGATGTACAAGATGCATCATTGTGGAAAAAATATTACTCATCTTTTATTTACATTTGAACAAAAAGTGGCATGTCCAAAATGATTCATACCCTTCTCAATAATCAATAGAAAAGCCTTTATTGGCTATTACAGAAATCAAACGCTTCTTATAATTGCTGAGCAGCTTTCTGCATGTCTCCACTGGTATTTTTGTCCATTCATCTTTAGCCATGAGCTCCAACTCTTTCAGGTTGGAGGGTCTCCTTGCCATCAGCCTGATCTTTAGCTCCTCCACAGATTCTCAATTGGATTTAAGTCAGGACTCTGGCTGGACCACTGCAAAACGTTAATGTTTTTGTCTGCTAACCATTTCTTCACCACTTTTGCTGTGTGTTTTGGGTCGTTGTCATGCTGAAATATCCACTGTTGCCCAAGGCCAAGTTTCTCTGCAGACTGCCTGATGTTGTTGTTGATGAATTTTGATGTATTGCTCCTTTTTCATGGTTTACTGTGATTAGGTTCCCTGGTCCACCGGCTGAAAAACACCCCAAAACATTAGGTTCCCACCACCATGCTTGACAGTGGGGATGGTGTTCTTAGGGTTGAAGGCTTCTCCTAATTGGGATGCTTTAGAACAGCTTGGACTATTTGGAATGGTATAGAACTTTGGATTTACCCATAGTCTGTGACAGTTTGCAAAGGGTATGAATAATTTTGCCACATGCTACTTTTTGTTCAAATGTAAATAAAAGCTGAGAAATATTTTTTTCCATAATGATGCCTCTTGTACATCACCTTATTCAACCTGTGTCATTTCCGGTCAAAAAAAAATTTGCTGGTTAAATAAAAGTAACTTTAAATCAGAATTTGCCAGGGGTATGAATAATTTCAAGCTTGACTGTAGAATGCTCCAGAGAAAACAGTGATGAATCATCAGTTCAGTTCAAATAGTATCTGTGCAATCAAGTCGACGATAACGCTGAAAATAAGTGTACCAAGCGAAGCAAGCCAGAGGAACTCTAAGTAATCTAATTACTCCAGCCTAACAATCCTTCACGGATTTGAATTATAGAAATGGAATAGTGTGTTATGTGTAAGCCAGATATTTTGCATTTATGTCCATCACAAAAACAAGATGTTTATCATTTTTAATGAAATCAGAATTCTCATCCTTTTTGTATTTAGCTCCCAAACTCTGCAGCCGCTGAATCTAGGTTCACACTGCATGCTTTTCAAAGATGTCTTAATGTCACAATTCCGTCTGCTCTACCAATAACACAAGCCAGAATTCACATGGGGCATAATGTAAAATCAAAACTTAAGAGTGTTTTCCCAGTGACTTAGATAGTATTACTGCAGCTCTTAAACACATCACTGCAGGAAGAAGAGACACCGATTCATTTGCTTTTGTGTTCTGTTCAAAGTGATTCGATTAGACTTCCTTAAGATACATCTTAGGCTTCTTATGATGCACCTCCTCGAACTTCAACTCCTCGTACAAATATAAAATAAATCAATAAATTAAATAGGGTCACAGAAATGCGCTCCTAAAGCGCCAGTCTCTGGTTTTGCCGGATCATCCTTTGTCATTTATTTGAACATTTCACATGTTAATTTAATAAAAGTTTTCTTGGCCTTTTTTTTCCCTGTTAGTTGTTTCTTAACTGATCTAGTTTGCCTAATTAAACACAAAAGCTCTACAAAATAAGAATTAACAGACATTTTACAACAACATTTGTTTTTCATTTTAATTTAATTGTTTATTGCATTAAATATATTTCATAAAAATATGTGCAGTTGGTTTGTGGTGTAATTAATATTTATATTTGTTTATTTTGATCAGCAGACATCACCAGTGATTTCAAACACTGATTTATTTTGGTTCGATTGATTGAAGGTTTTGGAAGAGCTTTGTTTCTCCATCACTTAATGAAGTGCTAGTTAATGAGTTGATCTTAACGAGGTTTAATTAGTGTCAGCAGGTGTTTGACATCAATGAGAGACGTTAGAAAAGCTCCATTTGTTTCTGACTGGAAGAGAGAGGAGTCTGAGAGTGTGATGAGGAATGAGAGTCAATATTGAGTCAATGTGTGTTTGAAGAAAGACAAGATGAATGAAAGAAAAGAGTCAGAAAGATGCTCTTCTTTTGAGGGCTTGAGTTTATTTCTTTTGTAGATTCAGTAGAGATGTGTCTCTTGATGTTTGGAGGAAGTTCAGACTTTCATCACACTCATTTTCCAACAGATGAGACCAAGTTGAGGCTAGTTTAGACTTCATGTGGGACTACAGAAGCACTCAGTCAAACAAGACTAAAACTGAAAAAAAACACCAGAACCAGGCGGACCTGAGAAAACAAGTTTATTAAATTAAAAGCATTCACGTTCAATGGGATTCACCCGCTGAGATTGTTACTCGCTCAAGACTCCTCTTTAAGCTGGTTTCAATTCTTTCTGTTGGGTAGACCTGAAGTTTCTCAGCAGCTGCTTTGATTATGTCTGCCTTAAGGAAAAAAAAAAAAAAAACAATCAATAAAAAAGACTACTTTAGCACTCATGACTTACCACTACACTGACACACTGTTTGTGAGCATCTGTTTGTGAAATGACCTTTAAAGCACCAAATGACCCAGTAGAAAACCATACAGTAGTTTCTTTCAGCACATTAAGTATTTAAACAAAAATAAGAAACAGAGTGAAAATCAGATGATGTGTTAATGAGGAAAAGAATGGAGTTTTAGTGTGAAATGTTTCTGACAGCAGATTCATCTCTGGAACAGTGATCTCCTCCTCATGATCTCTGTGTGAAAACCCCATCCTCTGATCACAGATAATAGTTCTGATGTTCTCTGTCTTAAAGCCAATGACTGTATGGGTCTGAATGAGTCCAGGCTACTGTTAGAAACACCAACAATAGAGAGATTCTCACTGTTACTCAGAAAACACAACTCAGCTTTCATTCATTTGAGGAGAAACAATCCTTTGAGAATTTATCTTCATTTTTGTCTGAACTCAGCCTTTAATTGTCTTTGATCTGTGTGTTTACTGAATGAATGAATGGATGTGAGTGATTTATTGCAGTGCTGTGATTGAGGACTTTATGAGATCTGCTGGAATGATTGTAGTCACCCATCTCTTCCATGATGGACACACACTTATTTCACTCTTTACTTCACTTATACACACACATACAGAGATATGATCTGATGTAAAATGATTTTATTTAGATCAATACATAAACAGGGCAGGAAGATAAAAACATTCATATAATTAGTTTGTTAAAATCAGGGTAAAGGAGGGGTAATAAATTAAGACATGAGGGGAGGGGGTTAAAACAAAGTAAAAATAAACAAATAAATAAAATCCATTGATTTAAAAACAAAAAGGAGGAGAGACCTGGGAAAGAAGAGAAAAGAGTCTCAAATAAGTTCTGCACACTTTGTTGAACAGGTCCAGTAATGTAGAAACTTTAATTAGTATTGTGATTTTGGTTTGTATTGTGAAAAGCGCTCTAGAAAACAAACAAACTCTGGGGATCATATCAGCTGAACATCACAGGAGCAGAGAGAAACGCGGAGCTCAAACTGAGTTTCTGTCTGAGTGGAGACTCTTTGAATTCTACGACTGATTCTCAATCTCCATGTTGCTAGAGCTTCCTGTTTCTCTCTCTGTCATCAGACTCTGGCTGTGCTTTTAGTGCAGCTCTCACCTGTTCCTCCTCTTCCGTCCTCTTGATGGCATCCATGGCATTCTGTGCTGCTGCCTCCCTGGATTTTTTTTTTCTATTACCCACTCCCGGTGAGTACACTTCCTCCCCGACCCTCACCCTCACGCTGAATCTGTCAGAGAAAGAAAAGGGAGGAGAAAGATGTGAGTCAGACAGGAACAGCACAAGCTTTCACACACTTGACCATATTTGACCCTTTCCACATTTGGCTGACGTCTCTATTGTCAGTAAAAACTCTTGTTTGACTGAGAGGGAGTCCGGATGAGCCATCAACAAAATTTGATTTAAATGTCTTAAATGTTATGGCAGGCCAAAAAACCTGTCTGCTGGCTCCAAGGAGACCCGATCAAACCTGAAAGTGAAAATGGAAATGTGGCCAGAGCCGACAGTAGAAACACAGATGTGATGGAGTCCAGATGATTCTGTGCTGAACACATGAGTGTGTGTGTACCTCCGTGCATGGGAAGGCCCATCTCGCCCATCAGCGGGACATTAAATTCAGTCCGCATTTCCGCAGCAAAGGACCTTAGTGCAGGCATGGCATATCTGCACACATGTTTGAGGATTTTCGGTCCTCTGTCGTGTCTCTAGTACAGAGAGAGAGAGAAACTCTAGATTAGATCATGAGAAAATGAAGCTGATTGCAGTGTTTGTCCTCTTTTAAACCTTGTGCAATCTTATCCATATTTTTGGCCATTTTTGTTTTGTTTCTTATTTTGCCTGTATTAACTCTAACTGCATACATTTTGGCTCAGTTGTGTATTTTTGTAGGAATATTAATATTTCACCCTCATTTCCTTTAAATCTATTTTACACTAAATAAAAATTGATCCTCTCAGGACCTTACTGACAAAAAATGTCCTCATTGAAACCCATTAAAATGTCTCTCATGATTCACTGGTTTACACAGATCGCCCCCATCGACAAACCATTGAAATTACCAAACAAAACGGTTCAAACCCGTTCCGACATAAACAAAACACATTTACTGAAATCAGCTGACTTTGGTAGTTTGATACGTGCTCCGATCCACTGTTTCAAACCAATGGATTCACAAAAGTGTGGAAGTGCTTCAAACGCGTCCATCACTAACAGGTTCACTGCTGCTAATAGACTCTTGCCAAACAAACTATTATATGTGTTTATTTCAGAAATATGAGTGAGCTCATAGCATTAGTCTACTCTTTAATAAACACATTTACCCCAGCAGCAGTCAGAGCTATGGTTTTAGGCAATAAACACTAAGTTTGTGTCATTAATATTGAGTATTCAGTGATGTGGAAAAGAGGCTGATCTTCATTCTGCTTTACTTCCATTTGATCAATTATGACAACGTGTGATGGAAACAATAAAATATGAAAAACCACAGGAGTTGAACGGGGTCGATAATGTGACAAATGAACGGTTTCTTCCTTTATCTGACTGGAAAACAAACGATGTGAAGATCAAATGGGAATGATAAACATGAATCTGATCAATCCTGCAGGACTAAAGATGTGATGCTCACACTAGCAGTGCAGTCAAGAGCCTCAACGCCAGATTGACTTTACTGATGATCAACAGTTTACAGAAACAGCAGCTGTCCAGAGAAACTTCAGCTCAGAGCTAGATGTGTTACCTGGGGTTGTGCTCCAGGCCATCCTTTATCTCCTCCACAAAATCAACAAGTTTAGCATTTCTTTGCCCGAGGGAAAATAATTGTGCGATAACGTGTGCGTTCATTTTTTTTTTCTTCTATCCCTCCGATTTAGCTCTTCTTTTATTGATGTCCTGATGGCGGAAGACATACAACTTTTACCTGTATTACTGCCACCTAGTGATTAGGAGTGTGTCAGGATCATAAACTGAGTTTACTGCATTCTATTAATTATATAAACCAGTGTCCTTTAAATACTGCATTAAAAAGTTTTAATCACTTCTAATTTATTCCTATTTTAATCAAATCAAATTCCTCTGTGTTTTTCTTGAGATCAGCAATCAGTCTTTTTCTTTCTTGGTTGTATCTTGGACATTTCACTATAATATGTTCTACATTTTCCTCCTGATTGCAATATTCACTCTTTCCAGTCTCATGTCTACCCATTCTCTTCAAACTGTTATTAAGAGCAGTATGACCAAATCAAAGCCTTGAGACTATAGTTTCCTCATGTCTGTTTCTTCCTCTATATTCACCAACAGCTCTTTGAATGCTATCAAACAATATCCATGTTCTTTCTTTCTTCCGTTAATTCTGCCATCTCTTCTTTACATGTTTGATTAAACACTTCATTTCAGTCCTGCTATTCTTTATCTGCACATCAATGTCTGTTTTCTTTGTTGCTTCCTTTCCATATTCGTCTGCCAACTCATTTCCTTTTACTCCTACTGAATTCTTCATTGTTTGAAGAATCTCAATCAATATATCTCTGCTCTCAGAATGAAATGTTCTAATTGTAATTAAAAATGAACTTGAATCAGAACATATGAGTGTCCTCATTGGTTTATTTTCCTCCATCCATTGCAATGCCAATAAACATGCTATCATTTCACCAGAGTATGTTGTCAGTATATTTGTGGTTCTTTCAGTGACTCTGACATTAAATTATGGGATAATGAATGCCATTGTCTTCCATGTTTTTTTAAGGCATCAGAATATATTTGAACAAAGCCATAATCATTTGTCAATGGAACTGTGGAGCTTATTGGAGTTTCTTCTTCACTTCTTTACCACTCTATACTTCCCATCCAAAGATTTTGATTTCTTTCTTTCCTTTTTTCCCCATAATGGTTTTAGAACGATCCTAGCCGGGTGTTCCTGATTATGTTCTGATATATCGACCCATCGTATCAAACTTGTAGATATGCTTCTCAGTGCCATCTTCTCAGCCCCCACTACTTCCCCAATAAACATCTCATTACTTTCAATACCTTTTTACATTCATCTCCAATTTTTTAATGTATATTTCAAACGTGAGTTTTTCATCAAACCGTATATCCAGAAATTTAAAATGTGATACTCTTTCTAGTTTTGGTATCAAAATATATCATTTCTATACCAAAAAAGCTTCCTATTACAGTGGCTATCCTTCACAAAACTAATATCTACCACAGTTTTATCACAAGGAGAATGCTAAATGTTTCAATTCAAGCATTTCAGTCAAATGGTATTCATGCAATATTTCAAAACTTTAACCTATGGGAGAAAATTAGCCCAGTTCAGTGGAAAAGATGCACCTACATCCAATACGAGCTGAATCTGAAGTGATTTAAATGATTCCGTGATGTGCGGAAATGTAATTCAATATTAGAATGTTTGCAGGAGCGGAATTAAAGGTGCAATGTGTAATATTTGAGACGATCTCTAGACAGAAATGCAATATAATATACATAACTATGTTTTCAGGGGTGGAAGTCTCCATTATGTTTCTACAGTAGCCCTAAACAGACAAACTGCTCTACAGATCGCATTTCATCACTGTTGTTCTTGGAAAGAAACAGTGACATAATGATGAACAAATAACAGTAATATTCACAACAGCATCGCTTTACTGAATAAATAAGTAAATATAATTCCCTAATTTACGTTTTAAAAGAAACCTTATTATTCTTTGCTGTCTAAAACAAGGACATCTTAATCCTGTGTCGGCTACCGTAGCTTCTGTGAAGGAAGGGGTGAACCGATGGGATGTGGATTCATTAAATGAACAGTTGATTCAGTGAACTGAAGTCTCTCCTCCATTAAAAACACTTGTCTTCTTGGTGTTTATCACAGTGTTCCACTTTTAGGTATCCTTCTCAGCTTTGAAATTAAACTCTATAGTGTAATGTTCTATTAGTGTACTTTACCGTTGATGAGGCTTTTTGAACATGTGAGTCAATCAATATGTGGCCCAAACCCTGCTTTATGGCAGATTGATGTTCTTATGATTGGTTTGCTGACTCTTTAGTGAAGTTAGTGATGGACGCTTTTCAAACACAGATTCATTAAACTTCAAACATTTACCAAATACAACACTGATATTTTTATTATTTTTATTTTTATATTTCATTGAATATATTCCATGGAAACATGTCCAACTGTTTTGTGGTGTTATTTAGATTTATTTATATTTATGGGGTGAATTTGTTACTGGATTTCCAGTGTTTTGATCAGCAGACATCGCCAGCGATTCCAAACACTGATTTATTTGGGTTCGATTGATTGAAGGTTTTGGAAGAGCTCTGTTTCTCCATCACTTAATGAAGTGCTAGTTAATGAGTTGATCTTAACGAGGTTTAATTAGTGTCAGCAGGTGTTTGACATCAATGAGAGACGTTAGAAAAGCTCAATTTGTTTCTGACTGGAAGAGAAAGGAGTCTGAGAGTGTGATGAGGAATGAGAGTCAATATTGAGTCAATGTGTGTTTGAAGAAAGACAAGATGAATGAAAGAAAAGAGTCAGAAAGATGCTCTTCTTTTGAGGGCTTGAGTTTGTTTCTTTTGTAGATTCAGTAGAGATGTGTCTCTTGATGTTTAGATGAAGTTCAGACTTTCATCACTCATTTTCCAACAGAAGAGACTCCAGCGTGACTGTGATCAACACTGATCCGGATCATTGAGCAGCTCTCCTCACATTTCAGCATCATTTCACAATCATTACGAGGCCTTTATTTAAAACACTGGAGATTTTACAATTAAGGTTTCACTGTGCTCTTGAAACCATATCAAGGAAAGCTGGTCTGTGTTGTCATTTTAAAACACCAAATGACAGAAATAAAGTTTAACAGACTTAAGATAAATGCCATATAGGAGCAACCAGTGGGTTCAAAAGTTCAGAGAAAGCACAAAGCTTTAAGTTTCACAAGCTTGAGGTCAGAGTATCTGTTCACAGTTAATCTTTGAAGACCACAAGCATAAAGGACCTAAAAGATACAGATGAGACCAAGTTGAGGCTAGTTTAGACTTCATGTGGGACTACAGAACCACTCAGTCAAACAAGACTAAAACTGAAAAAAACACCAGAACCAGGCAGACCTAAGAAAACAAGTTTAATAAATTAAAAGCATTCACATTCAATGGGATTGGACATTGTTGCTGATGTTCCTGTGGGTCTTTGGTCTTCTTAGGCAGTAGCTTCACCCGCTGAGATCGTGACTCGCTCAAGACCGCGTTCAGCTCTTCATCTTTGCCCTTTTTTCCCTTTAAGCTGGTTTCAATTCTTACTGTTGGGTAGACCTGAAGTTTCTAGATTCCCCGATGATTCCATAATCTGTTTTTCTCAGCAGCTGCTTTGATTATGTCTGCCTTGAGGAAAAAAAAAAAAAATCAATCAGTAAAAAAGGCTAGTTTAGCACTCATGACTTACCACTACACTGACACTGTCTGTGAGCGTCTGTTTGTGAAATTACCTTTTAAAGCACCAAATGACCCAGTAGAAAACCATACAGTAGTTTCTTTCAGCACGTTAAGTATTTAAACAAAAATAAGAATCAAATGACGTGTTAACAATGAAAGGAATGGAGTTTAGTGTGAAATGTTTCTGACAGCAGATTCATCTCTGGAACAGTGATCTCCTCCTCATGATCTCTGTGTAAAACCCCATCCTCTGATCACAGATAATAGTTCTGATGTTCTCTGTCTTAAAGCCAATGACTCTATGGGTCTGAATGAGTCCAGGCTACTGTTAGAAACACCAACAATAGAGAGATTCTCACTGTTACTCAGAAAACACAACTCAGCTTTCGTTCATTTGAGGAGAAACGATCCTTTGAGAATTTATCTTCATTTTTGTCTGAACTCAGCCTTTAATTGTCTTTGATCTGTGTGTTTACTGTATGAATGAATGGATGTGAGTGATTTATTGCAGTGCTGTGATTGAGGACTTTATGAGATCTGCTGGAATGATTGTAGTCATCCACACTTAGTTCACTCTTCACTTATACACAAACATACAGAGATATGATCTGATGTAAAATGATTTTATTAAGATCAATAAATAAACAGGGCAGGGAGATAAAAAACATTCATATAATAAGTTCACTAAAATCAGGGGTAATAAATTAAGACATGAGGGGAGGGGGTTAAAACAAAGCTAAAAAAATAAATAATGAAATCCATTGATTGAAAAACACTCAGGAGGGGAGACCTGGGGAAAGAAAAGAAAAGAGTCTCAAATTAGTTCTGCACACTTTGTTGAACAGGTCCAGTAATGTAGAAACAGAAGTGTGTGTGTGTGTGTGTGTGTGTGTGTGTGTGTGTGTGTGTGTGTGTGTGTGTGTGTGTGTGTGTGTGTGTGTGTGTGTGTGTGTGTGTGTGTGTGTGTGTGTGTGTGTGTGTGTGTGTGTATGCCGGCATGGAGAATCGGTAGAGATGCTTTATTAGCTTGGGTCTCACTGGTCTCTAGTACAGAGAGAGAAACTCTAGATTAGATCATGAGAAAATGAAGCTGATTGCAGTGTTTGTCCTCTTTTAAACCTTGTGCAATCTTATCCATATTTTTGGCCATTTTTTTTTTTTTTTTTTTTATAATTTTGCCTGTATTAATTCTAACTGGAGACATTTTGTTGGAATTTTAATATTTCACCCTCATTTCCTTTAATAAATCTTTTTTACACTAGGTACAAAAAATGTGTTCCTCTCAGGACCTTAAGGACAAAAATGTCCTCATTGAAACCCATTAAAACTGTGATTTTTAATGCTAGGATCATTTAACTATAACATGATACAATATTTGGTAATAGACTTTTATTCTGTCTGCAAGGCTTCAAAATTAAAATTGACTATGATTAAGTTTCCTGTTTTCTGCTTCTGTAAATGTGAGTCTATTATAGAGTCAATAATCATGTTAGTATGGAGTGTGTTCTGTTTGTGTGCGCAGCTTGTAATGTTTGAGAGAGAGAAATTATACTGTACTGGGAATCACAAATCCACCGCTGTGTTTGTTCAAAATCTTACTAAGAGCTCATATTTTGAGACATCAACTTCAAATTTGGAACATGACATTTAGATTTATGGCTATTAGTTTCACATTTCAGTTTTTAATGTTTCTTAAAGACTTATATAATAAAAATCAATCACAGCAATCATAGCTATTTTTTTTTTTTTGTACAACTATTAACAATAACCTGCCAAAAGCAGACAAAACGTCTAAATGATCTAAGCTAACAGAGTGTGTTAAAAATGTCAAAGATTGGATGACCGAAATGATTCTTCTTTTAAAACTGGATAAGAAAGAGATGTTACACATTGGACCAAACAACAACAACATGCAGAATCTCTAGAAGGATTTACTGTTATTTTCTCTACAGTCAGAAACTTGGGTTCAAGTTAACTGATCATGTTTCTCATGTTACAAAAACAGCATTCTTCCATCTTAGAAACATTGCTGAGCTACGGATCATGTTCCCTGTTTCTGATGCAGACAACAACACTTTATGGCTGTCACTGTTTACTCTGTGGGATGCCCAAGTTTACTTCACCATTTTACAAATAAATCCTAATCTAATCATGACAAACCATTTATCGTTGGAAAGGTCTAAGGCTCCTAAAGAGATATTAGACTTTTTTTGTTACAAATTAAGTAGGAAAAATATTTATGGCAAGACTGCACCTCAAAAATCTACTTCATAACAGGAGTTCTGACCTTTTCCCCAAACAGATTTCCTTGTTGCCTTTTTCCCCCATTACACTTTAGAAATAATAAGAAATTATATATCAGATAAAAACTTAATTTCAAAATTCATCCTTTGAAAGCCATTTTAAAATCAGACATTGCATTAACATGGACAATGTACATAAATCAGTTACAAAATGTTTTTGTCCATGAATTCTAAAGATGTAAGTTTCAATTCTTCATTTTCACGTCTCTGTTCAAAAATGGCAGTAACAGTAAAGGGGTAATGGATCGTCATGCTCATAATGTTTCCATTGCTCTGCTGGTCCATAAATCTGGCATGATCAAAGTACTACTCTTTCAATGTTCAAAGTGCTAATTGAGACCGAATTTTTCAAGCATGATACAGAGCTATCTACACAACTAATTATAGCCCACATACTAATAACAGCCTAGATATTTTATGTAGCCTAATTTGTGCGCAATGGCGAGTCGCTCTCTAAACGCAGGATATTAATATTCATTGTATTCATCAACAATCATTTTAACGATCGCGCAAAACTCTCGGCGGCGTAGAGCCTGCATTCTACAATACAAGAGATTACTTTAACAAAACCATCTGAAAGTGTGTGGACACCAACGGGATTTTGAAAAGTGTGTCTCCAGTGTAAATGACTCTGTGAGTGGAACTCTGCCGCTGAGTTATCATCTGATGTGAATGAATGCCGCGTTGAACAGTATATGGACACGGAGGCGCCATGAATTGCATCTGACAGACTGTGGGCTGTAGCACGAAATATAGTATATTTCTTCAAAAGCAGATTGTAAAGGTCTTTTAATTGTCCAACATCAAAAATCGTCATATCACACACCCCTGATAGCAATGCAGTTTGTGCAGATCCGGAACAGAGTTTAGTTGAGAGAAATAAACGTCCGGTTCCTAGTTCAGCGGAGCGTAGTGTCAGAGACAGAGTGATTGACGGCTAATATCTCAAATCTTCATTAAATGTAATAAAGTAAAGATGAAGTTTAAATGGTTATGTAATGTTGGAGAGAACGGTGAACCTGTCACTGCATCAGCTCACAGCAGTCTGTGCGGTAGTTAGGCTAGAGAAAGTTTTGTAAAATATAAATAAAATATAATTTGCTGAATCTTTAAATGCTGGATTAAGATCGTGTGGGGGGTCGAATCGAGATCGCCATCTTTTAACGATTAATTGTGCAGCTCTAGTATACGACGTATACCTGCGTATCATGTAGACTACACCACTGCATAAAACCCCACTGCAAATGTTTTATTGGACCTGTAATACACCAAATGCAATAAAAAAACCATTACATATAAAGTGTCTATATAACATGTGGTTTTCAAAATACTGTATATTAATTTGCAGGGCTTGTTTTGTTGCTAATAAGGGATTACACTACTCATCCTTTAATTACACAAATGACTCGTTTAAAATGTCTACAAGTTGATGAAACTATCTGAGATCAGGGAAAAGCTAAGGGTGTTGGTTCAATGGTTGGCGGCTGGGGGCCGATCTCAATGAACTCATGATTCACTGGTTTACACAGATCTCTCCCATCGACAAACCATTGAAATTACCAAACAAAACGGTTCGAACCAGTTCCAACATAAACAAAACACATTTACTGAAATCAGCTGACTTTGGTAGTTTGACACGTGCTCCGATCCACTGTTTCAAACCAATGGATTCACAAAAGTTTGGAAGTGCTTCAAACGCGTCCATCACTAACAGGTTCACTGCTGCTAATAGACTCTTGCCAAACAAACAGACTATTATGTGTTTATTTCAGAAATATGAGTGAGCTCATAGCATTAGTCTACTCTTTAATAAACACATTTACCCCAGCAGCAGTCAGAACTATGGTTTTAGGCAATAAACGCTGAGTTTGTGTCATTAATATTGAGTATTCGTGTGGAAAAGAGGCTGATCTTCATTCTGCTTTACTTTCATTTGATCAATTATGACAACGTGTGATGGAAACACTAAAATATGAAAAACCACAGGAGTTGAACGGGGTCCATAATGTGACAAATGAACGGTTTCTTCCTTTATCTGACTGGAAAACAAATGATGTGAAGATCAAATGGGAATGATGAACATGAATGTGATCTGATCAATCCTGCAGGACTAAAGATGTGATGCTCACACTAGCAGTGCAGTCAAGAGCCTCAACGCCAGATTGACTTTACTGATGATCAACAGTTTACAGAAACAGCAGCTGTCCAGAGAAACTTCAGCTCAGAGCTAGATGTGTTTCCTGGGGTTGTGGTCCGGACCATCCTTCATCTCCTCAACAAACTCCACTTCCTTTCCCATTTTTTGGCCGAAGGAAAACAATTGGGCAATGATGTGGGCATCCATTTTTTTTCTCCCTCCGATTTAGCTCCTAGTTCTTTTATTATTGTTCTCTTGGCGGATGTGTTTCCGTGTGTGTACCTCCTTGAATGGGAGGGGCCCGTCTTGCCCACCGGCAGGACCCTGCATTCTGTCCCCATCTCGGCGGCGAACGACTTCAGTGCTGGTAACGAATGACTGTACAAATGCTTTAGCATTTTCGGTCCTCTGTCGTGTCTCCAGTACAGAGAGAGAAACTCTAGATTAGATCATGAGAAAATGAAGCTGATTGCAGTGTTTGTCCTCTTTTTTTTTTAGATTTATGGCTATTGATTTCACATTTCAATTTTCAAAATGTTTCTAAAAAAAAAAAAAGTTTCAATCAAACAAGTTATAGAGGTTTAAGTTTATGAATATCATTTATGAGCAATTAAATATTTTTTTACAACTATTAACAATAACCTGCCAAAAGCAGACAAAACTTCTAAATGATCTAAGCTAACAGAGTGTGTTAAAAATGTAAAAGATTGGATGACCAAAATATTTCTTCTTTTAAAACTGGATAAGAAAGAGATGTTACACATTGGACCAAACAACAATACGCAGAATCTCTAGAAGGATTTACTGTTATTTCCAGTCAGAAACTTGGTCTCATGTTACAAAAACAGCATTCTTCCACCTTAGAAACATTGCTGAGCTACGGATCATGTTCCCTGTTTCTGATGCAGAAAAGTTAGTTGATGCATTGATGAGGTCTAGACTGGACTATTGTAATGCACTACTAGCTGGCTGTCCTTCATCTTCAACAAACAAGCTCTAGTTAGTCCAAAATGCAGCTGCTATAGTCATATGACTATATGATCATGTTTCCCCAATTTCACAGTCTCTGCACTGGCTGCATGTTAAGTTACAAAATATTGCTACTTACTTATAGGACCTTTACTCTTTCCCCTCAGTATTTTTGAAAAAAGGTTGCCAGTCACTTTTAGCGTTTTTGATTTTTTTATTATTATTTTTTTTAAAGAAAATTTTATTTTAGCTTTAAGCATTGTATTTTTAAACACGTGAATGTAGGTAGATTTCATCATTAAAAAAAAAAGAAATGCAATTTTCACAGCTTTTGCTCAAATATTTTATCTGGATCATATTCAGTATTATCAAAGCAAATGTACATGAGTACTCCTAAAGCTTGCACAGTCTTTATCCACTTTCTGGATTGACGTTTCACTCTGTAAAATTAGGCAGTTTTCATTGATCAGCTGTTAGTGTTGATGGATCATTTCTGGCTCTAAAACCTTTTGGTCGTGCCTAAGATAGCAAAGTCCACTAAAGGAGGGAGAGCTTTTTCACATTTGAACTCTAGATTAAAGACACATCTCTTTAGCTAAGCGTTCACATAATGCATCTCATAACCTTGTACTTCAGCTAGATCTGATCAAACAGACATTAGCATTCTTTTGCTTGGTTTAATTTCTCTCTCTTTTAGTTTTTGTGTTTCTGCCATGGGAGGTAGATCTGAGATGATTGGACACCTTAGAAGACAGTTTATTTTAAAGGGGTCATGCACTTTTACAAGTTATTTGAACTGAAATGTGTGTGTACACAACCACCCTAGAATGATCCACTCAGTAGTTTTCTTTTAATTTAGTCAAATAATTTGCCCCCGCTCAAAATCAAGCCATTAAAAAAAAAAAAGGTTAGACACACATACAATCGGATGTAAAACAGCTCTTCTTTCAAAGGGGGTCTGGAGAACAGTGCTCTCTGTACTGTGTAAAGACTTCTAAGAATAACGTCACCGGTGAATCACTGAAAGCACGCAACTTGCAGACGTAAGGGAAGGTTAACGTGCACAAGACCAACAGGACCCTAATGTTGTCTTACGTTTTCTAGTGTCACGCCCCCTTTCATTCAGATGCGTCATCTTCTGTTCAACAGGAATTCGACAAATCAACATCATAAAGCACAAACCTTTATCAGTGCCTCTCTATTCTCTTGATAATGGATGAAATTACACTCACGGATTTTACTCCTGCCCTTCTGGAGGGAGTCACAGGATCTGTAGAGAGATATGAACAAGATCACCAAGAGATATGCATATGCATCTGACTTCAGCCTAATCCGGGACTCAACTTTGGCTGCGTTTTCCGCTCAGGATTTGTGGCTCAATTAAACGTGTCTTTACTTGAAATGTAAGTTGATTATGACAGAATGTAAGTGAACAAGTGGACAGATCTCTTACCGAGAACCCTCTGAGCTTCTTTGTGGTCAATTAAATTTAAAACCATTCTTGGCATCCCATCTGTCAGCCAAGCCCATTCCTCAAAACTGCAGACAACAGACAAATAATCATGGGCACTAAAAGAGCCTGTTCATATTGCACAGTGCTTCTCCGCATTGAACACTCACAATCCCTCATTAGAAACAAACAAACAACAACAAAAAGGAAAACCTTCCATTGATCTGAAAGAACCTCTCTGTGTACCTCTTTCCTTTCTCCTTCCTCTGGGCCTCCGCTTTCTGGATGGCCTCCAGCAAATAATGGTGTTTTTTCGGGGTTTCCTTTTTCCCCTGTTCGAACCTTGAACACATTTACATTACATTACAAACTTACAAAAGAATCTGTCTAGATCAGGAGTGGCAAACTCTGGTCCTGGAGAGCCGCAGCCCTGCAGAGTTCAGCTCAGCCCTAATTAAAACTCACCTGCCAGTATCTTTCTAGTAACCCTTCAGACCTTGATTAGTTTGTTCAGGTGTGTTTCATTAGGGTTGGAGCAAAAATATGCAAGTTCTCATTGACTTACCCAACTTCCATACTCAGTCTTTTGTAAATGGAGCGTATTTTGGAAATGTAATTCTTTTCCATTTGCACGTTGCTGATTGCTTTAATCTGAGAGATGAGAAAGCAACATGAAGGTTATTGGACACTTTTCTAATGTTCAGATCTAAGGTTGCAAACACACTCTCTCTTCTGGACTCACAATAGGCAAGAGACTGCTGGATATCAGCTCATGCTGACTAAAAAGGAACACTTATTAGGTCCAGTGAGGCACGGCAACCTTTTTATTGGAGCTGGTCAGAAGAAGACCGATGTTTTGTATCAGCTGCTCCGCCGACTCTACACAAAAACACCAGACAATATTTACACACTGATCTCTGCTTTACCACCAAACAAGATTAATACGCAATCAAAAACTGCAGAAAGTAGTTTCAACAGTATCAGTCAGTCTCACCTTTGTGGTGGAACAAGACTCTAGTTAAGACAACAACTGTGCAAAAAATCTTTGTTTCAGATCCAATAAATCCGTTGCACAATATGTTCAAATACTGCTTCATGGCTTCTGAAACACATTGTGGTAGATGTGACCAGCAAAAGGGAAAAAAAAAATCACAGAGGCAGCGGACTACTGCAAATGCTTAAGGATTTATTTTCTCCATGTACGATTACAACGAAATCTTACTAACATTACTCAGAGAAAATGAATCAAAAATATAAAGAAAAATTACAAATAACAAAACTTTACAATAAACTGGGCCACTGTATTTGCCTCTTAAAATACAGAGGTCTAAGAACCACAGGACCTGCTCTCACAAAGAACAACACATTCACTACAGAGATAGCCAACAAACTTATATATTGGTGACCAGCACCAATTAACAACATAAAGGGGAAACACATGCACATAATGGCCATTAAACTACTAAACAAATGTGAAAACATCAAATATACACAAACAAATAACACTTCAAATAACATATAACAATAATAATTTTACTTCCTAATTTTACTTCTTATAAGTACACATAAAATAAGAGAAACGGTCCTTGGAGTCCCCCTCAGCAGAAACTTGAATAGTTGTGGCCGAATCATTGGATGGAACTGTATATATACGTCCGAAGTTTCCGGTCGAACCCCTTTTGGCGGTACACCAACTTGCGAGACTCGGGCATACCAAACAAACAAAGAAATGGTAAGATTAAATAAACTACTCGTTAAAGAGTGTGCGCACTTAACTCCAAACGAAAGTTTAAATAAAGTTTATGAAACCAAAATAATGTTATTGTGTGTTCTTTACTGTAACCAAATTTAATTAAATGCATAAACAAACAAACCTGACCGAGCCTCTGCAGACATCCATGACACACTCCTCCCCTTCTTGTTTCATGCCGGAAGGCGAGAAAGAAAGTCTGCCATCACATTATCTCGGCCTGGAACATGCTGAATGGAGAATCGATATGGTTGAATGGACAGATACCAGCGAGTAATTCTGGCATTTGAATCTTTCATACGGTGCATCCATTGTAGTGCTTTATGATCAGTCTCAAGCACAAACTCTCGCCCAAGCAGATAATACCGGAGAGTATCAAGGGCCCATTTTACTGCCAAACATTCTTTTTCGACAGTAGAGTATCGAACCTCCCGGGGGAACAACTTACGACTGATGTAAGCTACAGGATGGCGATCTTCTTGCTTCCCCTGGAGAAGTACTGCTCCTACTCCAATATCCGAGGCATCAGTTTGCAGTATAAAAGATCTATCAAAATCAGGACAACGTAAAACAGGTCCTTGACACAGGGCATTTTTAATATCCTGAAAGGCCTGTTCGGTCTCTTCTGTCCACCGAATCTGATTTGGGTAGTTTTTCCTTGTCATGTCGGTAAGGACAGCTGCCCTCACCGCAAACTCAGAGACAAACCTCCGGTACCAATTTGCCATTCCAAGAAAGGACCTTAACTGAGTCTTTGTCTGGGGCAGGGGACAATTCTGTATCGCCTGGATTCTTTGAACTTGAGGTTTAATAACCCCATGGCCGATAACATACCCCAAGTACTCAGTTTCTGCTTTTGCAAAAGAGCACTTGGAAGGATTGATGGTAAGCCCTGCTGATCTAATACGGTTAATGACCACTTCCAGGTGTTGCAAGTGCTCCTCCCAGGTTGAACTATAAACGACTATGTCATCCAAGTAAGCAGCTGTAAAGTCAGTCAAACCAGAAAGTACCTGATCGATGAGCCGTTGGAAAGTCGCGGCAGCCCCATGAAGACCAAAGGGCATCTTACAGAAATGGTAAAGCCCCCAAGGGGTCCGGAATGCCGTCAACTCCCGGGACTTTGCACTCAATGGGACTTGCCAATAGCCTTTAGCTAAATCAATAGTAGTTAAATAGTTGGCTTTACCTAGACGGTCGATGAGGTCCTCGATTCTTGGGGTCGGATAAGAATCAAACTTTGATACAGAGTTAAGGTACCTGAAGTCAATGCAGAATCGCAGGCTTCCATCCTTCTTGGGCACCAACACTACTGGGCTGCACCACTCGCTTTTCGATGGTTCTACAATGTTCATGGCTACCATTTCATCTAACTCCTTCCGCAACCCTTCTAAGAGGCGCTCAGGTATCCTATAACTCATACGTTTTGGGCAAGCCCCTTCTCGGAGCACGATGTCATGCTCAACTAAGTCAGTATGTCCTGGTCTCATCTGGAAAACTTGAGAATCACACAGATTTCGAATTTCAAACTGTTGACTTTGAGATAGATGACTCAGAGACACGCTTGAAGAAGTTAGAACAGGCAGATACTGAGCTTCCACTTCTTCCTCATCCTCCACCTTCCGAATGAGCAACACCCCTGCTGCATCACTTGATCGGGCAAACCACTCTTTGAGTAAGTTTACATGCAAAGTCCATTTTGACCTCGTCTGGCCAGGAGTGGCAACTTCATATGTAACTGGCCCCAACTTCCTCAGCACTCTAAAGGGACCTTGCCATTTGGCAGTCAACTTACTCATATCCGTGGGCAACATTACCAATACCTGAGTGCCTGGCTCAAAGCTCCTCGTTCTGGCCTTCTGGTCATACCAGGTCTTTTGCCGTTTTTGTGCCTGTGCCATATGTCTCTGGGCCAAAGCACTCATGTCCTCCAGCTTCTCCCGCATCTGTACAACATAGTCAACAATATTAGTAGAACGTACACCATCTTGTTCCCCACCCCACACATCCTTCAGCAGGGTCAGCGGTCCCCGCACTTCCCGTCCATATAACAGTTCAAATGGGGAAAATCCAGTGGAACTCTGGGGAACTTCCCTGTAGGCAAAAAGCAGATAGGGGAGCCACTGATCCCATTCATCACTTTTGTCTGCGACAAACTTGCGAAGCATTTGCTTTAAAGTTTGATTAAAGCGTTCTGTTAATCCGTCGGTTTGTGGGTGATAAGGGGTGGTTCTTATTCCCTTTACCCCCAAAAGTTTATACACCTGTTTCAATAGTTCTGACATAAAGTTAGATCCTTGATCTGTAACTATAACCTTAGGAAAACCTACTCTAGAGAACAGTTGCATAAGGGAACAAGCTACTGCTCTAGCCTTGATGGATTTAAGGGGAAAAACTTCAGGATATTTTGTAGCATAGTCTGTGATGACTAACATGTAACGGTTCCCTGTCTTGGTCCTTTCTAAAGGCCCAACAATATCCATGCCTAGCTGGTCAAAAGGCACCCCGATAATAGGGAGAGGCTCAAGAGGTGCTCTAGGAGGAACCTTCAGGGAGGTCTGTTGACACTGCGGACAAGTTTTACAGTACACCGCTATTTCCTTTCTCATGCCTGGCCAGTAAAAATGATGAAGGATCCGTGCTGTTGTCTTATACCTACCTAAATGGCCTGCCCAAGGTACTGAATGACCCAAAGAAAGAACTAACTCTCTACCCTCCCTGGGGACCACCAACTGAAAATTGGAACTCTGTTTACGAAACAAGATCTCATTACGGAGGCAAAAGACTCCCTGCCTACCCTTCACCTCTGTCTGTCCGGACAGTGTCCCCTTTTCTACCATCTTATACAATGGACCAACTAAATTGTCATCCTTCTGCAAACGTACAATGTCTGAGGGTACTTTATAGCCCAAAGGGTTCTCAGGGACAGGCTCCCTTTCACTCACCCCTGCATGTCGCAACTTCTCATACCTCCTCTGACTCCTGGACTTCCGGGTCTTTCCTGGCTTGGTTTCTAGGTCTACCTCAAAAAAAGGTAAGGCTCCGAGTAATCCTACCTCCTCCTCACTACTCTTAGCCATGGCCCGGGTCACAGCCACATTACAAGCCTGCAAAGGAAGAAGATCAAACAAAACGGGCAGATCTTGACCCAACACCATCGGGTACGGCAACTCAGATGAAAGACCCACTTCCAACAGATAAGTCTGTCCCTGCACCTCCAGATAGACATTAGCTGTAGGGTAGAGCCTTTCATCGCCATGGACACATTTAATCGCTACGGGGGATGCATGATCCCACAAATGAGCTGGAACCAATTCAGCTTTAACCAATGTTTGCATACTCCCAGTGTCTACTAAAGCACTTACTTCCTGTCCATTCAAACACACCATTACATGATGCAAGGCCACATTTGCTGTATCAGTAGAATCACTGGGTCTAGGCACCCCGCATAAATTTGCATGAGTGGAAGGTCTATTAGGGCACCTAGGCTTAGTATGTCCCTCCTGTCCACACTGATAGCACACAATAACCTTGGTGTTAGCTCCCACATTCCCACTAATAAGACCACCACTATCACCCACAAACTTACCTCCCCCTATACTTGTCTTCGGGGGTGACACAGGTCTCTTTCCATGTCTTTTAGGGTCTTTGAAGGCTTTCCATTGGTTATAAGACCATGGCTGACCTCGTCGTCGTGCTGCAACAAACACGTCGGCCAGCTCTGCAGCCTTGGCTGCTGAATCCGGATTATGCTCCTTGACCCATGTTTGGAGTTCTGGAGCAAGCACACGAAGATATTGCTCCATGATAATCACCTCCGCAACTTCCTCCTTACTCCGGTTCTGTGGCTGAACCCATTTGTTAAAAGTATCCTTGAGGCGCACATAGAGCTCCTTTGGGGTCTCATCAGCTCCTACATCGGTGGATCGAAACCTCAAACGATAGGTCTCTGGATTAATATCATATTTTTTTAAAACTGCAGCTTTCACACTATCATAAACAAGGGATTCATTAAGGTCCATGTTCACATAAGCACTACGAGCTTTGCCAGTAAGCAGCGGCACTAACCTCACAGCCCAATCCATTCTTGGCCATCGGCACGCAGTGGCAATCCGCTCAAAAGTGGTAAGGAAATGCTCCACATCATCATCTTCATTAAGAGGGTGCAGACGTGGCTCTGCCATAGCCCTTGCCTGTTCTACCGCTTGACTAACAACTGACGGTGACTCCCGAGCATCTGCCTGATCGCTCTCTTGATTCGAAGGGGTATACTGGAGACCGGAAGGATGAACAGAAGTGGGTGTTGTCCTTGTATGTACTTCCTGCTGAAGAAGCGTGAACTGATGTTGCAGCACCTTCCATCTATTCTCCTGCCGCACTGCCTCCTGGTCAAGTCGTTTATCTCTTTCTTGCTGCATCTTCATATGGGTGCTGAACATGTCCCTTAAATCCTCTACTGTAACATTCTGTGAGGCGCTTGAAGCTGCCAGGTCCTCAGCCTCAATTCCCCCTGTGGCTGTCACCACCTTTTCGTCACCTTTCATGACTTTCTTCGGTCCCATATTGACCAGTGCAAAAAGGAGGAGGAAAAAAAAAATTGATCTCTGCTGCCCCCTACTGGCACATCCCACCGCTGCCACCAATTGTGGTAGATGTGACCAGCAAAAGGGAAAAAAAAAATCACAGAGGCAGCGGACTACTGCAAATGCTTAAGGATTTATTTTCTCCATGTACGATTACAACGAAATCTTACTAACATTACTCAGAGAAAATGAATCAAAAATATAAAGAAAAATTACAAATAACAAAACTTTACAATAAACTGGGCCACTGTATTTGCCTCTTAAAATACAGAGGTCTAAGAACCACAGGACCTGCTCTCACAAAGAACAACACATTCACTACAGAGATAGCCAACAAACTTATATATTGGTGACCAGCACCAATTAACAACATAAAGGGGAAACACATACACATAATGGCCATTAAACTACTAAACAAATGTGAAAACATCAAATATACACAAACAAATAACACTTCAAATAACATATAACAATAATAATTTTACTTCCTAATTTTACTTCTTATAAGTACACATAAAATAAGAGAAACGGTCCTTGGAGTCCCCCTCAGCAGAAACTTGAATAGTTGTGGCCGAATCATTGGATGGAACTGTATATATACGTCCGAAGTTTCCGGTCGAACCCCTTTTGGCGGTACACCAACTTGCGAGACTCGGGCATACCAAACAAACAAAGAAATGGTAAGATTAAATAAACTACTCGTTAAAGAGTGTGCGCACTTAACTCCAAACGAAAGTTTAAATAAAGTTTATGAAACCAAAATAATGTTATTGTGTGTTCTTTACTGTAACCAAATTTAATTAAATGCATAAACAAACAAACCTGACCGAGCCTCTGCAGACATCCATGACACACATGATGAAGACGACCGTCATTATTTCAGCCCATCAGTTGCCAACATACACTGCAATAAGATACTATAAATACCAGTAAAAATACATCACCTCTTTTGTCACCGCAAAAACGCTCCAGAGCGCTCAGAACTTTGTCTATTACACCGTATGCGGGTTTGGTGGCTCCAACCGAAGATTCTTTTGTGAGAGCGATGACCTAAACACAAATCAAGCATGCCAGTATTAGAGCTGTTATGAAGAATACCAGTCTGATGTAAGAACGTACTTTGTGTGAGACCAACCTGAGGAAGCAGAGCTTGAATAAACCCCTCAACATCCTCGGCCATCGCTCTCACAA
The DNA here is from genome assembly GCF_049309525.1 of Garra rufa. Taxonomy (NCBI): domain Eukaryota; kingdom Metazoa; phylum Chordata; class Actinopteri; order Cypriniformes; family Cyprinidae; genus Garra; species Garra rufa. Next base: position 708,989 of record NC_133385.1, read on the forward strand.
CATACAGCAAACTCTGAAGAATGGGCTGACAAACAGCACAAGAGCCCGGTATTATTATTCCAGAACACATTGTGTGTGTAAATACTCTGATTCCTGATGGTTTGTTACAGCTCTTACTGGTTTTGCTGGTATTACTGCAGTCTTCAATCCATCCAGCAGCATTTGTTTCAGAGCAGAATCATCGGCTGAATCAAATCCTGCTGGATGGACGGCACACAACGCTTCCAGCATCCTGTATGCTTTCCTCTGCAGATCTGTGTCCTTGCTCTACAATCAAAACATTACATGAAGGACTCACAACAACACAAGACACAACAGGGCTTACAAATGTTAACAGGAAGATTCTCACCTTTACAAACTTTTGAATTAAGCAAAGGGTTTGGGCCCCTAATTGGTCCCCCGCATGAGGAATTAACCAAATAGCCATTTCCATGACTGCAAGTCTACAAAAGTACAAATATACTGGTCCTTCTCAAAAAATTTGCATATTGTGATAAAGTTCATTTATTTTCTGTAATGTATTGATAAACATTAGACTTTCATATATTTTAGATTCATTACAACACAACTGAAGTAGTTCAAGCCTTTTATTGTTTTAATATTGATAATTTTTGCATACAGCTCATGAAAACCCAAAAAATTTGCATATTTCATCCGACCAATAAAAGAAAAGTGTTTTTAATACAAAAGAAGTCAACCTTCAAAAAATTATTTTCAGTTATGCACTCAATACTTGGTCGAGAATCCTTTTGCAGAACTGACTGCTTCAATGCGGCGTGGCATGGAGGCAATCAGCCTGTGGCACTGCTGAGGTGTTATGGAGGCCCAGGATGCTTCGATAGCGGCCTTAAGCTCATCCAGAGTGTTGGGTCTTGCGTCTCTCAACTTTCTCTTCACAATATCCCACAGATTCTCTATGGGGTTCAGGTCAGGAGAGTTAGCAGGCCAATTGAGCACAGTAATACCATGGTCAGTAAACCATTTACCAGTGGTGTCGGCACTGTGAGCAGGTGCCAGGTCGTGCTGAAAAATGAAATCTTCATCTCCATAAAGCTTTTCAGCAGATGGAAGCATGAAGTGCTCAAATCTCCTGATAGCTAGCTGCATTGACCCTGCCCTTGATAAAACACAGTGGACCAACACCAGCAGCTGACATGGCACCCCAGACCATCACTGACTGTGGGTACTTGACACTGGACTTCAGGCATTTCGGCATTTCCCTCTCCCCAGTCTTCCTCCAGACTCTGGCACCTTGATTTCCGAATGACATGCAAAATTTGCTTTCATCCGAAAAAAGTACTTTGGACCACTGAGCAACAGTCCAGTGCTGCTTCTCTGTAGCCCAGGTCAGGCGCTTCTGCCGCTGTTTCTGGTTCAAAAGTGGCTTGACCTGGGGATGTTTCTACTCCAGACTCAGTCCACTGCTTCCGCTGGTCCCCCAAGGTCTGGAATTGGTTCTTCTCCACAATCTTCCTCAGGGTCCGGTCACCTCTTCTCGTTGTGCAGCGTTTTCTGCCACACTTTTTCCTTCCCACAGAATTCCCACTGAGGTGCCTTGATACAGCACTCTGGGAACAGCCTATTCGTTCAGAAGTTTCTTTCTGTGTCTTACCCTCTGGCTTGAGGGTGTCAATGATGGCCATCTGGACAGCAGTCAGGTCAGCACTCTTACCCATGATTGCGGTTTTGAGCAATGAACCAGGCTGGGAGTTTTTAAAAGCCTCAGGAATCTTTTGCAGGTGTTTAGAGTTAATTCGTTGATTCAGATGATTAGGTTAATAGCTCGTTTAGAGAACCTTTTCATGATATGCTAATTTTTTGAGATAGGAATTTTGGGTTTTCATGAGCTGCATGCCAAAATCATCAATATTAAAACAATAAAAGGCTTGGAGAAATATCACCTTGACATAGTCACCACTGATAATCTACTCCTAAATAAAATGCAGGAACTTTAATTAGTATTGTGATTTTGGTTTGTATTGTGAAAAGCGCTCTACAAAACAAACAAACTCTGGGGATCATATCAGCTGAACATCACAGGAGCAGAGAGAAACGCGGATCTCAAACTGAGTTTCTGTCTGAGTGGAGACTCTTTGAATTCTACGACTGATTCTCAATCTCCATGTTGCTAGAGCTTCCTGTTTCTCTCTCTGTCATCAGACTCTGTCTGTGCTTTTAGTGCAGCTCTCACCTGTTCCTCATCTTCTCTCCGAATGGTATCCATGGCGATCTTTGCCGCTGCCTCCTTGGCATTTTTTTTTTTATTATTTCCCACTCCCGGTGGGTACATCTCCTCTCTCACGCGTACCCTCACGCTGAATCTGACAGAGAGAAAGAAAAGGGAGGAGAAAGATGTGAGTCAGACAGGAACAGCACAAGCTTTCACACACTTGACCATATTTGACCCTTTCCACATTTGGCTGACGTCTCTATTGTCAGTAAAAACTCTTGTTTGACTGAGAGGGAGTCGGGATGAGCATCAACAATTCTCATGTGACACAGAAAATGAAGCGGATGGGAATAAATGTTTGAAACCTTAGGACAAAGCTAGCCTTTAGTATTTTTTTGTCTGGTTTCTACTCATATCTAAAGATTCTTAAATCGAGATGCATTCATTAGAAAGCAACATTATGTAAGATATTTTGTCTTGTTTTCTGGATTTTGCTTTAAAGTTGTCATCAGATACCCATTTTCCACAAGTTCATATGATTCTTTAGGGTCTTGATAAAAAAAGTCAATAATATACTTTGGTTAAAAATTCTCAATAGTAGTGTAGAAAACACACCTTTACCTTTACAAAATCGGCTCTGCATAATATCAACTCATTTTACTGCATGGCCCCTTTAAATGCAAATGAGCTCTGCTCGCCCCGCCCCTCTCTGCCTGAGACGTGAAGTTTACTTTAGCCGCATTTAGCAGCAGAATGTACCAACAAGCACATTATTAAAGGGGTCATCGGATACTACACTCACTTCTCCATTTTGTTTGAAGATTAATGTGTGTTGTAGAGCTGCACGATTCTGAATAAAATGAGAATCACTTTTTTTTTGCTTAGAATAAAGATCACGATTCAGGAGAACTTTATTTTAAAGATTTACTCCTGAACATTGGGTTATCAAACAGCAGTAAAATAGAAGTAAAATAAGACATAATAAACTTTTTATTGAATTTCTTTATATTTAAAAGCAAAATAATGTAATGTAAAGAAAAAAAATCACCATTAAACATAAAAAAATAAACAAAGGTATTATGTCAGAGTAAAGTGAGTTAAAGATTCTTAGCTATAAACACCAGTCTATCAACACTTTATGGCTGTCACTGTTTACTCTGTGGGATGCCCAAGTTTACTTCACCATTTTACAAATAAATCCTAATCTAATCATGACAAACACTTTATCGTTGGAAAGGTCTAAGGCTCCTAAAGAGATATTTGACTTTTTTTTGTTACAAATTAAGTAGGAAAAATAATTTATGACAAGAGTGCACCTCAAAAATCTACTTCATAACAGGAGTTCTGACCTTTTTCACAACAGATTTCCTTGTTGCCTTTTTCCCCATTACACTTTAGAAATAATAAGAAATTATATATCAGATGAAAACTTAATTTCAAAATTCATCCTTTGAAAGCCATTTTAAAATCAGACATTGCATTAACATGGACAATGTACATAAATCAGTAATATATAAATCATAAATGAATTCTAAAGATGTAAGTTTCAATTCTTCTTTTTCACGTCTCTGTTCAAAAATGGCAGTAACAGTTAAGGGGTAATGGATCGTCATGCTCATAATGTTTCCATTGCTCTGCTGGTCCATAAATCTGGCATGATCAAAGTACTACTCTTTCAATGTTCAAAGTGCAAATAGAGACCGAATTTTTCAAGCATGATACAGAGCTATCTACACAACTAATTATAGCCCACATACTAATAACAGCCTAGATATTTTATGTAGCCTAATTTGTGCGCAATGGCGAGTCGCTCTCTAAACGCAGGATATTAAAATTCATTGTATTCATCAACAATCATTTTAACGATCGCGCAAAACTCTCGGCGGCGTAGAGCCTGCATTCTACAATACAAGAGATTACTTTAACAAAACCATCTGAAAGTGTGTGGACACCAACAGGATTTTGAAAAGCGTGTCTTCAGTGGAAATGATTCTGTGTGAGTGGAACTCTGCCGCTGAGTTATCATCTGATGTGAATGAATGCCGCGTTGAACAGTATATGGACACGGAGGCACCATGAATTGCATCTGACAGACTGTGGGCTGTAGCACGAAATATAGTATATTTCTTCAAAAGCAGATTGTAAAGGTCTTTTAATTGTCCAACATCAAAAATCGTCATATCACACACCCCTGATAGCAATGCAGTTTGTGCAGATCCGGAACAGAGTTTGGTTGAGAGAAATAAACGTCCGGTTCCTAGTTCAGCGGAGCGTAGTGTCAGAGACAGAGTGATTGACGGCTAATATCTCAAATCTTCATTAAATGTAATAAAGTGAAGATGAAGTTTAAATGGTTATGTAATGTTGGAGAGAACGGTGAACCTGTCACTGCATCAGCTCACAGCAGTCTGTGCGGTAGTTAGGCTAGAGAAAGTTTTGTAAAATATAAATAAAATATAATTTGCTGAATCGTTTAAATGCTGGATTAAGATCGTGTGGGGGGTCGAATCGAGATCGCCATCTTTTAACGATTAATTGTGCAGCTCTAGTATACGACGTATACCTGCGTATCATGTAGACTACACCACTGCATAAAACCCCACTGCAAATGTTTTATTGGACCTGTAATACACCAAATGCAATAAAAACAATAAAATACCATTACATATAAAGTGTGTATATAACATGTGGTTTTCAAAATATTGCATATTAATTTACATGGCTTGTTTTGTTGGCAATAAGGGACTACACTACTCATCCTTTTAATTACACAAATGACTCGTTTAAAATGTCTACAAATGAATGAAAGCATGGGCGTTGGTTCAATGGTTCGCGGCTGGGGGCCGAACTCAATGAACTGGTATGATTCACAGGTTTACACAGATCACCCACATCGACAAACCATTGACATTTCGAAAGGAACGGTTCGAACCAGTTACGGCATAACGAAAATGCAATGACTGAAATCAGCCGACTTTGGTAGTTTGGTACGTGCTCCGATCCACTGTTTCAAACCAATGGATTCACAAACGTTTGGAAGCTTCAGGAAGCAGTGCTTCGAACGCGTCCATCACTAACAGGTTCACTGCGGTAATAGACGCTTAAACACAAATATGAGTGAGCTCATAGCATTAGTCTACTCTTTAATAAACACATTTACCCCAGCAGCAGTCAGAGCTATCGTTTTAGCCAATAAATGCTGAGTTTGTGTCATTAATATTGAGTATTCAGTGATGTGGAAAAGAGGCTGATCCGTGTAGAGATCCAAACTTCATTCTACTTTACTTCCATTTGATCAGTTATGACAACGTGTCCCTGGTGAAAAAAACAGCTAAAACCAGCCTAGGCTGGTTGGCTGGTTTTAGCTGGTCGGCAGGCTGGTTTTAGAGGGGTTTTGGCCATTTTTCAAGCCTGGCCAGGCTGGGAGACCAGCTAAAACCAGCTACTTCCAGCTTAAACCAGCTAATACCAGCCAACCAACCTAGGCTGGTTTTAGCTGGTTTTTTCACCAGTGATGGAAACAATAAAATATGAAAAACCACAGGAGTTGAACGGGGTCGATAATGTGACAAATGAACGGTTTCTTCCTTTATCTGACTGGAAAACAAACGATGTGAAGATCAAATGGGAATGATAAACATGAATCTGATCAATCTGCAGGACTAAAGATGTGATGCTCACACTAGCAAAGCAGTCAAGAGCCTCAACGCCAGATTGACTTTACTGATGATCAACAGTTTACAGAAACAGCAGCTGTCCAGAGAAACTTCAGCTCAGAGCTAGATGTGTTACCTGGGGTTGTGGTCCAGACCCTCTTTCATCTCCTCCACAAAATCAATATGTTTACCGTTTCTTTGTCCGAGGGAGAAAAGTTGCGCTATCACGTGTGCGTCCATTTTTTTTCCCTCCGATTTAGCTCACTCTTCTTTTATTGATGTCCTGATGGCGGAAGACATACAACTTTTACTTGTATTACCGCCACCTAGTGTTTAGGAGTGTGGCTCAGGCTCATAAACTTTGATTATACTTTCATATACAGTAACTTTGACTCATAATAGTCACATCTCTGTGATCTGCATCAGACGACGAACAACTGCTGAAGTTTGGTCAAAATCAGACAAAATCTAAAAATTCAGCTTTGAAATCACAGGAATAAATTACATTTTTAATGTATATTAGAATAAAAAACAATTGTTTTAAATAGTAAATAGTAGTTTTTGCTGTAATTTGGATCAAATTACCACAGGTTTGGTGAGCAGGAGAGACTTCTTTAAAAAAAAAATCTTTTTTTCTGTTCTGAAATTCTACATTCACTTGATTTTTTTTTTTTTTTTTTTTTTTTAGTGAGGGCAATATAAATGTCTTAAATGTAAGCAAGTTTTAAATGGGCCAGCATCATGCTACAATCATGTAAAAAATGCTAGCATCACTTAGCTAAGAGCTAAAGCATGACAAAGAAAAATAAGTGTAACTCATGCATACAATGTCCAATCTGACCCAAGCTTAATGTGTTTGATAAGAGTGCTGGTCTGAACACAAGCTCATGCCCATATTCAGTTCTAGTCATAGTGCCACCTGCTGGTAACAGGAAGTCAGATGTTTAATACTGTTGTGGAAGCCCAGCAACGTTTTAAAAATATCAACAAGTGTTAAATAGGGTAGCAACATGCTAGAAACATGTTAGCAACATTTAGATAAGTGCTAAAGCATACTCTTAATGCAATGAAACAGTTCTAGTAAGAATCCTGGCAGCAGCGTTCTGTATGAGCATGAATCGTTCTGTATGAGCTGCAGCTGTCTAATGGTCTTCTTGGGAAGGCCAGTGAGGAGACCATTACAATAGTCCACCCTGCTGGTGATAAAGGCATGAACAAGTTTCTCCAAGTCTTGACGGGAAACAAAACCTCTAATTCTTGCAATGTTTTTGAGATGATAGTATGCTGATTTAGTTACTGCTTTGACATGGCCACTAAAACTGAGGTCTGACTCCAGAATCACACCCAGATTCTTGACTTGATTTTTTGTTTTTTGACCCCTAGTGTCAAGGTACGCATTTACCTTATGAACTTCATCTTTGTTTCCAAATGCTATGACTTCCGTTTTCTCCCTGTTTAACTGTAAAAAGTTTTGGCACATCCAACTGTTAATTTCATCAATACATTGGCAGAGAGAGTCAATGGGGCTGTAGTCATTTGGCGATAAGGCTAGGTAAATCTGGGTATCATCTGCATAGCTGTGATATGCAATTTGGTTCTTTCTCATTATTTGACTTAGTGGGAGCATATACAGGCTGAACAACCTTTAGCTCCTGCATACCTAACTAGTCTCCTACTACGCTACAATCCCTCACGCTCCCTAAGGTCGCAAAACTCTGGACTTTTGGTAGTACCTAGGATAGCAAAGTCCACTAAAGGAGGGAGAGCCTTTTCTCATTTGGCTCCCAAACTCTGGAATAGCCTTCCTGATAACGTTCGGGGTTCAGACACACTCTCTATGTTTAAATCTAGATTAAAGACTCATCTCTTTAGCCAAGCATTCACATAATGTATCTCATAATGTTGTAATTTCAGTTACATCTGATCAAATGCACATTAATATTCCTCAGCTTGGGCTAAACACATCATTTTTGTTTGGTCGGAAGTTGGAACAGCAGCTACGCTAATTATTTCTTTGTTTCTCTGTCTCTGCCACGGGATTTCCATCCCGTGGTAACTAGGGTTTACACAAGATTCAGCCCGGATTCAGAAGAAGAGATGATGCCAACCCCTCAGAGGACCGCAGATGATGCCAGCCTTGAAACAACATACAGCACTACATAATTTTCCTACAAGTCGATTACAGCACATAACCATTGCAATTAGTGTTCATCATCTGTTTGATTACACAGTTACTGATTTTAATATTTATATCATATGTACATCGACTCAACATACAGTATTCACCACTAATAAGCTACTAAATATATTGTAGTAGCCTAAAACTTTTGTACAGCTGCTCTGCAACAATTTGTATTGTAAAAAGCGCTATACAAATAAACTTGAATTGAATTGAATTGAACAACAGCGGCGCTAGAATTGAGCCTTGTATGACTCCGCATGTCATGGACGTCCACTTAGACTTATGTTCTCCTATACTCACATAATAGCCTCTCCCTTCTAAGTATGACCTGAACCATTTGAGAACCATCCCAGAAAGCCCGACCCAGTTTTCCAATCTATCTAAAACAATGTTATGATCGACAGTGTCGAACGCAGCACTGAGATCTAGTAATACCAGCACTGATATTTTGCCAGAGTCTGAATTTAGGCGAATATCATTTATTATCTTTATGAGCGCTGTCTCTGTGCTATGATGTGGTCTGAAACCAGATTGGAAATGGTCCAGGTATCCATTTGAGTTTATGTAGTGATTCAGCTGATTGAAAACAACCTTTTCAATAATCTTGCTTATGAAAGGAAGATTTGATATTGGTCTATAGTTGCTCGATATGGTGTTATCAAGATTTTTCTTTTTCAGAAGGGTCCTAACAGCTGCAGTTTTCAGGGAGTTTGGAAAAATTCACCACTTTTAAGAGATCTGCTTCTAAACAGTTAAGCACACTTTTGAAAAAATATGTGGGAAGTGTGTCAAGGTGGCAGGTTGACGATTTGAGGTGCTGTACTGTTTCTTCCAAAATGTTGCTATCGACTGCAGTAGACATAATGACTTCTTTTTGAAATTGCGGTCGAATCTGTCTGATCTCTGCATAACTTGAGGGTGTGCTAATTGTCTTTCTGATATTATTGATCTTCTCAGAAAAGAAGGAAGCAAACTCATTGCACTTGCTGTCGGAGAGCAGTTCACTAGGGATCTGACTAGGGGGGGTTTGTTAGTCTCTCAACGGTAGCAAAAATAATAGCCCTTGTGCGACCTTATGGACATTTTTGTCCATTTCTGTTTTTTTGTTTGTTTTTTTGTTATAACTGTGTCTGTGTTAATGCCAACTGCATAAATCATGGCTCTGGTGTGTCTTTTTATTGAAATTTTAATATTTCACCCACATTTCCTTCATTTGACTATAAAATGATGCAATATTTGTTAATAGGCATTCATTCTATCGGCAAGGCTTCAAATTAAACATTTTTACCATTTTTTACTAGATTGTGCCATTTTATTCATTTCAAATTTGCCATATAAAAGAAATACTCACTTTTTTGTGTTTTCTGCTTGAGCATATTATAGTTTATTATAGAGTCAATTGGAAAAAATAATGCAGCTATAATTGTGTGGGTATGTTGGTAAGGATGTTAGAGTGTGGTTCGCACCCAATTATTTTTGGGGTGTAATTAGTTTGAAAGAGATTTATATATTTTTATTTATATTAATGTTTGGTCTAAATTTTCTCTGCATCTCCAGTATTTTGATCAGCAGACTGCAAAGTGCTAGTTAATGAGTTGATCTTAACGAGGTTTAATTAGTGTCGGCAGGTGTTTGACATCAATGAGAGACGTTAGAAAAGCTCCATTTGTTTCTGACTGGAAGAGAAAGGAGTCTGAGAGTGTGATGAGGAATGAGAGTCAATATTGAGTCAATGTGTGTTTGAAGAAAGACAAGATGAATGAAAGAAAAGAGTCAGAAAGATGCTCTTCTTTTGAGGGCTTGAGTTTGTTTGTTTTGTAGATTCAGTAGAGATGTGTCTCTTGATGTTTGGATGAAGTTCAGGCTTTCATCACACTCTTTTTCCAACAGAAGAGACTCCAGCGTGACTGTGATCAACACTGATCCGGATCATTGAGCAGCTCTCCTCACATTTCAGCATCATTTCACAATCATTACTGATCAATTGGGCCTTTATTTAAAACACTGGATATTTTACAATTAAAGTTTCCCTGTGCTCTCCCTGCTGAAAAAACCAGCATATGCTGGTTTTTTCAGCAGGGCTTGAAAACATATCAAGGAAAGCTGGTCTGTGTTGTCATTTTAAAACACCAAATGACAGAAATAAAGTTTAACACACTTAAGATAAATGCCATATAGGAGCAACCAGTGGGTTCAAAAGTTCATAGAAAGTTTTGAAGTTTCACAAGCTTGAGGTCAGAGTATCTATTCACAGTTAATCTTTGAAGATCACAAGCATAAAGGACCTAAAAGACACAGATGAGACCAAGTTGAGGCTAGTTTAGACTTCATGTGGGACTACAGAAGCACTCAGTCAAACAAGACTAAAACTGAAAAAACACCAGAACCAGGCAGACCTAAGAAAACAAGTTTATTAAATTAAAAGCATTCACATTCAATGGGATTGGACATTGTTGCTGATGTTCCTGCGGGTCTTTGGTCTTCTTAGACAGTAGCTTCACCCGCTGAGATCAACACTCGCTCAAGACCGCGTTCAGCTCTTCATCTTTGCCCTTTTTTCTCTTTAAGCTGGTATTACTTTTATTAAGATCAATACATAAACAGGGCAGGGAGATAAAAAAAAAAAAACATTCATATAATAAGTTCATTAAAATCAGGGGTAATAAATTAAGACAATGAGGGGAGGGGGTCAAAACAAAGCTAAATAAATAAATAAAATCCATTGATTGAAAAACACTCAGTAGTGGAGACCTGGGGAAAGAAGAGAAAAGAGTCTCAAATAAGTTCTGCACACTTTGTTGAACAGGTCCAGTAATGTAGAAACTTTAATTAGTATTGTGATTTTGGTTTGTATTGTGGAAAGCGCTCTACAAAACAAACAAACTCTGGGGATCATATCAGCTGAACATCACAGGAGCAGAGAGAAACGCGGAGCTCAAACTGAGTTTCTGTCTGAGTGGAGACTCTTTGAATTCTACGACTGATTCTCAATCTCCATGTTGCTAGAGCTTCCTGTTTCTCTCTCTGTCATGCATCTCTCACTCTTACGATTCATCTTTGAGCGAATGATGTTATATATTTGTCTAAATTAAAAATGAATTGGATTCTCATTGTCTAATTGTGTGAAAAATGATACATTTTTACCTGACAAACATTTATTCTGATATCTTCAGAAATCATTATGACTAGTAAGAACGTCTCCTGAGACTTCCTGATTCCTGTCTATTGATGATGTTAACAAATTGTGGGGGAAAAGACCAAGTAAACTATACTTTTTGTTTAGAGCAAGCAGTAAGCGGCTGACAAAGAGGAAATTAGTCACCTACAACCTCTGAGTAAAACCACGAGATCGGCACCAAACTCAAATGAGACATTAGGTCCCCCAATGAACAAATAATTGAAAATGTGGAATGTCTAGAATAATCACATATTTAAAGTAATTCATAATCGATACTTGTGAACACCTTTGATTAGAAATAGTCTAAATTTAATGATCACTTGAAATTGGAGTCAGATTAAGACGGAGCTAGATTAAAATTTTAATATTATTATATTTAATATTAAAAAATTAACCTTCAACCAGATCGCTGGACTTTCGGGCCATTGAGTGAATCCTTTCAACACTATTGCACATTCCATTCGTACAGCAGAGTAGAAATACCTTAAAATAAAGTCTACAACAATTAATATATACTAACGTTAATAACTATTCAAGACAAATCAAATATTCCACTCCTTCAAGATATTAACCGCAGAGGGATTGTTGGCCGTGGAACTGTAGGGTTTATTGGAGTTACACTCATTTCCATTTATTTTACCACTCTAGGTACTTCCTGTCCAAAGCTTTTGCTTCTTTCTTTCCTGTTTCCCAGAATGGTTTCCTAGAACTATCCTAGCTGAATGTTCTTGATTAGGTCCTGATATATTGACCCAATAACTTAATGACAGTTCAATTCTTCTAAGTTCTAAAGGCATTTCTCCCACTTCCATTTGTCTTAAATCACCAAATGACAGCAGTAGAAAATGATACAATGCTTCTGTTTTTAATATTTAAGGAAAGATTAAAACAAACACACACACACACACACACACACACACACACACACACACACACACACACACACACACACACACACACACACACACACAGAGAGAGAATGTCCAAAATTATTACAAAATTTATAATAAAAAAAAAACTTCTGTGTCCTCACATCTGAAAATGAAATGGAATCAGAAACACAAGATCATTATTTGCTCACCAGAAGGAAAACTGAATTTGTGTGTGAGAGAGTGTGTATGTGAGTGTACCAGAGGCCTCTCCTCGTCTCTATTCTTTCTGTTTTTCTGCTGTAAACAGAAATGGAATGGAGCTTCAATGTTAAACATGTTTCTGACAGCAGATATAAAGCTTCAGGATCAGGGTTATGTTTGTGTGTGTGTGTGTGTGTGTGTGTGTGTGTGTGTGTGTGTGTGTGTGTGTGTGTGTGTGTGTGTGTGTGTGTGTGTGCCAGAGGCCTCTCCTCCTCCTCGTCTCTCTCCTCTCGCTCCTGCTCCCCTAGGAGGATTGCCACTGCCATCTCTGCAGCATTGTCCTTCGCCTCCTTAATGTTGGAGGCAGTAGCTGATGTGAAGGTCTGCTCCCCCATCACCACTTGGAAGGTAAAGCTGAGAGACAGGGACACATGAGATGAAACCCCAGATCTTGATGACAGTGAGGACACAAGAGCTGCTTTTCCAGCGTCAGGCCAGTGAGAGCAGGACTAACAGTTAGAGCTAATGGGGAAAAACAATTCCTATTTGAAACACAATTAACTCTAAGGAAAGGAAAGGAGGCGAGTTGTGGCCAACTATTGAGAGACTTTTTATTTTTATTTTTTTATTATTATTAATGTAGCTGCAAAGTCCTGAATTTACTTTGTGGGCAGGAAAAAAGATCGGTTCATACTCGTCAGAACAATCCATAAAAAAAAACATAAGTTTGCAAATCCAGTTAGTTCCTTTAATCCTATAGTTTTACATTTGGTAACCCTTTAGTTTGTGTTTCCTTGAACGTTTAAACACCGGTGTGTGTGTGTGTGTGTGTGTGTGTGTGTGTGTGTGTGTGTGTGTGTACCTCCTTGAATGGGAGGGGCCCGTCTCGCCCACCCGCAGGACCCTACATTCTGTCCCCATCTCAGCTGCAAAAGACATTGAATGCCTGCACAAATGCTTCAGCATTTTCGGCCGTCCTCTGCATGGTCTCTAGTACAGAGAGAGAAACTCTAGATTATATCATGAGAAAATGAAGCTGATTGCACTGTTTGTCCTCTTTTAAACCTTGTGCAATCTTATCCATATTTTTGGCCTTTTTATATATAATTGTGCCTGTATTAATTCTAACTGCATACATTTTGCAGGGTTGTTTTTTTTAAGTTGCCAGTCAAGTTTAGTGTTTTGGCTGATTTTTTTTCTTTTGAATTTTTTTGTTTTATTATTATTATTTATTTTTTTTTTTGCTTTAAAGCATTGTATTTTTAATAAACACTTAAATGTAGGTAGGTTTCATTGAAACATTAGAGCAAAAAGCTGTGAAAATTGCATATTTCTCAAATAATACATCTGGATCATATTCAGTATTATCAAAGCAAATGTACATGAGTACTCCTAAAGTTTTCACTGATCAGCTGTTAGTGTTGATGGATCATTTCTGGGTCTCAAAACCCTGGACTTTTGGTCGTGCCTAAGATAGCAAAGTCCACTAAAGGAGGGAGAGATTTTTCACATTTGACATCTGGATTAAAGACTCTTTAGCCAAGCGTTCACATAATGCATCTCATAACCTTGTACTTCAGCTAGATCTGATCAAACACACATTAGCATTCTTTTGCTTGGTTTAATTTCTCTCTAGTTGTTTTTGTGTTTCTGCCATGGGAGGTAGATCTGAGATGACTGCACACCTGAGAAGACAGTTTCCTTTAAAGGGGTCATGCACTTATAAATAAGTTATTTGATCTGAAATGTGTGTTGGGAGTGTGTGTACACAACCAGCCTAGAATGACAAAGATCCACTCAGTAGTTTTCTTTTAATTTAGTCAAATAATTAGCTCCCGCTCAAATCAAGCCATTCTCAGATGTCTGTCGGTGTGGCGTCATTAACTAACGGCAGGATATTTACTGTGTGTTTCTGCCATATGGACATCACCTTGATATAGTCACCACTGATAATTTACTCCTAAATATAATGTAGAAACTTTTATAATATAATGTAGAAATTTTCTGTGAAGCAGCTTTTTTATTGTGAAAATCGCTCTACGAAACAAACAAAAACAAAAATATCAGCTGAACATCACAGGAGCAGAGAGAAACGTGGAGCTCAAACTGAGTTTCTGTCTGAGTGGAGACTCTTTGAATTCTACGACTGATTCTCAATCTCCATGTTGCTAGAGCTTCCTGTTTCTCTCTTTGTCATCAGACTCTGGCTGTGCTTTTACTGCGGCTCTCACCTGTTCCTCATCTTCTGTCCTTTTGATAGCATCCAGGGCGTTCTGGGCCGCTGCCTCCGGTGCTTTTTTTTTGCTATTTCCCACTCCTGGTGGGTAAACTTCCTCGCCGACTCTCACACTAAATCTGACAGAGAGAAAGAAAAGGGAGGAGAAAGATGTGAGTCAGACAGGAACAGCACAAGCTTTCACACACTTGACCATATTTGACCCTTTCCACATTTGGCTGACGTCTCTATTGTCAGTAAAAACTCAACCCATTTGTTATCCTTCCACTTACTAAGAAAAACATCTTACCGCAGATGACTTGTATCATTGCCCAGCCATTGCTCAGACTCTGCCGTTAGCGCGGGTGAGTTTGAATTTTGGCGCATGCGCAGTAGCGGTATTGTGACATACGCACTCAATCGCTCATGTATTTTAATGAAATGCTTTTTAGTTCATTGATGATGACAGCACATATGGACAAACAGTTACATGAAGTGTTTTCCCCTCAATAACTCCATAATACATTCGTTTCAATACAAGTAACTAGTACATTGGCATTTTTTGAACAGGTTATATATTCATCTGTATTTTTTCCCCAGAAAACTGAATTGAAACAATAAAGTTAAGCAAAAAAATATTTTGTTATGTGATTTACAATAAGCAGTATCTTTTAGGCATAAATGGTTAATAAACTTGCATAAATTCAATATATACATTGGTAATTTTGATATATATTGTTAACATATATGGTCTTATCATATAATACAATATACAATTTTTATATATATTGTAAACATATATGGTAATAACATGCAATACCATATAAAAGTTGACCATATATATACTTTCAATATATGTTTATATACAAATTGTACTATGGGAAATTCATATATGTAATAAACATATATCTACATATATCCAGAAGATGTATATATGTGATAATAATATATTGCCCTATATTTAACATATATGAGAGTAGCACTTCTGATATAGGGACATATATGTCATATATTACATTTCGGTATGGGTAGTCACCACTGATAATCTACTCCTAAATAAAATGCAGGAACTTTAATTAGTATTGTGATTTTGGTTTGTATTGTGAAAAGCGCTCTACAAAACAAACAAACTCTGGGGATCATATCAGCTGAACATCACAGGAGCAGAGAGAAACGCGGAGCTCAAACTGAGTTTCTGTCTGAGTGGAGACTCTTTGAATTCTACGACTGATTCTCAATCTCCATGTTGCTAGAGCTTCCTGTTTCTCTCTCTGTCATCAGACTCTGGCTGTGCTTTTAGTGCAGCTCTCACCTGTTCCTCATCTTCTCTCCGAATGGTATCCATGGCGATCTTTGCCTGTCCTGTCAGACAGGAACAGCACAAGCTTTCACACACTTGACCATATTTGACCCTTTCCACATTTGGCTGACGTCTCTATTGTCAGTAAAAACTCTTGTTTGACTGAGAGAGAGTCGGGATGAGCATCAACAATTCTTATGTGACACAGAAAATGCGGATGGGAATAAATGTTTGAAACCTTAGGACAAATCTAGCCTTTGGTATTTTTGTCTGGTTTCTACTCAGAATATCTAAAGATTCTTAAATCGAGATGCATTCATTAGAAAGCAACATTATGTAAGATATTTTGTCTTGTTTTCTGGATTTTGCTTTAAAGTTGTCATCGGATACCCATTTTCCACAAGTTCATATGATTGTTTGGAGTCTTAATAAAAAAGTCAATAATATACTTTGGTTAAAAATTCTCAATAGTAGTGTAAAAAACACACCTTTACCTTGACAAAATCGGCTCTGCATAATATCAACTCATTTTACTGCATGGCCCCTTTAAATGCAAATGAGCTCTGCTCGCCCCGCCCCTCTCTGCCTGAGACGTGATGTTTACTTTAGCCGCATTTAGCAGCAGAATGTACCAACAAGCACATTATTAAAGGGGTCATCGGATACTAAACTCATTTCTCCATTTTGTTTGAAGATTAATGCGTGTTGTAGAGCTGCACGATTCTGAATAAAATGAGAATCACAATTTTTTTGCTTAGAATAAAGATCACGATTCAGGAGAACTTTATTTTAAAGATTTACTCCTGAACATTAGGTTATCAAACAGCAGTAAAATAGAAGTAAAATAAGACATAATAAACTTTTTATTGAATTTATTTTGCTTTTAAATATAAAGAATGTAATGTAAAGAAAAAAAATCACCATTAAACATTAAAAAAATAAACAAAGGTATTATGTCAGAGTAAAGTGAGTTAAAGATTCTTAGCTATAAACACCAGTCTATCAACACTTTATGGCTGTCACTGTTTACTCTGTGGGATGCCCAAGTTTACTTCACCATTTTACAAATAAATCCTAATCTAATCATGACAAACCATTTATGGTTGGAAAGGTCTAAGGCTCCTAAAGAGATATTTGACTTTTTTTGTTACAAATTAAGTAGGAAAAATAATTTATGACAAGAGTGCACCTCAAAAATCTACTTCATAACAGGAGTTCTGACCTTTTTCACAACAGATTTCCTTGTTGCCTTTTTCCCCCATTACACTTTAGAAATAAGAAATTATATATCAGATGAAAACTTAATTTCAAAATTCATCCTTTGAAAGCCATTTTAAAATCAGACATTGCATTAACATGGACAATGTACATAAATCAGTTACAAAATGTTTTTGTCCATGAATTCTAAAGATGTAAGTTTCAATTCTTCATTTTCACATCTCTGTTCAAAAATGGCAGTAACAGTTAAGGGGTAATGGATCGTCATGCTCATAATGTTTCCATTGCTCTGCTGGTCCATAAATCTGGCACGATCAAAGTACTACTCTTTCAATGTTCAAACTGCAAATAGAGACCAAATTTTTCAAGCATGATACAGAGCTATCTACACAACTAATTATAGCTCACATACTAATAACAGCCTAGATATTTTATGAAGCCTAATTTGTGCGCAATGGCGAGTCGCTCTCTAAACGCAGGATATTAATATTCATTTTATTCATCAACAATCATTTTAACGATCGCGCAAAACTCTCGGCGGCGTAGAGCCTGCATTCTACAATACAAGAGATTACTTTAACAAAACCATCTGAAAGTGTGTGGACACCAACGGGATTTTGAAAAGTGTGTCTTCAGTGGAAATGACTCTGTGTGAGTGGAACTCTGCCGCTGAGTTATCATCTGATGTGAATGAATGCCGCGTTGAACAGTATATGGACACGGAGGCGCCATGAATTGCATCTGACAGACTGTGGGCTGTAGCACGAAATATAGTATATTTCTTCAAAAGCAGATTGTAAAGGTCTTTTAATTGTCCAACATCAAAAATCGTCATATCACACACCCCTGATAGTAATGCAGTTTGTGCAGATCCGGAACAGAGTTTGGTTGAGAGAAATAAACGTCCGGTTCCTAGTTCAGCGGAGCGTAGTGTCAGAGACAGAGTGATTGACGGCTAATATCTCAAATCTTCATTAAATGTAATAAAGTAAAGATGAAGTTTAAATGGTTATGTAATGTTGGAGAGAACGGTGAACCTGTCACTGCATCAGCTCACAGCAGTCTGTGCGGTAGTTAGGCTAGAGAAAGTTTAGTAAAATATAAATTAAATATAATTTGCTGAATCGTTTAAATGCTGGATTAAGATCGTGTGGGGGGTCGAATCGAGATCGCCATCTTTTAACGATTAATTGTGCAGCTCTAGTATACGACGTATACCTGCGTATCATGTAGACTACACCACTGCATAAAACCCCACTGCAAATGTTTTATTGGACCTGTAATACACCAAATGCAATAAAAACAATAAAATACCATTACATATAAAGTGTTTATATAACATGTGGTTTTCAAAATATTGCATATTAATTTGCAGGGCTTGTTTTGTTGGCAATAAGGGACTACACTACTCATCCTTTAATTACACAAATGACTCGTTTAAAATGTCTACAAGTTGATAAAATTATCTGAGATCAGAGAAAAGCCAGGGGCTTTGGTTCAATGGTTGGGGGCTGGGGGCTGATCTCAATGAACTCTCATGATTCACTGGTTTACACGGATCGCCAAACGCATTTACCCCAGCAGCAGTCAGAACTATGGTTTTAGGCAATAAACACTGAGTTTGTGTCATTAATATTGAGTATTCAGTGATGTGGAAAAGAGGCTGATCTTCATTCTGCTTTACTTCCGTGTGATGGAAACACTAAAATATGAAAAACCACAGGAGTTGAACGGGGTCCATAATGTGACAAATGAACGGTTTCTTCCTTTATCTGACTGGAAAACAAATGATGTGAAGATCAAATGGGAATGATAAACATGAATGTGATCTGATCAATCCTGCAGGACTAAAGATGTGATGCTCACACTAGCAGTGCAGTCAAGAGCCTCAACGCCAGATTGACTTTACTGATGATCAACAGTTTACAGAAACAGCAGCTGTCCAGAGAAACTTCAGCTCAGAGCTAGATGTGTTACCTGGGGTTATGATCCGGACCCTCCTTGCTCTCCTCAACAAACTTCACTTCCTTGCCTTTTTTCTGGCCGTAAGAGAATATTTGTGAAATGACGTCCATTTTTTTTCTTTTTTCCCTCCGTTTTCGCTCACTCTTCTTTTATAGATGTTCTGTTGGCGGATGGCATACAACTTTTATGTGCATTACCGCCACCTAGTGATTAGGAGTGTGTATCAGGATCATAAACTGAGTTAACTGTATTCTATTACATAAACCAGTGTCCTTTAAATACTGCAATAGCCCTTGTGCGACCTTATGGACGTTTTTGTCCATTTCAGTTTTTTTGTTTGTTTTTTTGTTATAACTGTGTCTGTGTTAATGCCAACTGCATTAATGCCACGGCTCTGGTGTGTCTTTTTATTGAAATTTTAATATTTCACCCTCATTTCCTTCAAAAAATAATTTTACTCTTTGTACAAAAAATACTCACACTCAGGACCTTAATGACAAAAATGTCCACATTGAAACCCTTTAAAACTGCAATTTTTTTAACCCAGGGCCATTTGACTATAAAATGACGCAATATTTGTTAATAGGCATTCGTTCTATCGGCAAGGCTTCAAATTAAACATTTTTACCATTTTTTACTAGATTGTGCCATTTTATTTATTTATTTATTTCAAATTTGCCATATAAAAGAAATACTCACTTTTTTGTGTTTTCTGCTTAGGCATATTATAATTTATTATAGAGTCAATTGGAAAAATAATGCAGCTATAATTGTGTGGGTATGTTGGTAAGGATGTTAGAGTGTGGTTTGCACCCAAATTTTTATTTTATTTTTTGGGTGTAATTAGTTTGAAAGAGATTATGTTTTTGTTTATATTAATGTTTGGTCTGGATTTTTACTGGATTTCCAGTGTTTTGATCAGTAGACATTGCCAGCGATTCCAAACACTGATTTATTTGGGTTTAATTGATTAAAGGTTTTGGGAGAGCTCTGTTTCTCCATCACTAAGTGAAGTGCTAGTTAATGAGTTGATCTTAACGAGGTTTAATTAGTGTGAGCAGGTGTTTGACATCAATGAGAGACGTTAGAAAAGCTCCATTTGTTTCTGACTGGAAGAGAAAGGAGTCTGAGAGTGTGATGAGGAATGAGAGTCAATATTGAGTCAATGTGTGTTTGAAGAAAGACAAGATGAATGAAAGAAAAGAGTCAGAAAGATGCTCTTCTTTTGAGGGCTTGAGTTTGTTTCTTTTGTAGATTCAGTAGAGATGTGTCTCTTGATGTTTGGATGAAGTTCAGACTTTCATCACACTCATTTTCCAACAGAAGAGACTCCAGCGTGACTGTGATCAACACTGATCCGGATCATTGAGCAGCTCTCCTCACATTTCAGCATCATTTCACAATCATTACTGATCAATTGGGCCTTTATTTAAAACACTGGAGATTTAACAATTCAGGTTTCACTGTGCTCTTGAAACCATATCAAGGAAAGCTGGTCTGTGTTGTCATTTTAAAGCACCAAATGACAGAAGGTTTAACAGACTGAAGATAAATGCCATATAGGAGCAACCAGTGGGTTCAAAAGTAGAAAGCATTACAACTTTTTGAGGTTTCACAAGCTTGAGGTCAGAGTATCTGTTCACAGTTAATCTTTGAAGATCGCAAGCATAAAAGGACCTAAAAGACACAGATGAGACCAAGTTGAGGCTAGTTTAGACTTCATGTGGGACTACAGAAGCACTCAGTCAAACAAGACATCTCTTCCATGATGGACACACTTATTTCACTCTTTACTTCACTTATACACAGACATACAGAGATATGATTTGACATGAAATGATTTTATTAAGATCAATACATAAACAGGGCAGGGAAAGAAAAACATTCATTTAATAAGTTCATTATCAGGATAAAGAAGGGGTAATAAATGAAGACATGAGGGTAGGGGGTTAAAACAAAGTAAAAAAAAAAAACCAATAATAAATAAAAATAAAATCCATTGATTGAAAAACACTCAGGAGGGGAGACCTGGGGAAAGAAAAGAGAAGAGTCTCAAGTTTGTTCTGCACACTTTGTTGAACAGGTCCAGTAATGTAGAAACTTTAATTAGTATTGTGATTTTGGTTTGTATTGTGAAAAGCGCTCTACAAAACAAACAAACTCTGGGGATCATATCAGCTGAAGATCACAGGAGCAGAGAGAAACATGGAGCTCAAACTGAGTTTCTGTCTGAGTGGAGACTCTTTGAATTCTACGACTGATTCTCAATCTCCATGTTGCTAGAGCTTCCTTTTTTAAAAAAATATATACTAATGTTAATAACTATTCAAGACAAATCAAATATTCCACTCCTTCAAGATATTAACCGCAGACGGATTGTTGGCCGTGGAACTGTAGGGTTTATTGGAGTTTCACTCATTTCCATTTCTTTTACCATTCTAGGTACTTCCCATCCAAAGCTTTTGATTCTTTCTTTCCTGTTTCCGAGAATGGTTTCCTAGAACTATCCTAGCTGAATGTTCTTGATTAGGTCCTGATATATTGACCCAATAACTTAATGACAGTTCAATTGTTCTAAGTTCTAAAGGCATTTCTCCCACTTCCATTTGTCTTAAATCACCAAATGACAGCAGTAGAAAATGATACAATGCTTCTGTTTTTAATATTTAAGGAAAGATTTAAAAAAAACACACACACAATGTCCAAAATTTAGACAATTTATTTTACAAAAAAAAAAAAAAACTTCTCCGTGTCTTCACATCTGAAAATGAAATGGAATCAGAAACACAAGATCATTATTTGCACAGCAGAAGAAAAACTGAATTTGTGTGTGAGAGAGTGTGTATGTGAGTGTACCAGAGGCCTCTCCTCGTCTCTAGTCTTGTTTCTCTTTTTCTGCTGTCTGCTGTAAACAGAAATGTAATGGAGCTTAAGTGTTAAACATGTTTCTGACAGCAGATATAAAGCTTTAGGATCAGGGTTTTGTTTGTGTGTGTGTTTGTGTTTGTGTGTGTGTGTGTGTGTGTGTGTGTGTGTGTGTGTGTGTGTGTGTGTGTGTGTGTGTGTGTGCCAGAGGCCTCTCCTCCTCCTCCTCCTCCTCCTCCTCCTCCTCCTCCTCTCCCTCCTCCTCCTCCTCTCTCTCTCCTCTCTCCCCTGCTCCCCCAGCAGGATAGCCACTGCCATCTCGGCAGCATTATCCTTCGCCTCCTGTATGGAGGAGGCAGTAGCGGGTGGGAAGGTCCGCTCCCCCATCCTCTTGTTCCTTTTCCCTCTCTCTCTCCTCTCTCTCCTGCTCCCCCAGCAGGATAGCCACTGCCATCTCGGCAGCATTATCCTTCGCCTCCTGTATGGAGGAGGCAGTAGCGGGTGGGAAGGTCCGCTCCCCCATCCTCTTGCTCCTTTTCCCTCTCTCTCTCCTCTCTCTCCTGCTCCCCCAGCAGGATAGCCACTGCCATCTCGGCAGCATTATCCTTCGCCTCCTGTATGGAGGAGGCAGTAGCGGGTGGGAAGGTCCGCTCCCCCATCCTCATGCTCCTTTTCCCTCTCTCTCTCCTCTCTCTCCTGCTCCCCCAGCAGGATAGCCACTGCCATCTCGGCAGCATTATCCTTCGCCTCCTGTATGGAGGAGGCAGTAGCGGGTGGGAAGGTCCGCTCCCCCATCCTCTTGCTCCTTTTCCCTCTCTCTCTCCTCTCTCTCCTGCTCCCCCAGCAAGATTGCCACAGCAAGTTCTACGGCGTGGTACTTAGCCTCCTTGATGGAGGAGGCAGTAGCGGGGGGGAAGGTCCGCTCCCCCATCCTCTTGCTCCTTTTCCCTCTCTCTCTCCTCTCTCTCCTCTCTCTCCTGCTCCCCCAGCAAGATTGCCACAGCAAGTTCTACGGCGTGGTCCTTAGCCTCCTTGATGGAGGAGGCAGTAGCGGGTGGGAAGGTCCGCTCCCCCATCCTCTTGCTCCTTTTCCCTCTCTCTCTCCTCTCTCTCCTGCTCCCCCAGCAAGATTGCCACAGCAAGTTCTACGGCGTGGTCCTTAGCCTCCTTGATGGAGGAGGCAGTAGCGGGGGGGGAAGGTCCGCTCCCCCATCCTCTTGCTCCTTTTCCCTCTCTCTCTCCTCTCTCTCCTGCTCCCCCAGCAAGATTGCCACAGCAAGTTCTACGGTGTGGTCCTTAGCCTCCTTGATGGAGGAGGCAGTAGCGGGTGGGAAGGTCCGCTCCCCCATCCTCTTGCTCCTTTTCCCTCTCTCTCTCCTCTCTCTCCTCTCTCTCCTGCTCCCCCAGCAAGATTGCCACAGCAAGTTCTACGGCGTGGTCCTTAGCCTCCTTGATGGAGGAGGCAGTAGCGGGGGGGAAGGTCCGCTCCCCCATCCTCTTGCTCCTTTTCCCTCTCTCTCTCCTCTCTCTCCTCTCTCTCCTGCTCCCCCAGCAAGATTGCCACAGCAAGTTCTACGGCGTGGTCCTTAGCCTCCTTGATGGAGGAGGCAGTAGCGGGTGGGAAGGTCCGCTCCCCCATCCTCTTGCTCCTTTTCCCTCTCTCTCTCCTCTCTCTCCTGCTCCCCCAGCAAGATTGCCACAGCAAGTTCTACGGCGTGGTCCTTAGCCTCCTTGATGGAGGAGGCAGTAGCGGGGGGGGAAGGTCCGCTCCCCCATCCTCTTGCTCCTTTTCCCTCTCTCTCTCCTCTCTCTCCTCTCTCTCCTGCTCCCCCAGCAAGATTGCCACAGCAAGTTCTACGGTGTGGTCCTTAGCCTCCTTGATGGAGGAGGCAGTAGCGGGTGGAAAGGTCCGCTCCCCCATCCTCTTGCTCCTTTTCCCTCTCTTTCTCCTCTCTCTCCTCTCTCTCCTGCTCCCCCAGCAAGATTGCCACAGCAAGTTCTACGGCGTGGTCCTTAGCCTCCTTGATGGAGGAGGCAGTAGCGGGGGGGAAGGTCCGCTCCCCCATCCTCTTGCTCCTTTTCCCTCTCTCTCTCCTGCTCCCCCAGCAGGATAGCCACTGCCATCTCTGCAGCATTATCCTTTGCCTCCTGAATGGAGGAGGCAGTAGCGGGTGGGAAGGTCCGCTCCCCCATCCTCTTGCTCCTTTTCCCTCTCTCTCTCCTCTCTCTCCTCTCTCTCCTGCTCCCCCAGCAAGATTGCCACAGCAAGTTCTACGGCGTGGTCCTTAGCCTCCTTGATGGAGGAGGCAGTAGCGGGGGGTGAGGTCCGCTCCCCCATCCTCTTGCTCCTTTTCCCTCTCTCTCTCCTCTCTCTCTCTCTCTGTGTGCGCATGCGGGAGCGAGTGAGCAGAGCGTGGTGTGTGAGGAGTGTGAGCGGTTTGTCTGTGAGTTTTTTCATTCTTTCTATCTTTTCTATCGATTCTAAGAAAGTATCTGGAGGTTTGTTTGTGGAGTGGTACTCTTAGAGTAGGGTAAGGACGGAGCTGCCGGTCAGCGTTTGCTGAGTGGGATGGCGGCGTCTGGAGGGGTTTCGCTGGAACAACTAACCAGGCGGCATGGCATTAAAGTTGTTCCAGCGGAACGCTGTTCGGTGGAGGAATGTAGCCTAGCTGTGGCTGAAGTTGTTGGACATAAAAGTGTCTTATCGGCGGCGAGAATGAACAGTGCAATTGTTCTGTTTTTAGACGACGTCAATAAAGTTAATGAGATTGTGACAAGCGGAATCGTTTTAAATGACGCTTATACGGCAGTGATGCTACTAATGCAACCAGCGAAAAAGGTTGTTTTGTCTAACGTTCCACCTTTCATTAAAGATGAAGTGATTGTTAGGGAATTGGTTAGACATGGAAAGATTGTGTCGCAGATCAAAAAGATCACTTTGAACAGCAAATCTGCTGAACTAAAACATGTGGTTACATTTAGGAGACAGGTGTACATGATTCTGAATAATGGACAAGATTTGAATCTTGTTCTGAAATTCAGAATTGATGATTTTGATTACAACATTTATGTAACTTCAGAGAATATGAAGTGTTTTAAGTGTGGTCGGGAAAATCATATTGTACGTGACTGTCCGGGCAATGAGAAAAATGAAGCGGCTCATGTTGTTGATTTAGATGGTGAAATTCAAAAGAAGAATGAAACTCAGCAAGAACAGGATGAAAGCTTAAATGAGGATAAAGAGGGTAAAGACAGTGACGGGAGTGAGCAAGGAGCTAAATCTGAAAATATGACAAAGGGAAAAGAACAAAATATAGGATGTGAGGAAACTGAAGCTAGAAATCCTGTTGTTGATAGCAATGGTGAACTTGAGTTCATTAAAGATGTAGATATGACGGATGATGATAGTTTTTTCAAGACACCAACACTGAAAAGGAAAACTAATGTTAAGAGAAGGGGGAAAAAAGCAAGAAGGGAACAGGTTCCGGAAAAACAGATGAAGGATGTGGATCAGGGAGTGACTTCTGAGTGCAGTAATTTAGATGATTCTTTCTCAGAAAGTGAGAATGAATCTATAAGTTCAGTTGACTCAGTTTCTCTTAGGAGGTCTGAAAGGAATGTGTACACTTCTGCAAAAATTAAGGAGTTCTTGCAAAAAACAAAAGGGATGAAAGGAGTACAAGTAGAGGCTTTCTTTCCTGATCGCGATTTATTCATAGAATCAGCAAGAATCTCAGGCCCCGTTTACACGAAGGGAAAACGCAGATATTTCCCTGCGGTTTGGCCTCTCATTTACACGAAAACGCCGTTTTTATCACAGGAAACGATTATTTCTAAAAACTCCGGCCAAAGTGGATAAATTAGAAAACGCCGTTTTCACGTTGTAGTGTGGACAGTAAAAACGGAGGCTTTGGAAAACGATGACGCATATTTATAGTCATGTGACGCATATTGTACCAATAGATATCTATGTTTACAGCAGTAATTGTGCCTGTGCTATTCACACACTGCTGCTAAAGAGATTTAGCTTGTACACTCTTCAAATTACAGTCCTAAAATGATGACGGAAAATTTACTCACAGTTGCTGTCCTGCAAAACATGACGACAACTGTTTTTCAGATACAATATGAATGAGCGCGATATAGACGCGTCAGTGGATGATCAGATATTTCCGTAAATTATCCCGCCAGAAGAATTGCGTGAAAACTTATTACATCTGTATAATTTTTGGAGGCTTTACGCATGCGCAGTAAGGCGAATTTGATGTTTTTCTACGTTTCAGTGTGGATAAGAAACGTTTGGAAAACGCTTGGAAACGCTAGTGTGGACGGAGAGCGTTTTAAAATGAAAACTCCGTTTTCAAATGTATCCGGATTAATGTAAACGTAGCCTCAATGAAAGAAAAAGGGACAGGGAGTCTTACAGAACAAGAGGGTTACAGATTGAAGAAAATGGTTCAAAAGTTAAGAACAACTACTTTGAACAATGAAAAAGCAGTGCTTTAAATTTTATTCTTTTTTGTTTATTTTTTTGTCTTCCGTATACTCAGTCTTTTTTTCCATTCATTCATCAATGAGTAATTTAAGGCTGGGTAGTGTTAATTTAAATGGAGCAAGAGATCAGAAGAAAAGAGCAATGCTTTTTGATACAATAAAACAAAAAAATATTGACATTATGTTCATTCAAGAGACTCATACTGATTTTCAGAATGAAAATGATTGGAAAATAGAATGGGATGGAGAAGTGATTATGAGCCACAAATCTAATATCAGTGGAGGAGTTGCTATTTTGTTTAAGAAAAATATGAGTCTCGACTCATGTAAAGTAGAAAATGTTGTGAATGGACGACTGTTGAAAGTACGGGTTAAATTAGAAAATGTTAGTTTTGTTTTTATAAATGTGTATGCACCAGTAGTGGGAAGTGAAAGGGTTATGTTTTTAAACAAGTTAAGAGAGTCACTGGAAAACTGTGAGCCTGAGGAGTTTTTATTTATAGGAGGTGATTTTAATTGCACTGAAAATGATGTGATTGATAGAAATCATAATGAGCCTCACAAAGAATCGCAACGTGTGTTGCAAGAAATTATAAAACATCAAGATCTGTATGATATTTGGAGGGCATGGAATAAAACACAAAGACAGTACACGTGGACACATAAGGCAGTATCATGTAACAATGGCTAGGTTGGACAGATGGTATTGTTTTAAACATCATTTTAATACCATTAAAGGTTGTACAATTTTACCTGTGGCTTTTTCTGATCATTGTTTGGTAAAATGTGATATTTTCATCAACAATGTTAAATCAAAAAGTGCTTATTGGCACTTTAATACTAATTTGTTGTCTGACAACTCTTTTTGTGATGCTTTTAAATTGTTTTGGAATAATTTTAAAGGTACAAAGGTGTCGTATGTCTCTTTACAACAATGGTGGGATGTTTGGAAAATACAAATACAGCAACTGTGCCGTACGCATACGCTCAATGCTTCAAGAGACATTTCCCAATCGGTAGAGGTTCTAGAGAAGGAAATTTTAGATTTGCAACTTTCTTTAGAATTTGGAAAAGATCAGGAGCGTGTTAAAGCTCTCAAAAGAAAAAAATAAAATTTTAGATGATTTGTTGAGCATCAGAGCACAGGGCGCTTTGGTACGCTCTAGATTTCAGTGTGCAGCAGATTTGGACAGTCCAACCAAATTCTTCTTTGCTTTAGAGAAAAGAAATGGATTAAATAGAATTATGCATTCTTTATTGTCTGAATCTGGAAAAGAAATCAGAAAAATGGCAGTGGCCTTTTATGAAGAACTGTATAAAAGTGAACAGGTGGTGGAGGAAGAAATAGCCAGTTGCTTTTATGAGGGTTTACCTCAGGTTCCTGAAGGAGTAAATGGTGAGCTGGTGAAGCCGTTCACGAAAGAGGAACTGTACAATGCCCTAAATAGTATGAAATGCGGAAAAGCTCCGGGAATCGATGGCATTCCTGTAGAGTTTTATAAAGCATTCTGGGCAGTGGTGGGGGATGATTTGTTCGATGTACTCAATGACAGCTTGTCTAGAGGCTTGTTGCCTTTGAGTTGCAGAAGGGCAGTGATCACCCTCATCCCTAAGAAAGGTGACCTCAGGAATATAAAGAACTGGCGGCCTGTGTCTCTTTTATGTTCTGATTTCAAGGTTTTATCCAAGGCTATTGCTATTAGGTTAAGGGAGGCAATTGGTTGGAATGTTCATGTGGATCAGACGTACTGTGTTCCTGATAGATCAATTTTTGACAACATTCATCTTATTAGAGATATTTTAGAACTTTCTAGAGCATTGGATTTTAATGTTGGTCTTATTTCCCTAGACCAGGAGAAAGCGTTTGACAGGGTTGAACATAGATACCTTTCGCAGACGTTAAGGGAATTTGGTTTTGACATGGTTTTTATTAAAATGATTGGGACTTTGTATAGAAGCATTGAAAGTGTGCTTAAAATTAATGGTGGTCTGAGTGCTCCTTTTAAAATTACAAGGGGCATAAGACAGGGATGCGCTTTGTCTGGGATGTTGTATGCTCTAGCGATTGAACCTTTGTTAATAAGAATAAGGGAAAAGATTGATGGCTGGAGTATACCTCGCTGTGATTTTAAAATTAAAGTATCAGCCTATGCTGATGATATAGTGGTGTTGGTAAATAATCAAAAAGAGGTGGATGTTTTAAAAGAAATAATTGATGAATTTGGAAGTTTATCATCGGCCAAAGTAAATTGGGCTAAAAGTATAGCTTTTGTTTGTGGGAAGTGGGAGGGTAAATCACTTCCAAGTTTACCAGGTGGGCTGGTTTTAAGTATTTAGGTGTATATTTGGGTGATGAGTCTATGATGCGAAAGAATTGGGAGGGAGCTTTAGAAAAAATGAAGGGAAGGTTGGAAAAATGGAAGTGGCTGTGGCCTAAATTGTCTTTTAGAGGACGGGTCATCATTATTAACAATTTGGTGGCTTCAGCATTGTGGCATAGGATGGCTTGCACTGACCCTCCTAATGGACTTTTAGCAAAACTACAAGCTGTTGTAGTGGATTTCTTTTGGACTAAATATCATTGGGTACCGCAAAGTGTCCTGTTTCTCCCCAGGGACGAAGGAGGGCAAGGACTAGTACATCTGGCCAGCAGGGGAGCAACTTTTCGTTTACAGTATATACAAAGATTTTTAACTGGACCAAGAGACCTTGTGTGGAGGGAAGTTACTAATTTTATTTTGCGTCAGGCTGGAGGATTGGGTTTGGACTCTGCTCTGTTTCTAATGGACTCAAGAAAGATCCAGCTGAATGGACTACCCTCTTTTTATAAAGGGCTTTTTAAGGTGTGGAGTTTCTTCCGGAAAAGGAGAGAAGATTGTGGATCATCTTTACATTGGTTACTGGAGGAACCGTTGATTTGTGGAGCAAGACTGGATATGTCCAATGAAATGTCATGGAACTTTGAAAGTGCTATGTGTAAAAAAAAGAAAGTCAAACTGTGTCATTTAATAGAGGCTGGAGGCTCTGAGTTAAACAATGCAGAGGAGGTTGCTTCTTGTATTGGGGTTGTTTCTCTTAGACTAGTTGAAAAATTGTTACATTTTTTAAAGGAGAAACTTACGATGGAAGAATTGTCTCTCCTTAAAAGTTATGGAGAAGGCAAAGTGGTTCCCAACAAGAGAGATTCTTTTCCAGAAATATATATTTTCCCTGACTTTGAAGATGCGAGTGGTGAATTGGTTAAAAACGTAGAAGGTATCTTTTTTAATGAGATTAATGGTAAGAAAATGTACAAAACTTGTGTTAAAATTTTAAACTTTAAAACTTTAAACAAAAGAGTTGGAAATATTTGGAGAGGTAAATTGGGGTTTGATCAAAATATAAGGCCGGAGTGGAGAGTTTTTTATAAACCTCCTTTGGATAAAAAGGTGGGGGATCTCCAATGGAGAATTGTACACGGCGCAGTTGCTGTTAATTCTTTTATTCATGTTATTAATCCCAATGTTAGCGATTTATGTCCGTTTTGTGAAGAGAGAGAAACAATCTTTCATTGTTTTTCAGAATGTTTAAGACTCAATTGTTTATTTAATTTTCTTACACTTGTTTTTAATAAGCTGAATGAAAGTTTTAATGTTCAAAACTTTGTTTTGGGTTATCGGTATTCAGCAAAAAGAAAAAAGAAATCACAGCTTTTAAATTTTTTGGTGGGTGAAGCAAAAATGGCAGTGTATATAAGTAGGAGAAACAAAGTAGAAGGTGAAGAAGTATGTGGAATTGTACCTATTTTTAAGAACCGAATAAAAGCACGAGTGTGGGTAGATTTTAAATTTTATAAGATGATGAAGGATTTGATGTCTTTTCAAACTGTCTAGTGTTATAATGATGCAATCTGTTCCCTTGTGGATGACTCTTTATTTTTTTCTTGTCTGTTATAATGATCAGTGTTATTTACTTGTGATATTGGTGTGATTTAGTTGAAAATTGTGCAATAAAAGAGTTGTTAAAATTCAAAAAACCTCTCTCTTCACCATCCTCTTGCTCCTTTTCCCTCAGTAGCGGGGGGGAAGGTCCGCTCCCCCATCCTCTTGCTCCTTTTCCCTCTCTCTCTCCTCTCTCTCCTGCTCCCCCAGCAGGATAGCCACTGCCATCTCGGCAGCATTATCTTTTGCCTCCTGTATGGAGGAGGCAGTAGCGGGTGGGAAGGTCCGCTCCCCCATCCTCTTGCTCCTTTTCCCTCTCTCTCTTCTCTCTCCTCTCTCTCCTGCTCCCCCAGCAGGATAGCCACTGCCATCTCGGTAGCATTATCCTTCGCCTCCTGTATGGAGGAGGCAGTAGCGGGGGGGAAGGTCCGCTCCCCCATCCTCTTGCTCCTTTTCCCTCTCTCTCTCCTGCTCCCCCAGCAGGATAGCCACTGCCATCTCGGCAGCATTATCCTTCGCCTCCTGTATGGAGGAGGCGGTAGCGGGGGGTAAGGTCCACTGCCC
Source organism: Garra rufa (assembly GCF_049309525.1). NCBI lineage: Eukaryota > Metazoa > Chordata > Actinopteri > Cypriniformes > Cyprinidae > Garra > Garra rufa. The sequence continues at coordinate 739,789 of NC_133385.1, forward strand.
CATCCTCTTGCTCCTTTTCCCTCTCTCTCTCCTGCTCCCCCAGCAGGATAGCCACTGCCATCTCGGCAGCATTATCCTTCGCCTCCTGTATGGAGGAGGCAGTAGTGGGGGGTAAGGTCCGCTCCCCCATCCTCTTGCTCCTTTTCCCTCTCTCTCTCCTGCTCCCCCAGCAGGATAGCCACTGCCATCTCGGCAGCATTATCCTTCGCCTCCTGTATGGAGGAGGCAGTAGCGGGGGGGAAGGTCCACTGCCCCATCCTCTTGCTCCTTTTCCCTCTCTCTCTCCTGCTCCCCCAGCAGGATAGCCACTGCCATCTCGGCAGCATTATCCTTCGCCTCCTGTATGGAGGAGGCAGTAGCGGGGGGTAAGGTCCGCTCCCCCATCCTCTTGCTCCTTTTCCCTCTCTCTCTCCTGCTCCCCCAGCAGGATAGCCACTGCCATCTCGGCAGCATTATCCTTCGCCTCCTGTATGGAGGAGGCAGTAGCGGGGGGTAAGGTCCACTGCCCCATCCTCTTGCTCCTTTTCCCTCTCTCTCTCCTGCTCCCCCAGCAGGATAGCCACTGCCATCTCGGCAGCATTATCCTTCGCCTCCTGTATGGAGGAGGCAGTAGCGGGTGGGAAGGTCCGCTCCCCCATCCTCTTGCTCCTTTTCCCCCTCTCTCTCCTCTCTCTCCTCTCTCTCCTGCTCCCCCAGCAGGATAGCCACTGCCATCTCGGCAGCATTATTCTTCGCCTCCTGTATGGAGGAGGCAGTAGCGGGGGGTAAGGTCCACTGCCCCATCCTCTTGCTCCTTTTCCCTCTCTCTCTCCTGCTCCCCCAGCAGGATAGCCACTGCCATCTCGGCAGCATTATCCTTCGCCTCCTGTATGGAGGAGGCAGTAGCGGGGGGGAAGGTCCGCTCCCCCATCCTCTTGCTCCTTTTCCCTCTCTCTCTCCTGCTCCCCCAGCAGGATAGCCACTGCCATCTCGGCAGCATTATTCTTCGCCTCCTGTATGGAGGAGGCAGTAGCGGGGGGTAAGGTCCACTGCCCCATCCTCTTGCTCCTTTTCCCTCTCTCTCTCCTGCTCCCCCAGCAGGATAGCCACTGCCATCTCGGCAGCATTATCCTTCGCCTCCTGTATGGAGGAGGCAGTAGCGGGTGGGAAGGTCCGCTCCCCCATCCTCTTGCTCCTTTTCCCCCTCTCTCTCCTCTCTCTCCTGCTCCCCCAGCAGGATAGCCACTGCCATCTCGGCAGCATTATTCTTCGCCTCTTGTATGGAGGAGGCAGTAGCGGGGGGTAAGGTCCACTGCCCCATCCTCTTGCTCCTTTTCCCTCTCTCTCTCCTGCTCCCCCAGCAGGATAGCCACTGCCATCTCGGCAGCATTATCCTTCGCCTCCTGTATGGAGGAGGCAGTAGCGGGGGGTAAGGTCCACTGCCCCATCCTCTTGCTCCTTTTCCCTCTCTCTCTCCTGCTCCCCCAGCAGGATAGCCACTGCCATCTCGGCAGCATTATCCTTCGCCTCCTGAATGGAGGAGGCAGTAGCGGGTGGGAAGGTCCGCTCCCCCATCCTCTTGCTCCTTTTCCCCCTCTCTCTCCTCTCTCTCCTCTCTCTCCTGCTCCCCCAGCAGGATATCCACTGCCATCTCGGCAGCATTATCCTTTGCCTCCTGTATGGAGGAGGCAGTAGCGGGGGGGAAGGTCCGCTCCCCTATCCTTTTGCTCCTTTTCCCTCTCTCTCTCCTCCTCCCCCAGCAGGATAGCCACTGCCATCTCGGCAGCATTATCCTTCGCCTCCTGTATGGAGGAGGCAGTAGCGGGGGGGGGGAGGTCCGCTCCCCCATCCTCTTGCTCCTTTTCCCTCTCTCTCTCCTCTCTCTCCTGCTCCCCCAGCAGGATAGCCACTGCCATCTCGGCAGCATTATCCTTCGCCTCCTGTATGGAGGAGGCAGTAGCGGGGGGGAAGGTCTGCTCCCCCATCCTCTTGCTCCTTTTCCCTCTCTCTCTCCTCTCTCTCCTGCTCCCACAGCAGGATAGCCACTGCCATCTCGGCAGCATTATCCTTCGCCTCCTGTATGGAGGAGGCAGTAGCGGGGGGGAAGGTCTGCTCCCCCATCCTCTTGCTCCTTTTCCCTCTCTCTCTCCTCTCTCTCCTGCTCCCCCAGCAGGATAGCCACTGCCATCTCGGCAGCATTATCCTTCGCCTCCTGTATGGAGGAGGCAGTAGCGGGGGGGAAGGTCTGCTCCCCCATCCTCTTGCTCCTTTTCCCTCTCTCTCTCCTCTCTCTCCTGCTCCCACAGCAGGATAGCCACTGCCATCTCGGCAGCATTATCCTTCGCCTCCTGTATGGAGGAGGCAGTAGCGCGGGGGGGAAGGTCCACTCCCCCATCCTCTTGCTCCTTTTCCCTCTCTCTCTCCTCTCTCTCCTCTCTCTCCTGCTCCCCCAGCAGGATAGCCACTGCCATCTCTGCAACATTGTCTTTCGCCTCCTTTATGGAGGAGGCAGTAGCGGGTGGGAAGGTCCGCTCCCCCATCCCCACTTGGAAGGTAAACCTGAGAGACAGGGACACATGAGATGAGAGCCCAGATCTTCATGACAGTGAGGACACAAGAGCTGCTTTTCCAACGTCAGGCCAGTGTGAGCAGGACTAATAGTTAGGGCTAATGAGGATAAAATTCCTATTTGAAACACAATTAACTCAAAGGAAAGGAGGTTAGTTGTGGGCAAGTATTGAGACCCAAGTATTGAGAGACTGCTGGATATTTTTATTTTTATTTTTATTTTTATTATTATTAATGTAGCTGCAAAGTCCTGAATTTACTTTGTGTGTGTGTGTACCTCCTTGAATGGGAGGGGCCCGTCTCGCCCACCCGCAGGACCCTGCATTCTGTCCCCATCTCCGCTGAAAATGACATTGAATGCCTGCACAAATGTTTTAATATTTTTGGTCACCCTCTGCATTGTCTCTAGTACAGAGAGAGAAACTCTAGATTAGATCATGAGAAAATGAAGCTGATTGCAGTGTTTGTCCTCTTTTAAACCTTATGCAATCTTATCCATATTTTTGGCCATTTTTTTAATATAATTTTGCCTGTATTAATTCTAACTGCATACATTTAGTTGGAATCTTAATATTTCACCCTCATTTCCTTTAATAAATCTTTTTTACACTAGGTACAAAAAATGTGTTCCTCTCAGGACCTTAAGGACAAAAATGTCCTCATTGAAACCCGTTAAAACTGCGATTTTTAATGTTAGGATCATTTAACCATAACATGATACAATATTTGGTAATAGACTTTTATTCTGTCGGCAAGGCTTCAAAATTAAAATTGACTATGATTAAGTTTCCTGTTGTCTGCTTCTGTAAATGTGAGTCTATTATAGAGTCAATAATCATGTTAGTATGGAGTGTGTTCTGTTTGTGTGTGCGCAGCTTGTAATGTTTGAGAGAGAGAAATTATACTGTACTGCGAATCACAAATCCACCGCTGTGTTTGCCAGAATCCAATGGGAAAGCTTTGGTACTGCACTAATCAAACTCTTACTAAAAGCTCATATTTTGAGATATCAACTTCAAATTTGGAACATGACATTTAGATTTGTGGCTATTAATTTCACATCTCAGTTTTTAATGTTTCTTAAAAAAGACTTATAATAAAAATCAATCACAGCAATCATAGCTATTGTTTTTTTTTTTGTTTTTTTGTACAACTATTAAAAATAACCTGCCAAAAGCAGACAAAACGTCTAAATGATCTAAGCTAACAGAGTGTGTTAAAAATGTAAAAGATTGGATGACCAAAATGTTTCTTCTTTTAAAACTGGATAAGAAAGAGATGTTACACATTGGACCAAACAACAATATGCAGAATCTCTAGAAGGATTTACTGTTATTTCCAGTCAGAAACTTGGTCTCATGTTACAAAAACAGCATTCTTCCATCTTAGAAACATTGCTGAGCTACGGATCCTGTTCCCTGTTTCTGATGCAGAAAAGTTAGTTGATGCATTGATGAGCTCTAGACTGGACTATTGTAATGCACTACTAGCTGGCTGTCCTTCATCTTCAACAAACAAGACATAAATTAAATAATCACAGATAACAGTTTTGATGTACTCTGCTTGACTGAAACTTGGCTAAAAACAAATGATTATATTGGTCTAAATGAGTCTACTCCACCAAACTACTGTTATAAGCATGAACCCCATCAGATCGGTCGTGGCGGTGGTGTTGCAACAATTTATAGTCATATTTTCAATGTTACCCAGAAAACAGGGTACAGGTTTAATTCATTGGAAGTACTCCTACTTAATGTTACTCTGTCAGATATGCAAAATAAATCTCTCCTATCTCTTGCTCTGGCTACTGTGTATAGACCTCCAGGGCCGTATACAGATTTCCTAAAAGAATTTGCAGATTTCCTTTCTGACCTATTGGTTAATTTTGATAAAGCATTAATTGTTGGAGATTTTAACATTCATGTTGATAATACAAACGATGCGTTAGGACTTGCGTTTACTGACCTGTTAAACTCTTTTGGAGTCAAACAAAACATCACTGGGCCCACTCATCGTTTTAATCATACTCTAGATCTAATTATATCGCACGGACTTGATCTTCCTGATATAGATATCGTACCTCAAAGCGATGATGTTACCGATCATTTCCTCGTATCGTGCATGCTGCGTATCACTGATGTTAACTATATAGCTCTGCGCTATCGTCTGGGCAGAACTATTGTTCCTGCTACCAAAGATAGATTCGCAAATAACCTGCCTGATTTATCTCAACTGCTCTGTGCACCCATAAATAAACATGAACTAGACAAAATGACTAGTAACATAGTGCCTATCTTCTCTAACACATTAGAAGCTGTTGCCCCAATCAAGCTAAAAAAGGTTAGAGAAAAACGTACTGCGCCATGGTACAACAGTAATACCCATTCTCTCAAAAAAGAAACTCGTAATCTTGAGCGTAAATGGAGAAAAACTAACTTAGAAGTTTTTTAAATTGCATGGAAAAACAGTATGTCCAGCTATAGACGGGCTTTAAAAGCTGCTAAAGCCGAGTATATCCACCAACTCATAGAAAAAAACCAAAACAATCCAAGGTTTTTATTTAGCACAGTGGCTAGATTAACAAATAACCAAACACCTCCTGACCTGAATATTCCTGCACAGTTTAATAGTAATGTCTTTATGAATTTCTTTACTGATAAAATAGACAACATTAGAAATACAATAACAAATAGATACTACAGCAACTGATACTTCAACATTAGTAATTACACCGGAAGAAAAACTGCAGTGCTTTACAACTATAGAACAGAAAGAATTAAATAAACTTATCACCACATCTAAACCAACAACATGCCTATTAGATCCTGTACCCACTAAATTACTAAAAGAGTTGTTACCTGTAGCAGAAGTACCGCTTCTTAATATTGTTAACTCATCGTTATCTTTAGGTCACGTCCCAAAACCATTCAAACTAGCGGTTATTAAACCTCTAATTAAGAAACCACAGCTAGACCCTAGTGAATTGGCAAATTACAGACCCATTTCTAATCTTCCATTTATGTCTAAAATTCTAGAAAAAGTTGTGTCTGCTCAATTGTGCTCCTTCTTGCAAAATAATAATATCTTTGAAGAATTTCAGTCAGGTTTCAGGCCCCATCATAGCACAGAAACTGCACTTGTAAAAATCACAAACGACTTGCTACTTGCGTCAGATCAAGGCTGCGTCTCATTGCTAGTTTTACTTGATCTTAGTGCTGCGTTCGACACTATAGATCATGACATACTCATAGATCGATTAAAAAACTATACAGGTATTCAAGGGCAGGCTTTAGGATGGTTCAGATCATACCTGTCCGATCGCTACCACTTTGTTTATTTAAACGGGGAGTCATCGCAGTTATCACCAGTAAAGTATGGAGTGCCACAAGGATCTGTCCTAGGTCCCCTACTATTTTCAATTTACATGTTTCCCCTCCGTAATTATTAGGAAATATGGGATTAGTTTCCATTGTTATGCTGATGACACTCAACTATATATTTCAACAAGACCAGATGAAACTTCTAACTTAGCAAGATATTACTTATTGGATCAAAAAACAGTACACAGAATCTCTTAAACTGCAACTTGCAACTAGATGGATGTACTGTTATTTCCTCTACAGTCAAAACTCTGGGTGTTATATTAGACAGCAACCTGTCTTTTGAAAATCATATTTCCTATGTTACTAAAACAGCATTCTTTCGTCTTAGAAACATTGCTAAGCTACGGAGCATGTTACCTGTTTCTGATGCAGAAAAGTTAGTTCATGCATTCATGACGTCTAGACTGGACTATTGTAATGCACTACTAGGTGGTTGTCCTGCTTCTTCAATAAATAAGCCACAGGTAGTCCAAAATGCAGCTGCTAGAGTCCTTACCAGGTCAAGAAAATATGATCATATTACCCCAATTTTACGGTCTCTACACTGGTTACCTATTAGGTTCCGTATCACTTACATAATACTACTTTTTACCTATAAGGCCCTTAATGGTTTAGCTCCTGCATACCTAACTAGTCTCCTACTACGCTACAATCCCTCACGCTCCCTAACTAGTCTTCTACTATGCTACAATCCCTCACGCTCCCTAACTAGTCTCCTACTATGCTACAATCCCTCACGCTCCCTAACTAGTCTCCTACTACGCTACAACCCCTCACGCTCCCTAACTAGTCTCCTACTACGCTACAACCCCTCACGCTCCCTAACTAGTCTCCTACTACGCTACAATCCCTCACGCTCCCTAACTAGTCTCCTACTACGCTACAATCCCTCACGCTCCCTAACTAGTCTCCTACTACGCTACAATCCCTCACGCTCCCTAACTAGTCTCCTACTACGCTACAATCCCTCACGCTCCCTAAGGTCGCAAAACTCTGGACTTTAGTAGTACCTAGGATAGCAAAGTCCACTAAAGGAGGGAGAGCCTTTTCTCATTTGGCTCCCAAACTCTGGAATAGCCTTCCTGATAACGTTCGGGGTTCAGACACACTCTCTATGTTTAAATCTAGATTAAAGACTCATCTCTTTAGCCAAGCATTCACATAATGTATCTCATAACGTTGTAATTCAGTTACATCTGATCCAAATGCACATTAATATTCTTCAGCTTGGGCTAAACCATCATTTTTGTCTGGTCGGAAGTTGGAACAGCAGCTACGCTAATTATTTCTTTGTTTCTCTGTCTCTGCCACGGGATTTCCATCCCGTGGTAACTAGGATTTACACAAGATTCAGCCCGGATTCAGATGAAGAGATGATGCCAACCCCTCAGAGGACCGCAGATGATGCCAGCCTTGAAACAACATACAGCACTACATAATTTTCCTACAAGTTTGATCACAGCACATAATCATTGCAATTAGTGTTCATCATCTGTTTGATTACACAGTTACTGATTTAATATTTATATCATATGTACATCGACTTGACATACAGTATTCACCACTAAATATTAAAATTACTAAATATATTGTAGTAGCCTAAAACTTTTGTACAGCTGCTCTGCAACGATTTGTATTGTAAAAAGCGCTATACAAATAAACTTGAAACAAGCTCCAGTTAGTCCAAAATGCAGTCATATGAATATATGATCATGTTTCCCCAATTTCTCTGCACTGGCTGCATGTTAAGCTCCATATCAGTTACATTAATATTGCTACTTTCTTATAGGCCCTTTACTGTTTCCCTCAGTGTTATAAAAAAAAAAAAAATTCCTTGCCAGTCACCTTTAGCGTTTTTGCTGGGGGTTTTCTTTCTTGGGAAAAAAAAAACATATTTTGGCTTTAAGCATGTATTTTAAATAAACACATGAATGTAGGTTTCATTAAAAAAAAAA